>NC_068575.1:13381652-13728652 GCF_025698545.1 Gossypium raimondii
AGCAGTGGAATAGATTGAAGATTGTAAGTCCTAGCTCCCTAAACAGTAGCGGAATAGGTGAAAGATTGTAAGTCCTATCCCCCTGACCAGCAGTGGAGTAGGTGAAAGATTGTAAGTCCTATCCCCCTAACCAGTAGCAGAGTAGGTGGAAGATTGTAAGCCATATCTCCCTGACCAGTAGTGGAATAGGTTGAAGAATGTAAGTCCTAGCTCCCTGAACAGCAGCGGAATATGTGAAAGATTGTAAGTCCTATCCCCCTGACCAGCAGCGGAGTAGGTTGAAGATTGTAAGTCCTAGCTCCCTGAACAGCAGCGGAATAGGTGAAAGATTGTAAGTCCTATCCCCCTAATCAGCAGCGGAGTAGGTGGAAGATTGTAAGCCCTATCTCTCTGACCAGCAGTGGAATAGGTTGAAGATTGTAAGTCCTAGCTCCTTGAACAGCAGTGGAATAGGTGGAAGATTGTAAGTCCTAGATCCCTGAACAGCAGTGGAATAGGTTGAAGATTGTATGTCCTATCTCTCTTATTAGCAGCGGAATAGGTGGAAGATTGTAAGTCCTATCTCCCTGGCCAGCAGCGGAATAGGTGGAAGATTCGAAGTAGATCGAGTGGAATGGAGTAGTTGAAGTGGAGTGGATTGAAGCTGTGGGCAGCGAATCCTATCTCTTTGGCATCACAGTGGAATAGATTAAAGCTACAACAGCGAATCTTATTTCCCAAGTTGCAGTGGAACAAGTTGAAGCTACAAGTCCCATCTCCCTAAAGTTGCAGTGAAGCAGACTAAAGATAGCAAATGTTCCTTCGAAGAGGTACAAATCCTATCTCCCCGACGTCACAGTGGAATGGATCAAATCACCAATTCCTATACCCCTGAAGATGTAGTCGGTTAGAATAAGGTTACTTAAAGAAGAAGAGCACCAAGGTCCAGCACAACCGCGCAAAATTGGCCATTTTAAAGTCTTTGCTTCGTTCCCTTTACACGATAACGAGCAAAGAGGGGTAGCTGTAATAGCCAATTTTGAATGGCCCAATATAGATAATAAAATTTAAGTAAAAAACAATTATTAAAGTCCAATAGCAGTCCAGTTTTTACAATAGCAGGCCTAAACCTGAATTACCCAAAATTCAAGCCCGATTAATAAACCATAACCCCAGCCTAAACTCACTAACCCAATACACCTAACTTTAAGCCCGTTACACAAAAAAAAGCATAACCAAACCCTAGGGTAGCCTTCAACAGCCAGCAGTGCCGCAGTCGAACCCAAGGCTCCCCTAAGCGTTCTGCGCCTCTGCGCTCGTGCATCTCCTCCTTACATGCCACGTCTTCCTCCGTACGCCCGTACCTGCAAAGAAGACGAAAACCAACACAGCAAAGAAAAGAAAAAATATTTTATTTTTTATTTTGGTTTTTTCTTTTACTTTCGGCCTATAAAACAGAGGACAAATGCATTGTAATTTTTTTTACGGACACCCACAATATCAATACGAAGATACAAAAAAATTTCAAAAAAACAGAAAGATAGCATACTTTTGAGGTGATTTCTGATTCCGATTTCCCTTCTTCTCTTCTTTATTATTTTTCTTTTTTTTTGGATTTGTTTTCATAAACCGAGTAGCAAAATAAAGAGGGGAAGAGCCCGTACCTGGTTAAGTCTGCCGTTGAATCCCTCGTTCGTTCGATCGGAACCAAATGGTTGGGGGACTCCGACGTTGAAGCGGCGCATGGGGGGGTGCTCCTCTGCCTTAGGTTTTCCTTCAAAAGAAAAAAGGGGCTGCTGATACTTAGGTTTTTAGTTTATAGGCAGTACAAGAAACGACGCCGTTTGATGCCGAGGCAATGGTTTCAAAACGGCGCCGTTTAGAGGCCTACGACCCGCGTGGTGACCCGATCCAGGGAAGGATCCGCGCGTTTTGACCCTTTTTGGGCGATTTGCGCAAGTGGTCCCTTGATTATTATAGCGTGTTTAAATAGATCTTTTTATTCCCTTTAAATTTAGCCCCCATATTTTATTTTTGTTGCATCTTGGCCCAGATTGTATGCTGCGTTTTGGACGGACGGAGATTATTTCCCACTTGGTCCCTAAAGTTATCCGCGCATTGCATTCAGCCCCTTTACCTTATTTTATTTTCATTTGGTTCTTTTAATTCTGTTTTTAATTTAATTTAATCCCTTTCGTGTTTTTTTATCAATTAATTTAATAATATTATTATTATTATTTATTAACTCTAGTATTATTTGCATTATTATTAAACTTTTCATTTTATATATATGTTACTTATTTAGATTAATGTATGTATATTATTTGGTGTATTACACATATATTTTATTTACTTTAAAATTCATTTTAATATTATAATTTCACATAGTATTTCTTTTTATCTTCCTTTAAATCTATTTCAAATTGTATATATATATATTGTTTGTGATAAAATTTTATGCATGTGATTTATCAATAATTTTCAATTTCCGCCCTTGTATGCTATTCATTTTTAGTTTATTTCAAAGACTGTTTATATTAATTTATTTGATATTCCTTTTAATTCTTTAGCTTTTAGTATTAATATCTACCAACATATAACATGAGATTCTTACCATGTTATATTGTATTGTTTATTTATATTTATTGATTGTTTGACATTCATTAGTATCCCTTTTAGACTTCACCGCAAGAGTTTTGAAAATCAAAAGACAAGCTCATTCTCGAGGACTAAAAATATCGTGTCCTAATGTATTGGGCATGACATTTCATTACTCCGAGATGAGAAGGTCTTTAGCATTCACATCGATTTATCCAAGCATCTTTTATAAAATTAACATTAATAAAAAAAGGAAGGATCGTATTTTAAAATCTTTTCAAATTCCCAACACTAAGACATTAAACAATCAATTCAGTACCAATTTTGGGCGTTACGAGGGTGGTAACCCTTCCTCATGCGTAACCGACTCTCGAACCTATTTTCTCAAAATTCGTAGACCTAAAATCATTTTCAAGATGATCCGATCACGCCTCTTTAAGAGATCGATGGTGACTCCAATTTTCATTTTTAAGTCAACAACCAAATATTTATTTTTAAAAACAAGGTGGTTTTGACAACTTTGTTTTATTTTTTTGTTGATGTATCATTATTTGATTCAATAGTAATGGATAGAAATAAATTTATAGATTGTTAGTGTACCATCGAATAAAAATAAACATATATAGGAAAAATTATTAAACCGTTTGATAAAAATCCAATTACCCTTTTAGTTTGAAAAATACACAATCACTCTACTAAGGTTTGATGAAAATTCCACTAGCCCCTAAGATATATTTATTAAATGCGTTTGAAATGAAAGAACAATTTTAACCTTTATTAATTAATAATTAATCTATCTATTTTTATATATTCAATCTTTCTATTCAATAATATGCAATTAAAAATAAAAAATTAATTAGTTATAAAAATATTTTAATTATATTAAATTAAAATATAAGGTGCACTATATCCTAGCCATTTGTTTTATTGGAGAAGGTTTTTTGGGGGTTAAAATTTATAGATGTGGAATGTCTCTATTTTAAAAGTCGGAAACTTTTGTTAGGAAATTTGAGGAACAATTTGATAGAATTTGTAAATGTGAAGGGTTAAATTTATTGAATTTGTCGCATCCCAATAATTGGGTTAGAAGAATTGGGTTTGTGGTTGATTAATTGATTGAAGTTAAGCTTGAATATACATGATTGTTAAAGCGTTGGTTGGATTGTGGATGATATGCATGTGCTTAGTGAATTATTGTTATAGATGCTTGAATGACTTGCTGAACATTGAGTGAAGCTTAAAATGACCAAATGGTAAGGTATGAACCTATAATGCACTTAGAAATGTATAAGATGCAAATTTGACATGTTGAGTAATATGAAATTGTGACTTTAGGTTTACATGCTAGTATAGCTAATTAATTAGAGTGTTAAAGTGTGTTAATATATGGTTTAGTGTAACCGAGCATTATTTGTATGATGTATGTATGATATACGATATGCTAGAATAGGAAAATTGGAATGAAAACAGGAAATAGTATGTATAGGTGTCAATGTGTCATATGTAGGTTGAGTATGTTTGGTTATCTTCGCAATTGAGTCCTAATTCTTATGCAATGCAATTGGAGTCCTTAAATGCTATGAATGACTTGAAAATTTTCATGATTAAGTCTTATATGGACAATTTCATCATTTTACTCTCAATTTTATAAAAGGTTTTACTAAGTATTTAATAATGAGACTTGACTATGAGTATTAATTAATATATATCAACTAAAGTGGAATGTGCTAAGAATAAATAAGTTAATAAAAAAATTCAGTAAATGTGAAAGCTAATAAAGATTATGTAAGTTGAGCCTGAAATAAATTTATACATTTAAAAAATAAAATTGAGCAAGAAATAGGTTTCAAGTCTAATGGTTAAGAGTTAGCTTCCCTCCCCTGTGATCCCAAGTTTGAAAATTTCATTTCCCTTTTAATTTAGGAAATTCGACAAGTGTCCAAAAAGAAAGCAATATTTACAATTCAGTGTCCAAATTAGGCAAGAAATTAGTTGTAGGCTCAGGGTTAAAATGCTAGAGCCCATACAGACCCAAGTTCAAGCCCCCTCTTTCTCTTTTTATTTCATAATTACGCTAAAATTGACCCAAAACATATCTATATGATTAAGCATAAAAACTAAACAAAGATTGAGCAACATGTTCAATGTGAAAATTTCGGCAAATCTTGGGAAAATTGTAGGTGACACAAACCCTAAGAATTTAACCAATTCTTTCCTAATTAGAATTCATAACTTGCTCCTTCCCAAAATTCCAATAGAATTTGAATTCCACCATTTTTTTCTCTTCTTTCCCTAATTAGATTTTCATATTGCCTCTTTTCAAATCCTAATAAAATTTGTTCTCCATCGTTCTATTTATTCTCTTTTTATTTTCCTCCCTTTTCTTTACACCATATTTTCATCCTAAATATTCTTGATTACTTTGTTATCCCGAATCAAATCATCCCTCATTCAATCATTTTCTATCGGAGTTTAGATATGTCATCAATAAACATCCGTTATTTTTTCCAAGAATTTATAAGTACATCTCGTTTTTCAGTTTAGATCTCGAATTTTCGTAGAATTTCTATCCAACATTAATCTTTCAATTCAATTACTCAATATTTTTGGGTTCTTCCTGAATCTTTTGATAATCTTGATGAATCTTAAAATCAATTGCTAACTCGTTCACAAATATCGTTTGAAGGACTTGTTTTAGGTGCATTAGATCATATTTGATCATGAGGAATGCCGATCAGACTCTCGGTGAAAGGTGTGTGTTATTTTACAAGCGAATCGAGGCAAACTGTGCCTAGGAGTAGGACCACATGGCCTGTCACATGGCTCTTCACTTAAACACCCCAAAACCCGGCCCAGAAGTTTTGACTGGATTTCGTAGGTTACATTGGCCACCAAAGTGGCCCAAAACAAATTACTGATCAAGTTTCTAAATTCCTTTCCGAAAAATCATTTTCTTTAACATTTTACCGAAATCAAAGAAAACTTTGTTACATTTTTCAAACGTTAAATTTTATTTATCACTTCAAATCAATTTAAAATCAAGTTACTTTTTATGTATTAATCTTGTAATCAAAACAGAGTATTAATGTGAGAAAAACTAAAAGTTCAAACCGAAATTGCAGCGAAACATTTGATGTTTTCTTTTAGTTGGACAACCCATAGATTATTACCTTAAAACATATACTTATAAACGAAAAACAACATTTCGATGAAATAGAACCCACACATGACATCAAAATTAAAATTCGAAAATAATCCCAAAAGCTGTAACCCAAGCCACAATTTATATAAACACTTTTACTGATTGATTGAAAAATGCCTTATTAAACTTATAAAAAACTTAATTAAACCAAACCAAAACAAAACATTCTGAGACCTCCAATTTGCCAAGTCCAGCTCCTAATCACGAGGGTTACCTGAAAAGGAAGAAACTAAGGGTATAAGCTACAAAAGCTCGGTGTGAATCTAAATCATACGTGACTAAATAGAGTCATACAAAACAATAAGTACAATAACATACATTAACTCAAACTGGCAAAGAAAAGATTCAAACAATGTTTAGATTCATAACAGAATAAAATAGAGTGTTTCACTAATAGTTATGCAAATGTCAAATTCCAATGACATATGTCCCAAACCCACCTATCCAGCCTCTACACTTCATCTCCACAAATCCCCCACACACACCAATAAGGGTTTATTGAACCTGATGCGGAATCCTAGATCTAGACACAAGAGAAACACAAATTAGAAATAAAACGAGAATAAATAAAATTAGTTAAATAATAATAAAAAAAGAAAAAAAGGATAGATTTGCCCTATGGAACCCTTGGTTAACTTGTAACCAAAAACGCCAATGATTGAGCAGCTCTCTACGAAACCCCTAGAAGAAGCGCCTTTAGAAACATCGATGAACGGGAAAGAAATTTGAATATTTGTAACTCCGAAATACCCTCGAAAGTAACAAACTCCAAACTAAATAGCAAGAGAAGAATCACTCTACTCTAAAAAATTTACCTCACACAAATTTGGAAGAAAACAAAATACTCTCTTTTTATTCCACCACCCTAATGTGTAGAAAGCAAGCCTATTTATAGGCAAATTACAAGAGTAATTGAATCCTAATAAAACTCTTTAAAATTATCTAAGAAAATAAATAAATAAAAATCTAACCAATAAAATTACTTAACTCATAAGTGATGTGTCCCAACCAATGAGAATTAAGTAAATAATAATAATAATAAGATACATAAAAGATTAATCCACCAATTTATGGGCTTTCACTATTCCAAGAATGGTCTAGTGAATTGCATTCCCGTATTTGTCAACGTCACGAACATGATGAATTAAACTTGTAGCAACAAAGTCTTGGACAAAAGCATTCATCTTTGATTTTAATTGTCGTGTCTTGCTTTGAGTGATTGGACCACTAGGAAAAACAACCCCTTGAGTGTCACCTCCTTGGCTCATATCATTCTCCCCCTCTGTAAGAAGATTCGTCCTCGAATCTGAACCTACATCAAATTCAAAAGGAGAAAGATCAGAAACATTGAATGTAGCACTAACACTATACTCACCAGGAAGATCAATGCGATAAGCATTGTCATGTATTTTCTCGAGTACTTGGAATGGTCCATCTCCTCGTGCATCAAGTTTATTCTTTCTCTTAGAAGGAAATCGTTCCTTCCTCATATGCACCCATACCCAATCTTCAGGTTCAAACAAGACTTGCTTTCGCCCTTTATTAGCTCGATGTGCATTGGACTCATTCTTTTTCTCAATGGCTTTACGAGCCTTCTTATGGATCTCTTTCACTAAATCAGCTTTCCTTTCACCATCTAAATTAGCAATCTCATTCAAAGGTAAAGGAAGCAAATCTAAAACAGTAAGTGGATTAAGGCCATATACAATCTCAAAAGGAGTAAAATCTGTGGAAGAATGAACAGAACGATTATAAACAAACTCAACATAGGGTATCCATTCTTCCCAATATTTAACATTCTTACCTATTATGGCTCTAAGCAAAGATCCCAAAACTCGATTTACCACCTCGGTTTGACCATCAGTTTGAGGGTGGCATGTAGTAGAGTAAAGTAG
Source organism: Gossypium raimondii (assembly GCF_025698545.1). Lineage (NCBI taxonomy): Eukaryota > Viridiplantae > Streptophyta > Magnoliopsida > Malvales > Malvaceae > Gossypium > Gossypium raimondii. The sequence goes on from NC_068575.1 coordinate 13,389,327, forward strand.
TTTAGTACCTAACTTACCCCATAACACCTTCCAAAAGTGACTAAGAAATTTTGCATCTCTATCGGAAACGATAGTCCTTGGGATTCCATGTAATCTCACAACTTCACGGAAAAATAGATCGGCAACATGGGTTGCATCATCAGTCTTATGGCATGGAATGGAATGAGCCATTTTAGAAAATTGATCCAAAACCACAAAGATGCTATCTCGTCAACGCTTTGTCCTTGGTAAACCTATTACAAAATCCATTGAAATGTCAGTCCAAGGTGAATTAGGAACAGGAAGAGGAGTATATAGACCATGAGGCATCACAGTGGATTTAGCTTGTTTACAAGTAATGCAAGTAGAGCAAATTATCTCAACAAGTTTTCGCATGTTAGGCCAATAAAAATGCTCATGTAAAACATCATAAGTCTTAGTGACTCCAAAATGACCCATAAGACCACCACTATGAGCCTCTCGAACCAACAATTCTTGCATTGAACACTTTGGTAAGCATAGTCTATTATTTCAAAAAAGATAGCCATCATGCTTATAAAATTTGTGAAATGCACCATGTTCACATGCGTCATAAATGCTTGCAAAATCAGAATCAGTGGCATATAAATCTTTGAGATACTCAAAACCTAATAACTTAGTATGCAAAGTACTAAGTAAAGTGTACCTCCTTGATAGAGCATCAGCCACAATATTATCTTTACCTTTTTTATACCTTATAACATAAGGAAAAGATTCAATGAATTCAACCCACCTCGCATGTCGCTTGTTCAACTTACCTTGTCCCTTTAAGTGCTTAAGTGATTCATGGTCAGTGTGAATCACAAACTCCTTTGGTAAAAGATAATGTTGCCAAACTTCTAATGCCCTTACCAAGGCATACAACTCTTTATCATAGGTCGAATAGTTCAAATGTGCACCACCAAGTTTCTCACTAAAGTAGGCTAGGGGTTTACTATCTTGCATGAGGACGGCACCTATACCTACACCAGAAGCATCACATTCAATCTCAAAGGTCTTTTCAAAATTAGGTAAAACAAGAATAGGAGCATTACACAATTTATCTTTAAGTTCATTAAATGCTAATTCTTGCTTATCTGTCCAATGAAAAGATACATCATTTTTAATAAGTGCAGTCAAAGGCGAAGCAATTGTGGAAAAGTTACGAACAAACCTGCGGTAGAAACCGGCTAACCCAAGGAAAGACCTTACCTCGTAAAGCAGCTTTTAGGGATAGGCCATTCTTTAATTGCCTTTACCTTCTCCTCATCCACATGGATTCCTGTAGAACTTATCACAAAACCCCAAAAAATAAGCTTATCCATACAAAAGATGCATTTTTCAAGATTAGCAAAGAGTCGTTCATGCCTTAACACATCCAATACTAATTTAACATGCCCAACATGATCATTCAAAGTTTTGCTATAAATCAATATGTCATCAAAATACAAAAAGACAAATTTTCCTAAAAAAGGTCTAAGTATGTGGTTCATTAATCTCATGAATGTGCTAAGAGCATTAGTTAAGCCAAATGGCATGACTAACCACTCATACAGGCCATACTTAGTCTTAAAAGCAGTTTTCCATTCATCACCTTGTTTCATTCTTATTTGATGGTAACCACTTTTTAAGTCAATTTTAGAGAAAATGCATGCACCATTAAGCTCATCCAACATATCATCTAATCGAGGAATTGGATATCGATGCTTTACCGTAATCTTGTTGATAGCACGACAATCAACACACATTCTCCAAGAACCATCTTTTTTTGGGACGAGAAGTACAGGGACCGCACAAGGTCTTAAACTCTCACGAATCAACCCTTTCTCTAAGAGATCTTCAATTTGCCTTTGCAACTCCTTAATTTCTTCAGGATTGCTTCGATAGACTGGTCTATTCGGAATACTCGAACCAGGTACAAAGTCAATTTGATGTTCAATCCCTCGTAAAGGAGGTAATACCTTGGGCATTTCAGAAGGAAATACATCCTCAAAATCCTACAAAAGATCAACAAAACAACTAGGCAAATGTGTATTAGGGTTAGTCAAAACAAAGTTTTCTCTAAACCTAATAATTACAAATGTTTGTTTTGTACAAAGAGCAAATTTGATATCTCGAAACCTAGCGAATAAACTCACTTTCTCATCTCGTGACTTGTGTGTGCAATCACTCACCAATGTTGGGCCTTTAAGTTGGCTTTTAACATTAAGGGTCTCTTTAGTCTCAGCCTTTTTCAATGATTTTACCTCACTTCCCTTACCCATCTCACTAGCAAGTTTGAGTTGATCATTGTAGACTTCTTGAGGAGGAAGTGGAGCCAAAGTAAACTTCTTCCAATGAGCACAAAGGTATATTGGTTAAGGAAACCATCATCATTTACTCGTCGATCAAACTGCCATGGCCGCCCAAGTAATATGTGCCCAGCTTGCATTGGAACAACATCACACAAAACTTTATCAGAGTATCTACCAATGGAAAATGAAATAAGCATTGTTTAGATACTTTTACCTCCCTACTATCATTCAGCCATTGCAAGCAGTATGGCCTTGGATGCTTCACACAAGGCTGGCCAAGTTTCTAAACAAGGGAAGAACTTACCACATTGGTGCAACTTCCACTATCGATGATCAATGAACTAGGTTGTCCACCAATCAAACATCTCGTGTGGAAAATGTTATCTCTTTGTTCGTGCCCTTCCTCTTTAAACTGGACATTTAAAGCCCTTCGAACAACAAATGCTTTCTCACCATACTCCAAGTATTCTTCATACTCATCATGAGTATGCACATCATCAGCATTTTCCAAAGAAGGCATCTCATCTTCGTTATCAGACTCAAAATCAACCTCGCCATCTTTTCGAATCACCAATGAATTTTTATTAGGGCATTCTCGAGCATAGTGACCCCTTCCTTGGCATTTGAAGCAGGTAATATCTTTTGGCTGCTTAATGGCACTAGAAGAAGTAGAGAAAGAAGATGGAGCTTGATTAGTAGAAGTAGAACCTTTAAATGAATTAGGCATACATCTATCTTTGGAGTAAGTTCTAGGCTCATTTGGCTTGAACCGTGCATCTCTCCCATCCCACAATCTATCATCTTGTTTTTGCCAATTTCCTCTCCAAGTAGGATTAGAAACTGAACTAGCACCCCTTGTTGTCCCTTTCTTTCGTAATTGCTTTTCAATGGTGAGTGCGGTTTGAAGCATCTCTTCAACATCCATGTAGTGTTGTATCTCAACTCAATTTGCAATCTCAGGCTTTAGGCCGTCAAGGAATCTAGCCATAGTCACCTCAGCCTCTTCAACAAGATTGGCTCTAATCTGAATAGTCTCAATCTCTTTGTAGTAGTCATCCACAGATCTATCTCCTTGAACAAGATGTTGGAGTCTTTGATGGAGTTCTCGATAATAGTATGGTGGAACAAACCGTTTTCGCAAGATGCGCTTCATTTCAACCCAAGTAGTAACAGGTTGCTCTCTACAAAGAATCCTGCTTTTACATAATTGATTCCACCATGTTAGTGCATAATCAATGAACTCAGCGACAGCGTATGCTACGTTTTTCTCATCAGAGTAATTGTAACAAGCAAAGACTGCTTCCATCTTTTCCTCCCAATCAAGGTAAGCATCAGGATCATTCTTCCCTGAGAAAGAAGGAAATTTTGGTTTGGGGGTGTCATTGTTTCATTCCAACCTTTCTCTAGGTACATACTTGGACTCAAAGTCATCATCAAAAACATGGTCCTCCCTTTGTTTAAAAGTTCGACCTCGCGAATTTGATCGGCTTATAAAGGCTTCGTTCAACTTCTTGCAATTATCGGTAATGTATCTCTCTTGAGTTATAAGTTTTGTATCAAGATACTCCCTTTGCTCTTGTAACATCTGGGTCATGTGATGTTCGAATTGAGTTTGCAACTTTTTCATCTCTTTTTGTAACAACTCGACCAAAGGATCGTTCTCTCTTTTTTGCTCATCCTCTTTATTTTTACTAGTTTGGGATCTAGTGAGCGGCATGGTATCTGTGAAAGATCAAACAAACAGGAACAAGAAATAAAAAATAATAATAACCTCACTCGTTAGCTCTCAAAAGAATAACTCTCTGAATGATTCAAAACTTGTAAATATGTTTGGAGAGGGTTACTAATCAAGATCAAATAACGAAGGTGCAAACTTCAAAGAAACAATGAAGACCCTAATTGCTCTAAGAGGCCAATAAACTTGATGAGGCAATTTGTAATGGAGGCTACACGGATGAAGGAATTATGCGTGCCTTTAATATCTGCTAACACAAGAAGAAACAAAGTGTTAGAAAGCGTAAGAGAAACAAAAAAAAACGTAGACCTGCAACGATCTCTAACTCTAGAGTCAAAGAAAATCTTTAATAAGAAGAAAACTTAAGAAAAATCTACCCAAATTTAAAAAAAAAAACAAAAATCGGAAACGTTTGGTGTCTTAAGATTTTCAAAAATTAAAGCTTTAATTATACTTGAGTCAAGAAAAGAAGAAGGAAAAGAAATTCAATTTTGGGAAAAATAAAAATAAAAATAATAACAATAATAGGAAAAGAAGAAACCTACGTATGAAAGGTAGGCAACATTTTTTTTTGCGGTTTTTTTTACGCTTTTTGCTTTTTTTCTTTTTTTTGCTGTTTTTTTAAAGAATAAGAGGAGAATAAACACAAACTTAAAAAAAAAAGAATCGACACGAAACCGATGAAAAGTGTTTTTGGTATTTTGACTTGTTTCGAATTTGATTTTAGCTTCAAAAATAACACCGAATGGCCTGAAACTGACACCAACTGATGCGGAATCCCGAATCTAGACACAAGAGAAACACAAATTAGAAATAAAACGAGAATAAATAAAATTAGTTAAATAATAATAATAAAATAAAAAAAGATATATTTGCCCTATGGAACCCTTGGTTAAATTGTAACCAAAAACGCCAATGATTGAGCGGCTCCCTACGAAACCCCTAGAAGAAGAACCTCTAGAAACATCGATGAACGGGAAAGAAATTTGAATATTTGTAACTCTGAAATACCCTCGAAAGTAACAAACTCCAAACTAAATAGCAAGAGAAGAATCACTCTACTCTCAAAAATTTGCCTCACACAAATTTGGAAGAAAACAAAATACTCTCTTTTTATTCCACCACCCCAATGTGTAGAAAGCAAGCCTATTTATAGGCAAATTACAAGAGTAATTGAATCCTAATAAAACTCTTTAAAATTATCTAAGAAAATAAATAAATAATAACCTAACCAATAAAATTACTTAACTCATAAGTGATGTGTCCCAACCAATGAGAATTAAGTAAATAATAATAATAAGATACATAAAAGATTAATCCACCAATTTATGGGCTTTCACTATTCCAAGATTGGTCCAGTGAATTGCATTCCCGTATTTGTCAACGTCACGAACATGATGAATTAAATTTGTAACAACAAAGTCTTGGACAAAAGCATTCATCTTTGATTTTAATTGTCGTGCCTTGCTTCGAGTGATTGGACCACTAGGAAAAACAACCCCTTGAGTGTCACCTCCTTGGCTCGTATCAGAACCCTTTCTGACCTCTACTCACCAATAATTGAGTTATGATAGACCCATCCAATTGAAAACACCTTAATGTGGCTTTTATTTTAGCAGTTATACCGCTAAAATATAGTAATGTAGTAAAACTGTCGAATCAAACTTCCTTCTCTTCAATGTCAATCCCAACCACAATGCATATGCAAAATTCTCACAAATTAGATACTTATATATATTTATCAAATATCAAACCAGACATTTTCCAATCCAATCACAAAATATTAGAACAGACAGTGTAGACTTTTCTGATTATTACATTCAACCATTTCATATTGCGAAATTATAAAACCACATCTCATACTAATTTATACAAACGTTAGAGCTTAAATCAAAAAATTTAATATGCATAAATAAATTCAACAAAAAATAGTGTCACAAATACTCCTACAGAGGCTTAAACATACAAGGGATTGCTGAGGGACTAAAACAAATCACTTAGCAAAACAATGGAAAAATTGTGAAACCAAGACAACACGACTGTGTGTCCAGGCCGTGTAGGAGGGTCCAGATTGTGTGATAGGAGTACACGACCATGTGACTGAGGGACACAGTCGTACGGGTAGACTGTGTAACTCTCTAAACTGTGTGTAAAAATTTCATAATTTAAGAGTAGGGAAGACACAGCCGTCTGGCTGAATAATATGCCCGTGTGACAAAGGCACATGGTTGTGTGACTGAAAGACACACTCGTGCATGATAGAAAAATATTTCCCTAAATGGGTCACATCGTCGTGTGGCCAGCTCGTGTGACACACCACAGGCCATGTGACTCGTAAATTTACCTAATCTCTAAGCGGTACACAGCTATGTGAACCGCCTGTGTGCAGCACACGCCCGTGTGGTTCATAAACCATCCCAAAATCTACTACAATTCATGAATTTTGACACCAGAATGATCCTTAAATTACATAAGTTTAAGAAACACACCTTAAATTGCGATTCCGAGCACCAATAAATGATCGAAACGTCTCAACTCTATCAATTTTGAAAACTCAATTATAATTACATACAACCCTATAAGTAATTAACCAAATTTGTATAAAAAAGTCGACTAAAACCAATCTTAACCTCAGGAAACACTATACTTAAAATACAGAGAGAGAATAAAATGGCAGAAGATTTTGTAGGATCTCAAGAGTATCAATTGTCAAAGGAAAGAAAGAAAATCTGTATAAGAGGAATGAAAGAGAAAATAAAACAAAATTGCACGTCAAAGAGAGTGGGAAAGAAAGGAACAAGTTGTAGGACAAATTTTAGGGACTCTTTTATTCAAAAATAAAAAATAAGACAAATAAAGTAAAATAAAATTCAAGAAGGTTTAAACCAATCAGTTTTTTTCCCTTAAAGTTGGAATAAAAAATTAAAACAAAATTTTCTCTTCACTTACACTGGAACTCGAACACAAGACCAAGGATAAGTTGAACACCTAACCACTGAACCACTAGGCTCATCGTTGTCTCTCAAACACACAAAAAAACATAAGAATCTAACAGAATCCACTTGACTCACCCACTAAACCTAGATAATTCTAACCCCAATTTCAGGGTGTGACACTCACACGACCATATACCTCTAAAACCCTAGGCAAGTTCGGATCTCACTCGGCTAGGAACCCTCCACATGACCTGTCATACGATCATGCCTCTCCTATAGGTTAATTTTTGCATTTGTTACATGGCCACATCTGTTACACGGCCTGGTGACACAGTCGTGTAACCTTTCCACACAGCCTATACCCTCTCACACGACTGTATAACCGTACTTTACAAATTCACCTAGAATTTTATGTTTTGCTCAATTTAATCCCTGAATAGTCCCTAAAGTATTTTTTAGAGTTTTGTTTCTCTCAATTGAACCCATGATAATATGAGTATTGGTATTATGATTTGAATGTCTTAATTATTACTATATATACATGATATGAGAATAATATATGCATGTTGCATATGTATTATGGATTGTAAGGTCAGCATGCCTTATGTCACTGTTAAACCGAACATATGATGAAGCATGTCTCTCGCTACTAAATTGAACTAGTATAAGCAAAATAATTGCTACTGTATTTCTAATGCCCTAAAAATTTGAATGTCAGACTATTGAGTTTCGTCGTAATTAGGTCTTTGTATTTGTGGTTATGTTTTCTGCATATGTATTTGAGGTTAGGGGTTCGAGTAGTGTTTTTAGGAAGTTTTGCTATTTTATTTCAATTAACCTCTACCCTTGGGCCATTGACTTAAGTTTAATTCTGTGTGAATTTGTGTCGAGAATGAGCCTGCTGAATCAATGGTTAAGCTTCTATATACTTTTTGGTCCTGTGTTCGAGTCTCGGTGCTTGCGTTAAGGAATACTTTTGCTACATGTTAGAATTATAATTGGTAGTTGGATCAGAATGTAACGTTTTTCTTTTCCTTCCTTTTTAGTATTTTTTTTATTTTTTCTTCTTACTTTTGTTTTCTTTTTCTTCCTTTCACTCTTTTCCTTTACTTCTCTTTTCTTTTTCTTTTTCACTTGGTTATCCCTTAGATCCGTACTTCATATTCGCTACTGTTGTTGGGTAAGTTAATTTTTTTAATATCGTGACTTTAATGGTTCCCTAACTGAAAACGTTAATGTTGTCACCTTCACCAAAGTTGGTTTCTTGCCTAAATTGTTCAAATTCTTTGTTTTTATGTATGATTGCTATTATTAGGAGAAGGTCTCGAGAGGAATGATTTTCCTAATGTTCTCGATTCGTGAATCGCAACTTTGTATAGAGGTAATTGTGGTGTTGAGTTGGGCTTGTGTCGAAACACTTCAATGAAATTGGTTGCATTTTAATCTTGGCGTTTGTTATGAATTATTACTTAATTGGTTATTCAATGCCCATTTTCGGTCTCAGGAGTCCTCTAAGCCATTCCTATTTCAAAACCACTTCAGGTGCGTACCAAAAATCTGACTTTCTACGAAATTCAAACGCTAGAAAACATGGTTGTCGACACCACACAATCGTGTGCCAGGCCGTGTGGTAGGTCGTGTGTATCACACAACCGTGTGTTAGGTTGTGTGACTCACTGTTTACCTCTAAGGATCAACGAACCAGAGACACGAGCATGGATCCAGGCCTTGTGACTTACTGTTTGCTATTAGGAATCACACAGGTCAGAGACACGATCGTGTGTCTAGGCCGTGTGACTCACTGTTCACTATCAGGGACCACACGAGCCAGAGACATAGGTTGTGTCCAAGCTATGTGACTTACTATTTGTAATATAGGAATATACGGGTTGATGACATGGGCATGTGTCAAGCTATGTGAGACACACGAACAGACACATGGGTATGTGCCAGGTGTGTGGAGCCATACAGGCCAGCCATTTAGGCCGTGTTAATCCACACGGGTGTATGGGTTAGAAATTGGATTTAATAGACCGTATAAGTTACTATCTAATTATCTAAGACTGAGTAGTTTATTATCTGAATGTAATGACTATTAATGATATTGATTTGTACTATTTGACTATGAACTTTATCTAGGTAACTATGTGTACGTTCTTAATATTTGACTTCTGTAATCTGCATCTGCATTGGATGGGAGTTGCGTAACGGAGAAAGTGATCTGTTCTAGTTTAGTGGCTAAGCCACAAGCTATATTTGTATCTGGCATTTTATCACAATTAAATTCCCTTTTATGGTGTGTTGGGCTGGTCGGAGATGGTGTGTAGTGGATGGGGGTAGGAAAACTGCCTTTGTTTCTGATCTATTCTGTATCTGAATTTGAATGGTTCTATTTTTCATAAAATTTGTTAAGATTGTACTATATATCCTCTAATTCTAATTTTGAACATGAGTTTGGGAATTTACTGCTATACTTATGATTCTATTTGAATTTATATCTATTATATACATTGAGTTATCAACTCATTTTGTCTGTTGCCTGAATTATAAGTAACTCACAGTCTTGATCAGGTAACGTAATGGAAGCTCAGTCATTCTGCTTTATCACCTTTTATAGTATCAACAATTTTAGTATTATTTTCGTATTATGACTTTCTACGATTGTTTTAAACTGTTGGACAATTTTGAACTGTTTTTAACTACATTTATAAAAGTTAATTTTCCTAATAAAGGTAAATGTAACTCTTTTAACTTGGTCTTAATGTCCAGGCCGGGTTTGGAATGCTACAATATTGATCTATTCTAAGTATGTCACATTGCATTGCATGGGGTGGGACAATATGTATGGAGGATGATTGGTAGTTTATTTGCAAATTTGCTGTGTATCCACTGCCAGAGGCAAATTCCATCTACGGGATATTTTTTGTGCAACCACAACTAGAGGAAAATTTCATTCACGAGATATTTTTGTACATCCACAGCCAAAGACAGATTTCATCTGCGGGGTATTTGTGGTGTTTTCATAGCTAGAGGTAGATTTTATCTGTGAGACTTTTGTTGTGTATCCACAGCCAGAGGAAAATTCTATCGATGGGATTTTGTTGTGTGTCCACAACCACTGGTAGTTTATCTACCAACCATTGATGGTTTAACCACAAACCCGGTGTGTAGGTGGTTAGAGTTCAAGGGAACTTCAGTGTGATGGGTAGCGAAGTTGGGTAAGATCTGTAAGTTGATATATTGAAATTACATTGCCATACACGAACACCTGCATACATAAAACTGTGAACTCTGAATTGATAATTAATGGTTCTCACTCTGTGCTTTTTATTTAATATGTTTTATTGACTGTTTGCACTGATTTTCTTATGATGAAACTCACACTAAGTGTCACACCACAAAATAGGGCCTAAGAGTTTTATGGATATTTTAGGAATTTTAGCCTTCGAGTGTTCAAAATTTTATGACATGGCATATTGATAATGCTTTCAAGTATGGTTTTTAGAAAATTAAATCAATTTCTGAAAATGAGTTTTAAATATCTTTAATTTTGAAATAGAACTAATTTGCAAAAGAGTCAAAATTAAGAGTTTTTATGAAGTAATTTGACCAAATGTCCAAAACCCCTTTTCCAAATAGTTTTCACATCAACTTCTCCTCTCCCATGTTGGTGTCGTCCTTTTGTTTTCCTTTTAGTTCCCCAATCAATTTTTTCCTCTAATTCTTAATCCTATTGATTTCTATCACCCTTGAACCTTAAAACCTCCATTTAAACCGAGAAAATTACCCAAAAACTTCATCATCTACATCATCTTTTCCAAACATGGGTTTTTTCAGATTTGCATCAAAGCTTGTTTTTCTTCCATCGAAGGTAACCATTCGACTTTCTATGGGTTTTAAATGATATCTAGTCCCTTAAACTAAATTTTTAGCCATTGAAACACATGTTTTAAATAAAAGCCAAAAATCGGGTCTTTAATGGTGAATTTTGAGTTTGTGGATAAAAATATGGTTTCAATGTATTTTTCAATTAGTTTTAACATGAGTAGAATGTTTCTAAACTTACTTTAAATTTTCGTTAAGGATTTCTAGGGATTTAATTAATTTTCACAAAAATTGTCATAAACATGTTGAAAATAAATAAATGAACAGAATTCATTTTAGGCAAAAAGATTAAGTATAGATCGAGATATTTGAGTTTCAAGTTTGTTAGTCAAAATTTTAGTTTCTTGAGGAATATATCTTAGGCTTGCATTTTTGGTTGGTTTAAATGAGTCTTTGGCTAAATATTGATTGTGTATATTCTGTGGTTAATATGTGTGAAGCATTGGAACAATTGGAACCTTCTTTGAGCAAGGCGAAAGGCAAGGAAAAGCTAGTTTAAGCTTTTAACTTTTCAGCGAAAGCATAATTGGTGAGTGTTTAGAATTGCTGCTTGTAGACATGATTTGTAGTGTTGATTGGGAGCTTAGGAATAGCCTAAACCTCTACCCTAAGTTTCTAGTGTAAGCTGTTTATTTTTCTTGTTTTATTTTTAGCAAATTATGTGAATATGTGAATAACTATGAATTGATTATTATAATGCAATATTGTAAATTGTATTATATTGTGTGTTTATTAAATATGTTGAATGATAGTAATGATGTTGTGTTAGCGACATAAAGATGTGCAGTGAAAGTGTGCAAAAGTCGGTGAGTATGTATGTGTTGCATTGTGGAATATGGAATATGATGCTAATGTAGCAGGTTTGTATGTGATAAACTAATTTTAATGTACTTATATGTTGACGAATATATAATGGCTCAATAAGAATTATTGTGGTACTTTAAGTGCAATTAAATGTGAATTCGATAAGCATGCATTGTGTACAAGTTTGTGATTTGAATTGAAGAATATGAACAAAGATAATGTGCATTAAATCAATAATTAAAAATGTCTAATTATGATGTGGATATTTTGGCCTTGTGACCTTAGAGACCATTGGATATAGTTGGCATGCCATGGGATTGTGAGTACTCATATATATGTGTTATGTGATTTGGGCGTTGAGGCCCTAGGACATGTTAGAGAGATAAGGGAATGTATGCCAAGCTTCATTCAACGAGACATGTTTGGTGTGTTGGAGAGTGCTAGCTTTATGCTTCACTTTTGGGATATGTTCGACTCTATGAGTCAATTGGTGTGTTGGAGATTCGTGTATCCGATGAGTGATGGTTAAGCTTACTTTATGTTTCATAGCCTCAAGTGTCAATTTATCGTTTAAATATGATCTTATATGTTATGATAATACGATAAGAGACAAATACTTTTAATTGTGAATAATATGTTAAATATGTTTATTTAAGTTACATAAAAACTTTAGTATGTTATCATAGTAAATTGCGCATGTAATTATGGATTGGGTTGTTTTCATATAACTTGTGAATGCCTATTAATATATAAGTTAAACTTGTGAGTTATTAAAGCACGTATATGTTGTTTTAGTCTTGACGAATTATTGTTAAATGAATTAATGAAGCATGAACATGTAATTCTGAATCGAATGGAATATGGTTGTGAATGTATTGTAGTATGCTCTTGATTGACCTTTGATATTATGTGTACATTGTGGTTACTTTGAGCATTCACTGAGCTTGTTAAGCTCACCCACTCCCTTCTTAAACTTTGTAGATTAGTTGTGTACCAGTATGAGCGGTGTGGTTCCAAGGGTTGATCCAAGCAAGTCTATTTTCTTTATTCGTAGGTGTTTATGTTTTGGGAATAAGGCAATATGGTAGTCTTTGTGCTAGTATTGGATATGATATTTTGAGTTGTCTCCATGATTTAATTGCTCTTAAGATTTTAGGATTTGTTTCGTAATATTTTGACTATTGCTCGGATTTGCTTTTGATGTTTGAAACTATTATTATGGTTGTTTCAGTGTTTATTTGATGATGAAATGATAGCATGTTGAACTGATACGAGTTAGAATAACTTATATGCTTAATGATGTATTTTTCGGGTCTAGAGTAGAGGTATCAATATTCGTGTTTTAAAAACAATAAATTTTTATTTTCAAAAGTGCAGGAAAACAAAATAGGGATTTGGTATCGATACCTTATCTCGAGCATCAATACTCGGGGAAGAAATATTGATACTTTGGTAGGGATACCGATAATTTTTGAGGTTTGAATTTTAAAGTGAAAAATAGTAAGCAATTTTGGTACCAATTTTCCAAGCGGTATCGATACCTCTTGAGCAAAATATCGATACCCTGTCTTTAGTATCGATACCTATGTTGATGTTTTGAGATTTTGGTAAAACGTACCATATGCATGTTTAATTATTATTTTAAGGCCATCTGATGTATCTTAGCATGTAACGATGATAACTAAAGTTTAAGATAGACTCTAAACCTGTACGAATGTTAAAATGAAAGACGTTTTGTTGAGAATGAGCTTTTACTTGTTGTATTTGACATGAGACAGTGGTGTGGCACCTTGATATTCAGGCTTGGGGACCAGGCCGGGTATGGGGTGTTACACTGGGCTTCATAGCTCACTCCCTTTTTATTTCCATCTTTACAAATAACCCACTAGGTTAGGACGCAGACACGACATTCGAAGGGTCTCGGCTTAGAACTTTTTTTAGTCATTATTTAATTAAAGTATTTTAGGTTTATAATATGCATTATTGGTGATTTAGATATTGTATTGTTTTATTATTAAACTGTGGCATAGGACTTGAGTTTTTTTATATTGCACACATGACATTTAATTTGATTTTAGGAAATCGAAATATAGATATAAAATAATTATGCATGAACTCCGGTTTTTATTAAAACTAAATTAGATATCACTTTTTCCACTACTAGAATTTAATTAAATTTTGTGTAATGAATAAATCGAAAATTAACTAAGTTTTCTTCTAAGATAAAACAAATGATTAAATTTGACTGTTTTGTAAAACTTCGAATGTACTAGGCCATTTCTGTGGCCGATGTAATCTCCCGAATTCAGGCTTAACGTCTAGGCCGGGTTGGGGAGGTTACAAAATTAAATTGAATTAGGATCAAATTGATTAAATATATAAGTATTAAGGACTAAATGTATTATTCTGCCCATTAGAAAAAGGTTTTCCATTATCAACTTAATAACGGGTGACCAAAACATGAACAAATTCAAACGTTAGTGCCTAAATTAAAAATTTTAAAAGTTGAGTGACCAAAACAGATTATACAATTTACCCTTTAATTAATTGTCACATAATATTTATTTTACAATTAAATGAATTCATAGCAATCAAATATTTTCAAAATTTAACTTAGCATTTCGCAATGAGCATGTACACAAATTATTCTAAAAAAATAAGGAATGAGTATTTAAAGTAATAAAAAATATTAATTTTCTTTAATATAATTTATATGTTTAAATTAAACTTTACAAATAATTCATATTAATTTCATCAAATTTTATATTTTATGTATTAATATATTAATTTATTTACATACCATTTAACTTTTTTTTTACTTCTTAACATCATGTCCAAATTGAACATTTTAACTTCTTACAATACTTTTTGACAGCAATAGAGAACACTTTAAATTAACAAAACATATTTTTTTTCACAACACTTCTTAAAACACTATATTTTTCCTAAAAGCATTTTTCAACCACAATAGCAGTAGAGAACTAACTCGTACTCCTACCTGATCCAACTTTTGACTTTTTTTGGGTCAATTTCAACTTTAAAAAATCAATTGGGTTTTTAGCTTTTTCTTCTTCTTCAACCAAAAAATTTAGCCCTCAAAACAAAAATCGATTCAACCGATTTTTTACTGGTCCATCCGATTTTCGGTCTATGGACCAAAATTGGTTTTGATCGATCAACAATTCAATCAAAAAAAATTTTATCTCTTATCGAATCGATCCACCATCTAGTCCTCAAGTACTTTAAAAAGGTGATCAAGTAATAAACTAAATAATTTGAATATTTATATAATAGATAAATAAAAAAATTATCTAAAAATAATGATAACTTTATCTAGAGAACAACAAACTAACATATTAATAAATAAATAAATAAATCGTCCCCAAGTTAACTTCATATTCTGGATCTAATGTTCCATTATATGGATAATAAAGGGAAAGATTAGCAATGTTACAAGTTCTGAAAATTTTCATGGTGTTTGGCAAGTTGACCGCATAAGCGTTGTCATTGATTTTCTACATAATGAGATAAGGCCCATACTTTTTCAACTTAAACTTATTGTAAGTCCTAGCTGAAAATCTTTCTTTGCGCATGCATATCATAACTTCATCACCTTAATTGAAAGTTTGCAAACTTTGATATTTACCTCTTTGGACCTAGCATTGGTGTCTTCAAGTTTTAGCTTGACCTCCGTTTGAATATCTTACACTTTGCTTGGCCATGTAAGTTAATATGTGCTAAAAGTAATATATATTAACCTCGTTCTTAATGTGTTTTTGGGTGATTATTCGATGTTAATGGTGAATTTTATGCTTCTAATCCTTTAAATTCATTTTTTTATACTTAGGAGAGCATTTGGGAGCACAAGGAGTGAAAATTGAAAAATCGGAGGTTGACCCCTTCTACACGGCTCACACAGTCATGTGGCAGGTTGTGTCGATTTCGCGAATTGGCACTTCAAACAAAAAAATGCGATTTTTAGATTTTTCATACATTCTAAGACGTATATATGACAAAAATAAGAAGATAGGAGAGAGTCGCCATAGAATATTCAAGAAAACAATTCGGAAAATACCATTGAAGCCAATTCTGAAGCAGATTTCCATCAAGATTGAAGATTCTCAGTTGATTTCTCATGAGATTATCTTGAGTTTCTTTATTTTGTTCAGTTATACTGTCTTTGGGGTGTTTTTATTTTCAAGCATGAACTAATTTTCTAAATATCTAGGGAAATGAACCCTATGATGGATTCTGTAGGTTGATTTTTATTTTACACAATAAAGACTTAGATATTTTTCTCAATTATGTGTGTTGATTTCTTGGTTTAATATTTCTAAACTATTGATCCATGTTTGATGTGCTTAAATCAGAGGAGAAATAGACAATGGTTAAGAGTAGATCTAGCATAATTGTGTGGAGTTGCATACAATCCTATAAATAGGACAGCATAAATCTATCGGATTAGAGTCAAATCTAATAAGCGAGTCCATAGATCGAATTAATGTGATAATAAGGGTTTTAATTAGAAAGAAATTTTAAATAATCAACCTAGAGTCAGTTCCTCTTACTCTTGAAAAAGATATTAACATAATTTAGGAATTTCTACGGATCTATATACTTAGTAAAGAAAGTGCGTGATAATGACAGATGAAATCTAAGTGAATTCTTTCCTGGGTATTATTTCGCTTCTTCGTTATTTATTTGATTATTTTCTTGATTTATTCTTGTCGTGTTCTTTAGTTAATTTTAATTTTTAATCAATCACTCGAATTTATCGGTTAAATAATAGAAAGTCAGTAATTACTAGTACTTTTAGTTTTCGTGGGAACGATATCTTTAATCAAATTTTTAGTTAGTTCACGACGCATCATGAGTAGCAGCTACACTTGATCCTAGAACCTATGAGAGCTTGATCAAATCCAAAGCATACAGAGAGCACTTCGCATAAACAATGGAAAGTGGTGATCCATTTGTAGCACTATGAACGACACTATTGTAGACAAGCTCATCTTAAGATACGGCAAAATCCCATTGCTTAAGCTTGTCTCCACAAACGGTGCGAATAAGATTGACTAAAGTTTGATTGAGAACTTTAGTTTGTCCAGTTAACGGCGGCTAGGTAATGCTGCCAACCTCACTGATGAGTCAAAAAAATCTCCAAATGGAAAGCTAGAAATGGTTAAGAAATCTGGTATCCCAATCAAAGATGGTTAACTTGGGGACCGTGTCTAAGCAACATTCTCCTTGAACAATAGCCTAGCGACATTAAAGGCATCTATAATCTTCTTGCAAGGGATGGAATGAGTCGTTTTCAAGAACCAGTCAACCACAACAAAAACTGAATCCATGCCCCTATTGTGTTCATGGAAATTCAAGCACAAAGTCCAGTCAAATCCTCCCAAATATGATCAGAAACTGGTAAAAGAGTTTAAAGGCTAGTATTCTGAGTTTCCACTTTTGCAATTTAGCATGGATAGCATCATCTTACTAATCTACCAACATCTCACTTTAGTTAAGGCCAATCTAATCTTCCACCATGTAAATCCCTAATAACCTTCTCAATCAAAGAGGTTCACAGAAGGAATCAAAGAGGTTCACAGAAGGTAAAGCCTATTTCCTTTCATAAGGAAGCCTTTTTAAATGTGGAGACCGTCAATGGCTTGCTTACACTTACACTTTTCTCAAATTCCTCCAAGATCGTCATATGTTATAATTGTCTTGCAAGTAATCAAAGCCAACAATCTTAAGCTTTAACTGTTGTCATCAACTCCACTCATTGGCTCAAAGCATTTGGTATTATATTATCTACTTTTTATTTATGCCAAAGTTGATAAGGAAATTTCTCTACAAAAGTGATCAATTTGGCATGCATATCCTGGCTAATTCTCCTTTGGCCTCCAAATTTCTTGAAGTCTGATGATCGGTGTAGAGAACAAACTCTTTACTGATAAAATGATGCTCTCAAAGCTTTGAAGCTCTTATAACTAAATCAAACTCCTTGTCATAAGTTGGCCATTTTTTACGTACATCAATCAACTTCTCACTTAAGAAAGTTACTAGTTTTTTTTCCTAGTTAAAACACTATAATGCCTAGGGGTGAGCAAAATTCGATTCGACTCGAAAAAATCGAAAAAAATTTAAATTTCGAGTTAAACGAATCGAGTTATTCGAGTTAATCGAGTTATTCGAATCAACTCGAATTTTTTTCAATTCGAGTTCGAATCGAGTTGAGTTTTCAATTGAATAACTCGAATAATTCAATATCAAACTATAATATTTTACGTTTTACCTAAACTCCCAAACTTTTTACTTTTCCTCAAAACTTTTACTCCTTCCCACTTTTCCCCAAAACTTTTACTCCTCCTCCCAACCCCCAATCTACCCAAAATCTATTTCCCACCAAAATTTTACTCTTCCATTCATTTTTTTTTTCAAAATTTTACTCCCCAAAACCCTCAAAACCTTTTATTTTCTCCCAAAATTTTTACTCCCTCCCACTTTTCCCCTAAAACTTTTATTCTCTTCCCATCCCACCTCCCATCTACCCCAAACCCTCCCCCCTCCAATTTTTTTAATATTTTCCTCCAAAATTTTACTCCCCTATTTACTTTCCCTCAAACTTTTATTCCCCAAAACTTTTATTTTCCCCTAAACTTTTACTTCTCACCCTTTACTCTCAAATAAAAATCAAAATTATCCAAAAATCACTAAATATAAATAGTAATAATTTTATTTATATATACTATTTATATTATTAAATTAAATTTCACATTTTATATTATTTATATTATTGAATTGTTTAGTCATATTGAATATTTATTTTAAAATTGAATTCTTAATTATGCCATAAAATATTCGTGTTAAAATTTTATATTGGTATCAATTTCAAATTTTATTTTTAAAATAAATTTTATTAAAAATCATATTTTTATATTTAATATATTTTAATTCCAAAATACATAGTGTCAAGAATCCGAAGATAATTGAAACAACTAAGCAAACATATAAGCTAACCAGTATATAAAAAATTAATAAATAAATTATGAGGTGATGAAAGTTAATAAAAAATTTGATTAAGGTGGGCAAATTTTATTACGATGGGTGACAATGATTACAAGGACCCAAAATTATTTTTTAAAATTTAACTCGAACAAATATATTCGATTCGATTCGATTCGAATTCCGTCTCACTCGACTCGATTCGAGAAAACTTCAAATAAAGTTAGGATAATAAAATGAGATTCAAAAACTCGATTAACTCGAAAATTTTCGATTCGATTCGATTCGATCGAATGCTCACCCCTAATAATACCCTAGAAATTTTGGTGTTACAAATTTCTCAAGAGAAAGGATAATGAATATTTGAATAATGATTGTGGAAATAAAGTAAACACTTAGAAGGGATTAATGGTGATAGAAATAATATTACTAACTTGTGAGCAATGATGTAATGAAGTTGAGAAGAAATGGGAGGGACTTGAGGTAGAATTTGACCATCTAATAAAAAAGGGGATTAAAATGGGAATTAAACCATTAAGGGATAAGAGAGTGGAACGATCATGATATATTCTTTTCTTCTATTGCAGCTTTCTTGCATTTTGTTTTGTCGGTAAATAGTTCTACCGAAAATTTTTGGGTTATGATTGTTGCTGACCGGCTACTGCAGGATTAGTCGGAAGCTCAAGTTGTTTATGGCCGTGTTCAGCAGCCTTCTGCTGTGCGCCCTTCAAGTCGTGATCGGTGGATTTGGCCGAGTAGATGCTGGGTTAAGTGTAACATAGATACCGCTGACTTTCATTCACATGGCGCTTCATCATTCGCTGCTATTGTGCGGGGCCATAACGAAAGCTTCGTGAAATACTCTCTTGGCTTAAGATGAAGCATTATGCCAATGTTACAATTGAATCTGTCTACCAAAATGTTATCAGGGCTTTTATTTTGTCAAGACTAGATATGATCCTTCAGGATTGTGGTTCGTTGAGTTGGTATTTTCAGCATTTGTCCTTCTACTGGACACAGTGAACAATCAATAAAGTAGCCCATCAACTTGCTCAGGTGACATTATTCTATGCAGTTTGTCAAACGTGGGACGACTCTCCCCACTTTCTTCAATTTATTTTAGATTTGGATTGTTCCCTGTCAAATACCAATAACGTTGAGGGACATAAAGATTGGGAATATGAGATAAGCCTATGACTTGGGATTAGAGGCCTTTTAGGGGATTTGGATAGGCGATTGGGTGAGGTGCAGTGCGTTTAACTTACTTTTTGTCTTACACTACAGTATTTAATCTCACCGCCACTACTGTTTTTACACTAACCGCAGGTAAACACACCGTCCATCCAAACTCACCCTTAATGTTATGATTTACCTTTCTACTTTGCCCATTATTAATGAATTCTACTTTCAAAATAATGGCGCATTAATCCAAAGGTCTCCTTTAAATCACTAGCTTTTTTTCTTTCCTTTGCATTATGAAAATGGTTATTTTATTTTTATATTTTAATTTTAATATAACATTAATTTTTATTTTATAATATTATTAATTAATCTAAATAGTTAATATTATTAATTTTAATTAATTTATTATGTGGTTATATATAATTTAAAAACGGATTTTTAATTTCAAAAAATAAAAAGGTTAAATTCTTTACTTTTATGTTTAAATATTTATTCTATAATTTTAGATAAACAAATAATAAAATCCAGGATCAACCATAGTAATTACGTGCTAAGATTTAGGCTACGTTCTTAATTGCTTAAGAGACGGACTTTTACTTGGAAAAGTGCTTTTGTTTGAAAAGCAATGAAGAACAGCCTTCATTTGGTAGTAAATTCTCAGAAGCTGAGAAGTGCTTTTGGGCAGACGGAGAAGTAAAATTTTTTAGCTTTTCAGCCAAAAAGTGCTTTTGGCTGGTTCATTTACTTTTTTAGCCACACACGAACGCCCTTCTTTGCTCTCTGCCCTCTGCCGGTTCTTTGTTCCTCTGCCCTCTGCCGGTTCTTTGTTCCTCTGCCCTCTGCCGGTGAGTTTATCTTTTTCTTCTCTTCTTCTGTATATTTTTGTTTGTCTGGGACTGATTTTCGTAATTGATTGAAGATTGGATAGGAGATAAACATTAAACCCAAGTTCAAGATTTTCCAGGATTTAGGATTTTCAACCCATGATGTTGCTGATATTGTAGCTAGTGATCCCTGGATTTTGACTAGAAGCGTGGATGATAGGATTGCACCTTCTATTTCTGATTTAAAGACTGTTTTAGGATCAAATGATGATGTTGTTAAGTTATTGAGAACTTCTGCTTGGTTTCTCAAATCTGATTTGCAAAAGACTATGATGCCTAATATAGAGTTCTTGAGAAATTGCGGGATTTGTTCGTCGCAAATTGTTTCATATGTGTTCAGCTTTCCGAGATTTTTCTTGCTTAAACCTGAGAGCATTAAGCAGTTTGTTGAAAGGGCGGATGCCTTGGGGTTCGATAGGAAGTCAAATATGTTTCTTGCTGCTATTAGGATGTTGAGTTCAATGAGTGAAGAGAATTGGAAACTCAAATTGAAGCTTTTAGGAAATTGGGTTTCTCTGAAGATGATATCATGTCTACTTTTAGGAAGACACCCACAGGTGTTTGCTGTATCTGAAAGGAAGATTAAGCAAGTCACTGACTTTTTGCTTAATAGAACGAATATAGGTATTTCATTTATAATAAGCCACCCAATGGTGCTTATTTGCAGCCTTGAGCGTAGGCTGAAGCCTCGGTTACTGGTTATTGAGACTCTGGAAAGTAAGAATTCGCTAAGAAGGAAAGTTAGCATGACTACAATTTATAAGATGCCTGACAAGAAGTTCAGAGAGAAATACGTTCTTCCTTACTTAAAAGAGCTCGAGGAAGTATCCATGTCTATTGTGGGCACTTAATTGTTAATTTTTGTATAGTTGAGGGCACATATCAAATCTTTGATGTACTTTGGGTTCATAATCCCGTATTTCTTCATGAAATTGGTTCTTTAAGCAGTTTGTAAGATTTTACTTCGCAATAATCGAGTCTTATGTTGGATAACTCCAATATGGTCTCAATACAACAGACAACATTGTAGTTGATTGCTTTAGACTTTGTCATTGTTTCCAGTCTCTGCACTATGCACAATGCACATCCAATTGTGATGGTTCTTGTATTTGATGCTTTCTAATGTTATTTATATACTCACACCGATGGCTTTAGGGTGTGTGCTCGTACTGGTAATTGTTAGAAACTTTTCATTTTCTTGCCATTGAATATCTATTCTGATATGCCATAGTTTTGCATGTAAATGGTCATTTGCTGCTGCAGGCAGGTTGCTAACCTTAAATGCATTTTGGATTGATCTTTTGCAGGTCACTGTAAATCATGTTTTTGATCAATTGCATGAGAACCAGTGTTTTGCGAAGCTGAAGTATTTTTAATAAGGAAATTGCATGGATCTTTCTTTTAAACAAATAGGAATGCAGATGGCTAGTGGACTGGGGCCTAGAGTTGTTCATAGTGCTTGTTTTTCAGCTTTGGGCTATTTTGCATTTGAGACTGCCAGGCTTGCGATTTTGCATCAGTATCTGGAGCACAAGGAGAAAGAGTTGTCCAAAATCAATGTTGCACCGGCTTGAGTTACAATTAGTGGTGATAATGCTAATTTTTTTCACTGTTTTGTTAAATTTGTTTTGTTGCCATGTAGTGTAGTTCAAAGAAACTGATTTTTGGCATTGCATTTCTTGGTTAGAGTTTCATTTTTTTCAACTAATATATATCAATGTAAAATAATTTGATTAATGCACCAATGTATGGAGGACCTTCTTATTCCATATTACCTCAGATTCAATATGCTACTGAATTTTACATTTTCTGTTTGTAATATCCGATACCATGCTTGCTAGTCCATGAACATTTGTAGATTTCACATCAATAATAGGTTAACATTTCTATTACTTCCAAGTTGACTGGGTAGTATTGGTACTTTTGTGGTCATCTCTTGTTCTAGTCTTTTAGATAAATTTTTATGGATTAGTGGCTTGTTATTGGTTTGGTGAATGATTAATAAATGATTGATGGTGCTCCATCGAGGGTGCTGTAAGTAATGTAGATTCCACCTCCATCACTGTAAAGTTTTCTGCTCCAACTTAGGTGGAGATAATGCATCATATTGATTTAACTCACATTATTGGCAACGGTCTGTAATTCTCTCTGATGAAAATGCCTATATAAAATCTATCATAGTTTTTCCTCTACAAAATTCCCTGTCAAGTTTTGCATGAAGACTGCTATGAGAATCAAGCAACTATAACTTGCTCTTGTGATGTTTTTAGTGTGGAATATTAAATTATCTAGAATCAAGAAAGGTACTTGTTAATTCATAAAAATCAGAAACTTATATATCTGTGCTAGAAAATACTTGTTGGTTTATAGTTATGTGAGTGAATGCATGAAAGAAATTTCCCCTGCTGCTGTTGGTGGATATTATACGTTCATCCCTTTAGAAACTCTATGGATTTAATTCTCCTTGCATATCTATGGAGAAATGACTTCTTTAAATTTCTGTACGAGTTTACCTTCCTTAATTATTTCTCATGTGCATGATGGTTTTTTGCTGTCGATGTTTATTGGATAAAAGTAAGTAAAACATGAAACATTTCTTTGGATTGATGGTGATCAAATACGGGAATTGGCATGACCTGAACATATGCTTTCTAGATATGCTTGTTTTGTATATAAATAAAGCCTAACATATAAAACCCAAATTGATAATTTATTTTTTATGACATTTTAATTTTTCACCATTTAACATATAAAAAACCCAAATTGACATGTACATGTTAAGAATGGTAGAAGACAAGAAAATAGTATGTTGCATCTTAAGTTTTGTTGGATGTTTAAAGTTAAAATTGTGGACAAGAGTCAATTGTGAACTGCTAATTGTTATCAATTGGCATCCCCATTAGTAACACTGCTTTAATACATTTTAAAATAAAATAATACAAATGTGTTAAAAGCATTAATTAAAAATTAAAAATAATTTTTAAAATAATACAATTATGTCAATATTTAATTATAAATATTTAAATATTTAAATATAGTTTATAATTCTAATTAAATTTAATAAATAATTAATATTAATTACTTAGAAATATTTAAAATTAATATTATATATTAAAATATTAACAATAAGTTATAATAAATTATTTTTTATATTTTTGTTAAAAAATCATAATATTAACTAATTTGAACATTATTTAAATACATATTTGTTACTTTATAATCTTATGTCTAAAATAGACATTTTATTCTTCAAAAGCACTTTTTGATAGCAATGCCAAACACTCAAATTTCTCAAAAGTACTTCTCAAAAGCAATTCTCAAAAGCACTTCTGAAAAATACTTCTCGAAAGTACTTCTCAAAAGCAATAAAGAAAATGTTTCTTTATAAAGTGAGTGGGTTAGGTGTCACTGTTTTCCAACTTTTGCATGGTAAAGCACGGAATGAAGGGGGTGAAGGGAATGAATTCATTTTGGCACCACGGAAAGAGAATCTGGGTAAACTACTCCATGATTGTTTTTATTTTCATCCTTTTAAAAAATATTAATTTATTTACTTTAAAAAATATTAAATTAATCACTTTACCATTAAATGGTAACGAAAAGATTAATTATGCATTTTCACATATTATTTTAGATAACTAAAATAGAAACGCTTATTATAGTTTATCCTAATTTTAGAATAACTACCCATTAGGTTTAATATTGTAGATATTGTAAAAGTTGAAGTTTTGTTTTTAGGATTACATAAGGAAGGTGAGAAGATAGTTGTTGTATTTGTATATATTCATGTATTTATTGTATAGTTATGTAGTAATTAAAGTTATCCCTTAGCTTAGAAGTTAACATACACTTATCCCTTTCTATAATAACACCATTTGTCATTTAAGATTTTATTTGTTATAAAGAGGCGATTATCGCTGTTATAGAGAGAGAATTGTTGTAAATTTACTATTGAATTCATATTATGAATTTCATCAAAAGAAGGAAGTGAGAATTTTTTTAAAAAAAGAAAGTAAAAATCAAACCAACAAAATTAAATAACGTATAGCATATGCATGCATTGTTGCTTTTATGCATATTTTATTTTACATTCTTTCACATGAATGACCAATTAAATTAATTAATTTGTCATCAGTTATTAAATTGAAGTAATCAAATTATGAGCTTAAAATGTTCCAAATTGTAGTACAATATTTAATTAGGAAACTTAATAATTTATTGAATTGATATATTTAATTTCCCTCATTGAATATTATTTCATTTAATAAAATATGATTAATAGAGTTTTTTCATATGAAATTTAAACCTTTTATTGGAATAAAATCATTTTTTAATAAATTATAATTAACATGCTTGTTTATATGAAATAGTTATAATTTTACATAATGATGCACTTTATAACTATGGTTGATGCCTTTATAGTGAAAATTTTTATAAGAATATATTTTATTTTTATAAAAATATTAAAATTATCCTTCAAATCCTAATGGAAGAAAATATTTTGTGATGATTAATTTACAACCGTGACAATTTATATATTATCAATTTATCATCTATAAAATTAAAGGTTAATAACAAATTAATTTTATGTTATAAATTCATATCATCATAATTGCCATATATGTGTGATGTTTTTATAATTGGTATGAAGTTGTTTCACATGAGAAATTTCCCTCCAAAAATTAAGAGCATCCTTGTTAAGGATCATCTAAGAATTACTCCAAAAATATACATAAATGCATCCATTCTAACTCACACCTACAAGTAAGCCAATTCATGGTGCCGATATGTTAGCTTATTTGATGGGACTTCCAGATCTTCCCTAATGCTATAATCAGTTGTTTGCAATAAAAACAAAATTTAAGCTGTCAAGTCAAGGTTATTAATGTAGTTTGAACAACTATGTTTCCCAATTTGTGTTCCAATCATTACAATGAGAAGAAAAGCAGGCTTTTAGAAAGAAATTAAGCCAACCCATTTCCTCAATCATACTGATGTTTCTTCTTGTACAAGATCAAAACTATAGAAAGCTTCATTGTAAGAAAACAGTATCACTTGTTTCAAGACTTAAACCTTTGATCCTTTGTCTATCTGTAAAGTGTTTTTGGTTAAAACGATGACTTTGAATGGTATTGTTATGATTAAATGCAATGCCAAGGCTATAGCTAGTCCTGTGTGACCCAGAAGCAGTTGCCAGGCGGGACAGATCATTGTCATGTAAAATGCAACACTAGCAATAAATTCTCCTGGAAAAGGTGCCATTCCATATCTTCATATCTCTTGGCGGTGATTCAAAAAGCAATAGCAAAACTTTCTGCAAATAATATATACAACTACCAAAAACAGCTCGCTTTTCTTGCCTTCTAGCTTCTCTTTAATTCAATGATGGCTCAAGTTCCAGCTCTATAAAGCGAATCCCCCTCCCCCCATGAGTTTTCCTATTCACATAGAAAACTCTTCTTTGGTTTTCTTGTGATAATGCTGATGGCTTCTTCATCAACATTTACCCATTTTTTGATGGTTTTGCTTTTCCTGTTGGCCTTTGGGAGCATTGCTTCCTTAGCTGACGGTCGTGCATTCTTTATTTTTGGTGATTCACTTGTTGATAGTGGCAACAACAACTACCTTACAACAACTGCCCGTGCAGATGCACCGCCTTACGGAATCGATTATCCGACTCGAAGACCTACCGGGCGCTTCTCTAATGGCCTTAACATCCCAGACTTGATTGGTTAAGTTTCTAGTCAAGTTATTCTCTTTGTGTTTCTTTAATGTTGTTATCTTGTCTCCGCAGACAACATAAATATACGCTACATCAATGCTTGCCTGCAGGTCAGAAAATTGGGTTATCAGAATCCCCATTGCCATGTTTGAGCCCAGAGTTCAATGGGAAAAAGCTGCTTATTGGTGCCAACTTTGCTTCAGCTGGTGTGGGAATCCTTAATG
Organism: Gossypium raimondii; assembly: GCF_025698545.1. Classification (NCBI taxonomy): domain Eukaryota; kingdom Viridiplantae; phylum Streptophyta; class Magnoliopsida; order Malvales; family Malvaceae; genus Gossypium; species Gossypium raimondii. Next base: position 13,415,989 of record NC_068575.1, read on the forward strand.
ACACTGGTGTTCAATTTGTAAGTCAGTCAGCAGCTAAGCAACCTCATCATTACTTCATTAACACTGCCAGTGTTGTAACATTATAACCCAAAATGTTGAAATTACAGGTAAACATACTAAGAATGTATAGACAGCTTGAGTTGTTTCAAGAATACAAGCGAAGATTGTCGGCTCAAGTAGGATCAAGGCGAGCTCATAAACTTGTAAACCAAGCACTCGTACTCATCACAGTTGGTGGTAATGACTTCGTCAACAACTACTACTTGGTGCCTTACTCTGCAAGATCTCGCCAATACAAATTACCTGATTATGTCAAGTTTCTAATTTCGGAATATCGAAGACTTTTGATGGTATATTAACTCTTTCGACTTCTTTTACCTACCATGCACTGGCACTCACAAGAATGTCGGGAATATTTTAAAGACATGAACAATGTTAGTTCGTAAACATGTGAAGGAGAAACAGCATTTAGCTTGCACCATGCACGTGTTTTATTTGTAATTTGTGAATCCAATTTTGTTCATCATTATTCATGCAGAGGCTATACAAGCTGGGAGCCCACAGGGTTCTAGTGACGGGGACTGGACCAATGGGTTGTGTCCCGGCAGAACTGGCAATGCGGGGCACCAATGGCGGATGCTCCGAAGAACTACAACGCGCTGCATCTTTGTACAATCCACAACTTGTTGAGATGTTAAATGGACTGAACAAGAAGATTGGCAAAGATGTCTTCATTAGTGCAAATACTCAAAGAATGCACAACGATTTCGTTAGTGACCCTCGAGCCTTTGGTACTTTCCTAGCTTCCCCAAATCTCAACATTCCTCCGTCATTATTATGTCTTTTTTAAGTTAACCTGACTCTTTGTGATGGTTGGAACAGGATTCGTAACATCACAGATAGCCTGTTGTGGACAAGGACCTTATAATGGACTTGGTCTCTGTACTCAGCTGTCAAATTTATGTCCCAACAGAGCTCTCTATGCATTTTGGGATCCATTCCATCCATCAGAGAAGGCTAACAGATTGATTGTGGAACAAATAATGACTGGATCCAATGAGTACATGCACCCCATGAATCTCAGCACCATCATGGCCATGGATTCCGGGATCTGACATCAGCTCTATCTTCTTCTTTTTCATCATCTGGGTGTTTCGTAATAATATGTTTCTTTCAACTGTCATAAATGTTATATTTCGAGCCGGTTTGCCTTTGTTTTGTGTTGAATGTAATGGGGAATTCAAATGATGCACATGCATTTGTAATGAATTGATGATGAGCATTAATGCTTTTAATTTAATTTACAGTTCTTATGGATTTTGACGGTGTGTTAAAACCTCTTGCGCAATATCCTTGGGCATTGATGGCTAGATAGCCTGTTTACAGGGATTAATAACTGGGAGATTTATCTGTTGGGGTATATAATACAGCTCCACAAGTAAATTTAAGATAGGATGAAACAACAAATTATGAAATAGTAAAGTTGAGACTTACCATATTTTGGTGTCTCGTGCTCAAACCCAATCATATATGGATTTATCTTTTGTTTAAATTGTTTTTATAAATGCTATATTAGAATATTAAAAATATAAAAAATTCTCATAAGAATATTTATTATTTATTATTTCTTAAATAAAAGATTTTGGTATAATGTTAAATTTAGTCCTTAACATTCACATTTTTTTTCAATTTAGTTCTTTTTAGCTAAATTTTGCTCCTAACCTTTAAAAAAAATTTATATTTACCATCAACCATTCAAAAGGAATTGAATTGTTGTTTTCTAATAGAAATACCTTTAATTTTTTAAACATAATAGCTTGTATAGTAATCCATATGTACTTCATGTTAGTGTTTTTTTTTTAAATTTTCATAAGCATTATATGTTGACACCATTTTTGGATGAAAACGGGGTCGACTTGGGTTTTGACGAAAACGAAAAAAAACGGGAGTCGCCACCAATTCTTTTTTATGAGGTGTGATTGGATCACCTCGAAAAGTGGTTGTTTTTAATAAACGGTTTAATTTTATTAAAACAACGATTTTGGTCCACGAAACTCAGAAAATGGGATCGGGAGTCGGTTACGTACGAGGAAGGATTAGCACCCTCGTAACGCCCAAAATTGATACCTAGTTGATTAGTTAATGTCTTGATGTCGAAAATTGATAACTTGGAAGAATTAAAAATACGATCTTTATTTTAAAATGAAAATTTTAGGGAAAAGTAGCATATTTTACGTTAATCGAGAAAAAGAATCATATCCAGTAAGTTAGGACACAATGTCTCGAATTCTCGATACGCGAATGAAAAATGATTATTTAAAATATAGTTAATTATCTTGGATTAAAAAAAGGGATCACGACCAGTAAGTTAGGGCACGATCCTTTTTTAATTCTCGATATCATTTAAAACATGATTTTGAAAAGATTCTCGCAATAAAGTTTAAAAGAATATTCAATTGTTTAAATCAAATGAAAAAATCGCAACCCAATACGTTAGGGCACAATTTCTCAAAATATTAAACATTGAATATTGCATTTATTTCGAAAAATCCTCATCTCGAGAAAACAACGTGTCACATCCAATGCGTTAGGACACAACGTATTGAATTCTCGATAACGAGCTTTTTATCATTTTTAAAAGAGTAATCTCGATTATTTAAATTCAACGAAGAAAATCGGAACCCAATACGTTAGGGCTCGATTCTCTCGAAGATCCAAAATACCGAATATTACTTATTTTAAAATTTCTTTTTGAAATCTAAATAAATAAAATATGGGTGTAATGGAATGATGATGATAATGTAAGTAAAATAATAATACGAACAATAGCATCAAAGATAAGATAAATAAAAGACAAATCCATAATATACTGAAACAAAAATACAAACCAATAATATTAAAACATAAAAATAAAGAAGCAATAATCATGAATAATAATAATAAAAATAATAATAATAATAATAATAATAATAATAATAATAATAATAGCAATAACGTAAATAAATGAATCAAGAAAATGAATAAGATTATAACAATATAAAAAGATATATAAGTGCATATATGAAAATTAAAAGATATGTATATATATATATAAATTCAAGCATGTATATGTATTTATGAAAGTTAAAAAATGTACATGAACATATAGACCTGTGTATAAGTTAAAATGGGTATATATATATATATGTAGATGTACATGAATTAAAATATATGAATATATATATATACGTTTGTACATGTATGTAAAAATATGAGTCAAGAAATATATATATATATATATTTATAACAAATAAAAATATATGCATATATATATAATAAAACTGGAAATCAAAAGAGTACATAGTAGTAATAATATAATATTAATGATGTTATGCAACGGTAGTAACAATATGAACTAATTTAGAAATAAAATAACAAGAATAACAAATGAAGGGTTAAGTTGAAACTTAAACGAAATTTGGGGCCAAAATCAAAGAAAACAAAACAAAAACGGGTTAAATCAGGTCGCGCGGAAAAAGAGGAGGGCCAAATGGGAAATATTCCCATGTTAACTAAACGGTGCCGTTTCGGAGAAGTATGTGCGCATGGCCTATGGTTCAAATTGAAGCAGAAACAAAATGTTATGGCCAAAATTAAATAAAAATTGAAAACTGCATTGAATATGCTACAAAGTCAGAGGGGCCAATTGCGCAAATGACCCCATAACCAAAAACACGCGGATCCTTCCCTTAGGTTGGTCACCATGGTCGGTAGGGCAACGACGCCGCTTTGGCTCGACCCTCTTGCAAAAACGACGCCGTTTTAATTACCTTTATAAATCAAAAGAAAAATTTTAAACTTCATTTTCAGCCCTTTCTCTTAAAAAAAAACTGATTTTCCTCTCAAAATCTCCTCCCCTCTCCAAAAATCCGGCCAAGGGTCCGGTGAGGCTCTGCCGTCGACGTCGTCGCTCCGGCCCCCGCGGAGAAATCAAAAAGGTAAAAATTCACTCTTTTTTTTTGTATTTTCCGTAAACAATAAACTATTATATATATATATGTATGTATATATATATGATTGAGAAAAAAAAAGGAAAGAAAAAGAAACGAACCCGAAAACAGGAATAAAAAGAAGAACACATTTTTTTTAATTTTTTTGGCGATTCTTGTATTGATTTCTCAATATATATTTTTTTTTACATCCGTTCTCCCCCCCTTTCATTACAAAAAATGGCTTTTTATATAGCCTTTTTCATATTTCATTTCTACCTTTTTGCCCTATTCTTGCTGCTTGCGTGTGGTTCTTTGTTTTGCAGGTGGAGCAGGTGGTGGCAGGCGTGTGGCGCGGTGGCAGGGAGTTGGTGGCTGAAAACCCTAGGTGCGGCGCACCTAGGGTTGCTGCTACTTGCTCTTTTTTCTTTTCTGAACATGGGCTAGGGTTAGGTAAATTGGTGTTGGGCCTGCTGGTTGTAATTGGGTATTGGGTCTTTTATTTGTAATGGGCCCAGGGTCAAAATGGGTAAATTTGGGCTGTACAGATGCCCCTCTTTGCTTCATTATCGTGTAACGGGAATGAAGCAAAGACTAAGAAAGACCAAATTTACCCAGTCTCGCCGGATCTTGACTTCTCTTGACGCTTCTCTTCAAGTAGCTTTATTTCAATCCACTATGTCTTGTTGCTTCGATCCACTCCACTGCACTTCAGAGAGATCTGACTTATAGCTTTAATCTTCTTCGTAGTAGTTTGAGGGGGACGAGGTTTGTGGTTTTAGTCTGTTTCACTGCAACGTCAGGGACATAGGACTTGTTATAGTGTGATCCACTCTACTGCAACTTCAGAGAGATAAGATCTGTGGCTCTTCGAGAAAACATTTACTATCTTCAGTCTGCTACACTGCAACCTCAGTGTGATAAGACTTGCAGCTTCAACTTGTTTTACTGCATCTTTAAGAAAAAAAAATCTGATGCGATCTGCTCTACTACAACTTCAGAGAGATAAGATCTGCGGTTTTAATCAGCTCCACTGCAACTTCAGGGAGATAGGATTGACTTCTTCTATCTGCTCCACTGCAACTTCAGGGAGATAAGACTGGATGTGATCTGCTCTATTGCAACTTCAGAGAGATAAGATCTATGATTTTAATCCGCTCTACTGCAACTTTAGAGAGATAGGATTGGTTTCCTCTGTCTACTCCACTACAACTTCAGGGAGATAAGACTGGATACGATCTGTCTACTGCAACTTCAAAGAGATAAGATCTACGATTTTCAATCTGTTTAATTGTGATGTTAGAGAAATTAGATTCACCACCGTAGCTTCAATCTGTTCTACTGCATCGCCTGAGAAGTAAGATTCGCCTTCGTGACTTCAATCTATTTTAATTGCCATGTCGGGGAAGTGAGATTCACCGTCGTAGCTTCAATATGTTCCTCTGTATCGCTGGGAAATAAGATTCGCCGTTGTGACTTTAATCTTTTAACTTGCAATATCGGGGAAATGAGATTCACCGTCGTAGCTTAAATATGTTCCTTTGCATCGTTGGGAAATAAGATTCGCCGTTGTGACTTTAATCTTTTAACTTGCAATATCGGGGAAGTGAGATTCGCCGTTGTAGCTTCAATCTGTTCCACTACAATGCTAGGAAAGTAAGATCCGCTGTTGTAGCTTCAATCTTTTTAACTGCCAGGGAAGCAAGACCCATTCTTTGTAGCTTCAATCATTCCATCGCAATGCTAAGAAAGTAAGATCCGCTGTTGTAGCTTCAATCTTTTTAACTGTCAGGGAAGCAAGATCCGCTGCTGTAGCTTCAATCCGTTCCACTGTAACACTAGGAAAATAAGATCCACTATTGTAGCTTCAATCTTTTAACTGCCGGGGAAGCAAGATCCGCTGATGTAGCTTCAATCTATTCCACTGCAATGCTAGGAAAGTAAGATCCGCTGTTGTAGCTTCAATCTTTTTAACTGCCAGGGAAGCAAGATCCGCTGCTGTCGCTTCAATCCGTTCCACTGCAACACTAGAAAAGTAAGATCCGCTGTTGTAGCTTCAATCTTTAACTGCTGAGGCAGCAAGATCCACTGCTGTAGCTTCAATCTGTTCCAATGCAATGCTAGGAAAGTAAGATCCGCTATTGTAGCTTCAATCTTTTTAACTGCCAGGGAAGCAAGATCCGCTGCTGTAGCTTCAATCTGTTCCACTGCAATGCTAAGAAAGTAAGATCCGCTGTTGTAGCTTCAATCTTTTTAACTGCCAGGGAAGCAAGATCCGCTGCTGTAGCTTCAATCTGTTCCACTGCATCACTAGGAAAATAAGATCCGCTATTGTAGCTTCAATCTTTTTAACTGCTGGGGAAGCAAGATCCATTCTTTGTAAGCTTCAATTGTTCCATCGCAACACTAGGAAAGTAAGATCCGCTGTTGAAGCTTCAATCTTTTTAATCTTTGGGGGAAGCAAGATCCGCTGTTGTAGCTTCAATCTGTTCCACTGCAACACTAGGAAAGTAAGATCCGTTGTTGTAGCTTCAATCTTTTTAACTGCCGGGGAAGCAAGATCCGCTGCTGTAGCTTCAATCTGTTCCACTGCAATGCTAAGAAAGTAAGATCCGCTATTGTAGCTTCAATCTTTTTAACTGACAGGGAAGCAAGATCCGCTGCTGTAGCTTCAATCTGTTCCACTGCCATGCTAGGAAAGTAAGATCCGCTGTTGTAGCTTCAATCTTTTTAACTGCCAGGGAAGCAAGATCTGCTGCTGTAGCTTCAATCCGTTCCACTGCAACACTAGGAAAATAAGATCCGCTGTTGTAGCTTCAATCTTTTTAACTGCTGGGGAAGCAAGATCCGCTGTTTTAGCTTCAATTTGTTCCACTGCAACACTAGGAAAGTAAGATCCGCTGTTGTAGCTTCAATCTTTTTAACTGCCGGGGAAGCAAGATTTTCTGCTGTAGCTTCAATCTGTTCCACTGCAATGCTAAGAAAGTAAGATCCGCTGTTGTAGCTTCAATCTTTTTAATTGCAATGTCAGGGAAGTAAGATACGCTGTTGTAGCTTCAATCTTTTTAACTGCTAGGGAAGCAAGATCTGCTGCTGTAGCTTCAATCTGTTCCACTGTAATGCTAAGAAAGTAAGATCCGCTGTTGTAGTTTCAATCTTTTTAATTGTAAGCTATGGTTTCTTCGATTTGCTTCGCTGTCAGTACAGGAAGGCAAGATCTGCTATCTTCATTGATCTGTTCTCTGGTGAACATGACCTTTATGTTCTATTTTATGAACCTAATTGTGCCTAGCGATTAGGATGGCATGATCAGAATGAATCAACTACTCCTAGCTAGATGTGTATGAATGGCATTTGAATGAATGCATGATGTCATGAAGATGATTCCTTAATGTTTGAGTTGTTATTGCTCATTGTTTTATCACTAACGTGTTACAACGCCTTCTTGCTTAGTTGGCATATCCAAAGAAACACTTAATCTGATTGCCCCCCATTGTGAACATCAAAGTTCAATCCATTGGATGCAAAATTTGAACCATCTTTCTCCTGCTGTAACCCAAGGGTAAAAATATATGACTTTTCTCAATCTTCTCCTATCGTAATTCAATGATACAAAATGTGAAGCTCTTTGGTCTTTTACCTCATTCCCAAGGTGTCATACCAAATGCTCATGCACAATTGCAAAATTTTATTCTCCAAGAAAACCTTTTCTTATCACTCGGTGATCATTGCCTGTTTGTTTATTGAAGCTTTGTCACAAACACGGCATCTTGTTATTTTGTTCAATCAATGTTTGGACAACAAAATCTGAAAAGATAGCCTTTAACTTAGACTCTTCCTTAGATATTTCACTCTTTAAACTTGGTGTTTTGTAAACAATAATCCTGTTTCAGGTTCCTATATTATTTAGAAACTTTTCAGAGTAATATGCAAAACTTCCTTTGTGAAAGTTTTATTAGTCCATTAATCATTATTCCAATGCAACATGTTTGCAAAAAAGAATATAACGATAGATGAAATAGAATTGATTTGAGAGCAAGCTCGAAATGAATGAATTATCAAGGGTAGCAAGAATAAAAGAGGAATTGATTGGAACACGTATCTTGAAAAAGAATGAAGTATTCCAAGAACAACAACAAATTCAATATATAAATAGTATGAAGGTTAGGTGCCCCAGATATTGCAGCTTGAACTTCTCTGTACAAACTTTCTGAAGACTTTCCTAAGTTTGACATGTGTTTAGGAGATCTACAGGACTCTGTCGATACCCCAAGATGTCGCCTTACCCTTTCAGGTATAGCAAGATCACCACATGCCCCAATCTGATCACTTCATGCCCCATCAATATTTGAGCCGCCCTTCGGGTTTTCAACTCAAATCCCCTTTGGCCTAAGGTGCCCTTTGTGGGCTTTCCCCTTAGCCTCTCCATTTTTCATTTTTCATTTTCATTTCATTTTTTTGACTCAAAGTGCCATTTGCGGGTTTTCACATTGGTCCTTTCTTCTTCTTTAAACGACATGTTTCTTGACTGAATCCGAGTTTATAGGATTAACAATCTCACTCAGGATCAGTACTCCTCTAAAAATGGTCATATTTACAACATAGGGACATTCCCGATTTGGCATTCATTTCCCTCTAGAATCCTTTCGTTGAGGAAGGATCTTCTTTCAGCATCCAGCCCTCTTGTGGAATTCTCTAGGACGACCCTGTTTGTCATGGGCTCGTATCATTTGCCTTTGGCACATCTGACTCTGCTAAATAGCTTTTAGTCTTTTTCCTTTTGATCAGATTAGATTCATTTTGCTCAACTGAAACCAGAGAACAAGGATTTCTACTTCAATAGGTAGAACTACTTCCGTCTTGTAAACCAGAGAAAACAGTGTTGCCCCAGTCAAAGTCCCGATAACCGTTCGAAAAACGAGGAAGGCAGATGGTAACCTCACATGCCAACCCTCGTAAGTATTAGTCATTGTTTGCAATTCATTACAGTGATGAACTGTGATGTATGATTTTGAATTGATCACAGACCTTAGCTATCGTGTTATCATTTAAGTTCAATGCATTTTCCAATACCATCCTTTCTGAAATTCTGTATCGGTATAGGATAACCTTGATCCATGAAGTAGCCTCTCAAAATGAAGCAATGGCCATTAGAAGTCTTCGATAATGGTGATGTCCATGCCCCATTTCGCTCAAAATTTGAGTCGCCCTTTTTCGGGTTTTCAACTCAGATCCACCTTCGGTCAAAGTGCCCTTTGCGGGTTTTCGCCTTGACCTCTCCTTTTTCTTTTTTATTTTTTTTCCTTTTCTCCTATTTTTGACTTTGATTTTTTTTTTGTTTTGTTTTTTTGATTTTTTATTTTTTTTGAGTCTGAACTCATGAGATCAGGCAAGTCCTGGTCATGTTTTTCGACCAGAATCAATGTTATTCTAAAGTCTTCCACTTTCATCTTGTATGTGAAAAATCTTCTTTGGTACCAAGTTTCTTTCATAGAGCCCTTTTGGGACGCAACTACGACAGAAAACTTTGGATCTTCCTCTTTAATCTGGACAAAATCCAACAACATCTTGAAGGGATGAAAACTCGACTTCAAATGGGCAAAGCTATGCTGACTCCACGAGAAAGGCATTGCCCCGGGTATGATCATACAAAGACATCTTTGAACTCTAGAGGTAACTCAACAAGGTCTTGCTTTGTCTCTGTGGTCAAGTCAATTCTAGTCTTCACCAAGCTCACAATTTCTAATGATTCCTTGAGAGGTAGGATCTGTTTATCCTCTTGTTCTACCATCCTCAACAAGTCCGGAGATAGGCTACAATCTATGTCATCTTCAAAGTCGTGAGATCCCTCTAAACACATGTCTCGCTTAAAAGAAGGTTCTAAGTCTGTAGCAGTGTCATTCATGTCGTTGATATTTGGGGACCTATTTTAGGTACAAGAGAATATACGAAGAATGTATGAATTTAAGAATGATTATCTGTACAATATGATTATGAATGAATGAATGGTTTGGAAAAAGAATGAAAGAATAATTATTCATAAAAAATGAAAGAATATTGGCTCAAAAATGATCGCAAAGATGCATTTCATTAAAATGAGTCTATTTCACAAAAGAGTTCTTGTTGCTTCTAGGCTAAAAGCAACAAGTTTGTTTTGAATATTACTCTAAGTAAGTTCTAAATACTATAGGGGTCTCTTCTACAATCTGATTATTTAGAACACTCCCAAGTTTATAAGGGTGGATATCTAACAATGTCCCTTTTTATCTTCATGTATGACATTTATATAAACATTTTTTTGACCCCTTCACAGAACTCAATCCCGTTGGACCTTAGCTAACCGCTCATGTATTTGTAGTTGGTCTTGCGTCCCCCTTTGGAGTTGTTCAAGTTCTTCCAATCTTTGGCCCATGTCCTTTTATTCCTGTTCGGGTACCGCAAGAATGTTGGTTTTTCCAGATTAGCTGAAATAATTTTATTCAATTAGGGTCACTTTGTGAAAATCTAACGCATATGATGCAATGTAATGCAAATGCATGAATGCAAAAAGAGACGTTGATTTTTTGATTCAATTATATTAGAAGAACTTTACTAGAAAACAAATCTCTTTACATAAAGCGGATATACATACGGCCTTGCCCTTATATTCCAAGACAATGATCCTTTTCTTCATTCGCGCGTTAGATGAATCTCACGAACTCTTCGAAAGGGACGTCTCTTTTATCTCCTTTTTGCTTGATCCAGGCCTCGGCTCGTTACTCGTTTATCCTCATGATGCTCGTTGGCTCCTCTTTAAGAAAGTTCAGCGGTTCTTGAATAATCTTCATCATCTTAAATCCTCGGGCATTAGAGCAATAGTTGTGTTGTCCTCTATCATCTTTCTCTTGTTGTGTTTTCTCGGAACATATTCGGGCAACCGTATTATTTTCCACTTTATCAAAAGACCCATTTCCTTATGACAAGCTCTTTATTTAACAACCGAACCTGAATCAACACCTCTTTATGATAAAAATGCAATGCAATCATCAAAAAAGGAAAATAGGTTAGTACAAAGCAAAAGCAAGCAAAAATAAATAGAACCCCTATTCGGGTGAATACTAGGGGTTCGAAGTGGTTCTACCTAGGGTGGGCTCCTAAGGTTCACTACATGAGGTTTGGTTCTAGAGTAAGGGTACCCGAACCAGCAGATTCCTCGATCCTCACCCATTATAGGCTCATACGGACCGAGTTCGGTTCAGGGGAATACATTTCCCTATGTCTACACGGAGATGAAAATCTCACGAAGACATAGGTACGGATGTATCCCGAAAGCGATCCATTATCCTGCACGGAGGTGAAAACCTCACGAAGGACTAGCTTCTCACTCCCACTTAAAAGGTGTGACCAACGGTCATGCAATGCAATGCAAAAAGATATAAAAATTTAAAATACAAAACATGATAAAAACTATAACTCAAAACAAATGAAATGCAATAAGAGGATCGTATATTTTAATCAAATTTTCAACTTTCGACAAAAAGACAAGAAATAATCAACTCGTGGCTTGACTCTCTTATTAAAACCCCCAGTGGAGTCGCCAAGCTGTTGACACCATTTTTGGATGAAAACGGGGTCGACTTGGGTTTTGACGAAAACGAAAAAAAACGGGAGTCGCCACCAATCTTTTTTTATGAGGTGTGATTGAATCACCTCGAAAAGTGGTTGTTTTTAATAAACGGTTTAATTTTATTAAAACAACGATTTTGGTCCACGAAACTCAGAAAACGGGTTCGGGAGTCGGTTACGTACGAGGAAGGATTAGCACCCTCGTAACGCCCAAAATTGGTACCTAGTTGATTAGTTAATGTCTTGATGTCGAAAATTGATAACTTGGAAGAATTAAAAATACGATCCTTATTTTAAAATGAAAATTTTAGGGAAAAGTAGCATATTTTACGTTAATCGAGAAAAAGAATCATATCCAGTAAGTTAGGACACAATGTCTCAAATTCTCGATACGCGAATGAAAAATGATTATTTAAAATATAGTTAACTATCTTGGATTAAAAAAAGGGATCACGACCAGTAAGTTAGGGCACGATCCTTTTTTAATTCCCGATATCATTTAAAACTTGAGTTTGAAAAGATTCTTGCAATAAAGTTTAAAAGAATATTCAATTGTTTAAATCAAATGAAAAAATCGCAACCCAATACGTTAGGGCACAATTTCTCAAAATATTAAACATTGAATATTGCATTTATTTCAAAAAATCCTCATCTCGAGAAAACAACGTGTCACATCCAATGCGTTAGGACACAACGTATTGAATTCTCGATAACGAGCTTTTTATCATTTTTAAAAGAGTAATCTCAATTATTTAAATTCAACGAAGAAAATCGGAACCCAATACGTTAGGGCTCGATTCTCTCAAAGATCCAAAATACCGAATATTACTTATTTTTAAAATTTCTTTTTTGAAATCTAAATAAATAAAATATGGGTGTAATGAAATGATGATGATAATGTAAGTAAAATAATAATACGAACAATAGCATCAAAGATAAGATAAATAAAAAGACAAATCCATAATATACTAAAAAAAATACAAACCAATAATATTAAAACATAAAAATAAAGAAGCAATAATCATGAATAATAATAATAATAATAATAATAATAATAATAATAATAATAATAATAATAACAATAACGTAAATAAATGAATCAAGAAAATGAATAAGATTATAACAATATAAAAAGATATATCAGTGCATATATGAAAATTAAAAGATATGTATATATATATATATAAATTCAAGCATGTATATGTATTTATGAAAGTTAAAAAATGTACATGAACATATAGACCTGTGTATAAGTTAAAATGGGTATATATATATGTAGATGTACATGAATTAAAATATATGAATATATATATATATACGTTTGTACATGTATGTAAAAATATGAGTCAAGAAATATATATATATATATATATATATTTATAACAAATAAAAATATATGCATATATATATAATAAAACTGGAAATCAAAAGAGTACATAGTAGTAATAATATAATATTAATGATGTTATGCAACGGTAGTAACAATATGAACTAATTTAGAAATAAAATAACAAGAATAACAAATGAAGGGTTAAGTTGAAACTTAAACGAAATTTGGGGCCAAAATCAAAGAAAACAAAACAAAAACGGGATAAATCAGGTCGCGCGGAAAAAGAGGAGGGCCAAATGGGAAATATTCCCATGTTAACTAAACGGTGCCGTTTCGGAGAAGTATGTGCGCATGGCCTATGGGTCAAATTGAAGCAGAAACAAAATGTTATGGCTAAAATTAAATAAAAATTGAAAATTGCATTGAATATGCTACAAAGTCAGAGGGGCCAATTGCGCAAATGACCCCATAACCAAAAACACGCGAATCCTTCCCTTAGGGTCGGGTCACTGCGCGAGTCAGGGCCGAAACGACGCCGTTTTGGCTCCTGACCCCTCTTGCAAAAACGATGCCGTTTTAATTACCTTTATAAATCAAAAGAAAAATTTTAAACTTCATTTTCAGCCCTTTCTCTTAAAAAAAAAACTGATTTTCCTCTCAAAATCTCCTCCCCTCTCCAAAAATCCAGCCAAGGGTCCGGTGAGGCTCCGCCGTCGACGTCGTCGCTCCGGCCCCCGCACATGGTGGCCGGAGAAATCAAAAAGGTAAAAATTCACTCTTTTTTTTTTGTATTTTCCGTAAACAATAAACTATTATATATATATGTATATATATGATTGAGAAAAAATGGAAAGAAAAAGAAACGAACCCGAAAACAGGAATAAAAAGAAGAACACCTTTTTTTAATTTTTTTGGTGATTCTTGTATTGATTTCTCAATATATATATATTTTTTACATCCGTTCTCCCCCCTTTCATTACAAAAAATGGCTTTTTATATAGCCTTTTTCATATTTCATTTCTACCTTTTTGCCCTATTCTTGTTGCTTGCGTGTGGTTCTTTGTTTTGCAGGTGGAGCAGGTGGTGGCAGGCGTGCGGCGCGGTGGCAGGGAGTTGGTGGCTGAAAACCCTAGGTACGGCGCACCTAGGGTTGCTGCTACTTGCTCTTTTTTCTTTTCTGAACATGGGCTAGGGTTAGGTAAATTGGTGTTGGGCCTGCTGGTTGTAATTTGGTATTGGGTCTTTTATTTGTAATGGGCCCAGGGTCAAAATGGGTAAATTTGGGTTGTACATTATATATATTGAAATTTTTTAAATATTCTATTGGCATGACATATAAAATAAATAATATCATGTCAGCATGAAATACATGTGGATTGTCACACTAACATCGTTAAAAAATAATATTTTAGTCAATATTTTCGTTAAAAATAATTTAACTCTTTTTTTTAAGTTGATAGCCAAATTTAATTAAAAATAAGTATTAAATTGTCAAAAATATAAACATTGAGTGTTAAATTTGAGATTATGAAAAAAAATATATTTATATCTTGCGATTCTCTTATACCAAATTAATAGAAGTTGATTAAAAAAGAGTGAGAATGTGGCAGAATTTCATTTGACCCTAGTTTTTCTTTTTAATTCGGGAACGAATTAGATTTTTTTTTAATAATTGAAACCATCTAGGTGCTAGTGTCATGGGTTGCGCATGGGAGCACGCAACCATGACAAACTTGTGCGATCCATCGTATTCAAGGAAGGTCATTTGGCCCAACCAAACTGGCCCGATGCCTGGAGAGATTAAAAGCCCATCTCAAGAGCCCGGTGAAAATGGGAAGTGATCTAGAAGATATAATTATGGAATCTTAGAGTTCTAATTGTATATAGCTAATTATGTAAGCTTAGAGTTCTAATTGTATACAACTTTTAATTATAGCCATTGATGTACTGTGATTTACACCGTTGATTTTTAGGGAGGCTCAACTATAAATAGAGATCTCTTTGCTCATTGTAATGCATTCAGTTGTTAATAAGAATTTTGAGAGTATTCACTCAAACTTTTCTCTCAAGTGTTCTTGCTTTTGTTCATCTTTCAAGGCTCGTTATTACTTCGTTCTTCTGTTGTTCTTCGTGAAAACCTTAAGGGAATTATGTTGAATCCTTTATCGTTACGAGTTAAGCTGAGGCGTTTTTACTGTTGAATCTTTTATCACTGCAAGTTAGGCTGACTTAGGCATTTTTAAGCAAAGAAACTGCCTAAGGCCACACGGATTCGTGGGAAAACTCTAAGTCCGTGACAGTTGGTATCCGAGCTAAGGTTCGTAGCTACCGTTGAAAGATGTCGAAAGAAGTTGAGGGAATGGAGACCCGTGGGAGGGCAAGGAAAGCTAGTCGCTCGAGGGACATATTGTCAGCTTTAGAGGATCGTGTCGTCACTCTCGAAAATTTCGCGGGGGATATCAAGGAGAAGATTGATGATATCGACGATAGGCTCCATGATGGATTGCAGTCCATGCAGGAGCAGCTCAAAGTGTATGTGACAGATAATGTGGAACAGTTGACTGGTAGAGATTATGCCATTGAGGCTATGGTGGCGGCCTTGAAGGGAGAGATTGCGGAGCTCAAGGGTGAACTCACAATCTATAAGGTTGCTTTGGGAAATGGTGGGTTAGCGGCTGTCGCACCCAAGCCCAATATTGATGTTCCCAAGCCCAAGGAGTTCAAGGGAACAAGGTCCGCAAGAGATGTGGACAACTTTTTGTGGGGAATCGAGCAATACTTCTGTGCCAAAGGCATCACGGAGGATGTCACTAAGGTAACTATTGCTGCAATGTATTTATTTGACGTTGCTTTGTTGTGGTGGTGTCGTAGGTCCACTGATGTGAGACGTGGTGGGACCGAAATCGAAACATGGGAGGAGTTTCGATGTGAGTTCAAAGCATAGTTTTACCCAGAGTATGCCGAGGATGAGGCTCGGGCAAAGTTGCGTCAGCTTACGTAACAAGGCACTGTGAGTGAGTATGTGCAGGATTTTAGCGAGCCTATGCTCCAAATCTCAGATATGGGGGAGAAAGAGGCATTCTTTTCCTTCATGGATGGATTAAAACCGTGGACGAAGCAAGAGTTGCAATGCCGAGGAGTTCAAGAACTCACCAAGGCTATGTCAGTAGCAAAATCGCTTGCTGAATTTGGTGGGAAGAAAGATAATCCCAATTCTTCTAAGCCCAGATTTAATCAAAAGGGTAATAGTGGAGGAGATAAGGAAAGGCCCACTAGGAACGGGAATGGTAAGAAGCCTTGGGACAAGAGAAAGAGTGGGCCTATAGGTTGCTTTCACTGTGATGGTCCTCATATGATCAAGGACTGTCCAAAGAAGGCCGCTCTCACGGCCATGGAAGCAAAGGGGGAGTCCGATGTGGAGGATAACTATCTTGGTTCGATACTAGGGGGTGTCGAAGAGAGAATGAGCCCTGGTTTGATGTTTGTAGACATCATTGTGGCTGGCAAAAAATTGAATGCACTCGTTGACACAGGCGCTTCTAATTTGTTCATATCCGAGGAGGCTGCTTGTAAACTGGACCTAAAGATAGAAAATGAAGTGGGTCAGATCAAAGCAGTGAACTTAGAAAGTGTTCCAATCAAGAGGGTTGCAAAGGGAGTGGATCTTCAACTCGGCAAATGGTCCGGGAAGGTATACATTAAGGTAATACCACTTGATGATTATGATTTTGTGGTGGGACTAAGTTTCCTTGATCAGGTTAATGCTCTTATTGCCCCTTCGAGCAATTACATGGTGATTTTAGACGCAAAACATCAATGCATGTTGAAAGTGACAAGGAAAAGAAGCTTTGAGGGAAAAACACTATCAGCAATTCAGTTTGCTAAAGGTGTACGTAGAAATGAAGTTTCATATTTAGCCACCTTGAAGATCGAAGGGACCGCTGAGTCTATTAGTGAGACCCCGAAAGAAGTGGGTCAATTGTTACAATCATTCCGAGAAGTAATGCCTGCACAATTGCCTAAAAGTTTGCCACCCAATAGGGAGGTGGACCACAAAATCGAGTTAATGTCCAATGTGGTGCGGCCAGCAAGGGCCCCCTATCGTATGTCTCCACTAGAATTCAAAGAGTTACGGAAACAATTAAAGGACCTTTTGGATGCGGGATTCATTAGACCATCTAAATCCCCATATGGTGCGTCAGTGTTGTTCCAAAAGAAACATGATGGGTCCTTGAGAATGTGCATCGATTATTGAGCTCTAAACAAGATTACTGTGAAAAATAGGTACCTTATTCTTCTTATTGCAGATTTGTTTGATCAGCTTGGTAGTGCAAGATGGTTTACCAAGTTAGATTTGAGATCGGGGTATCATCAAGTTCGGATAGCCGAGGGGGACGAACCAAAGACAACTTGTGTGGCATGGTACGGTTCGTATGAGTTCCTTGTGATGCCTTTCGGACTCACGAATGCCCCAGCTACATTCTGCACCCTAATGAATCAGGTACTTCAACCCTTTCTTGATCATTTTGTGGTTGTTTACCTTGACGATATTGTAGTGTATAGCAAGTCTCTTAAAGAGCACATAGGACACTTGAGAGAGGTGTTCCAAACTTTGAGGGAAAATAAGTTGTTCATTAAGGAGGAGAAATGCTCATTTGCCCAACAAGAGGTGTCATTCCTAGGCCACATTGTGGGAGGTGGTAAGATCCAAATGGATAAGAGCAAGGTTCGAGCAATTTTAGAATGGGAGCCTCCAACAAAGGTAACAGAGTTGAGATCCTTCCTTGGGTTGGCAAATTACTATCGACGCTTTGTCGAAGGCTACTCCAGAATTACCACTCCCTTGACAGACATGTTGAAAAAGGGGAAGGTATGGGATTGGAATCCAGAATGTGAGAAGGCCTTCAATCAATTGAAGCAAGAAATGGGGAGGGAACCAGTACTTGCCTTGCCGAATTTTGTGAAGCCGTATGAGGTACGTACGGATGCATCAGATTATGCTATTGGGGGAGTACTGATGCAAGATGGGCACCCAATTGCTTTCGAGAGTCGAAAGCTTAATGGGACGGAGCGTAGATATACGGTCCAAGAGAAAGAGATGTCTGCGGTAGTACACTGCTTGCGCACATGGAGACACTATCTATTGGGTTCCAGGTTCGTGGTCCTTACTGATAATGTCACCAATAGTTATTTTCTAACCCAAAAAAAGTTGTCTCCCAAGCAAGCTCGTTGGCAGGTTTTACTAGCGGAGTTTGATCTTACAATGGAGTATAAACCAGGAAGTGCTAACATTGTGGCTGATGCACTCAGTCGAAAGATGGAATTTGCAGCAATTAGTCAACCTGAGGGTTCTTTGTTGGAACGCATTCGAGAGGGATTGTCCCATGATCCCACGGCCAAAAATTTAATTGAGCTTGCCAAAGAAGGAAAAACGAGAAGATTTTGGCTTGATGGGGAGCTGTTATATACTCATGGGCACCGCCTCTATGTGCCCCATTATGGGAAACTCCGCAAGGAAGTCATGAAGGAATGTCATGACTCGAAATGGGCAGGCCATCCAGGGATGCATCGCACGTTGGCACTTTTAGAGGATCGTTATTACTGGTCTCACATAGGCGCTGATGTAGAAACATATGTGAAAACTTGTCTAGTGTGCCAACAAGACAAGGTTGAGTTAAAGACTCCAGTCGGTTTGCTTCAACCCTTGCCAGTTCCGGAAAGGCCATGGGAGAGTTTATCCATGGATTTTATTATTGGTTTACCTAAGTCTGACGGGTTTGCGAGTATTCTTGTTGTGGTGGACAGGTTTTCAAAATATGCAACATTTATTTCGGCTACCAAGGAGTGCCCTGCTGAGGAAGCAGCTCGGTTGTTCCTTAGACATGTGGTGAAATATTGGGGAGTGCCGCTGTCTATTATCAGTGATCGAGATGGGCGATTTACAGGCCGGTTCTGGACAGAGTTGTTCAAGTCAATGGGCTCAGATTTGAATTTCTCCACAATCATGCATCCACAAACCGATGGGCAAACTGAACGAGTAAATGCATTGTTGGAGACATACCTTCGACACTATGTGAGTGCCATACAAAGAGATTGGCCAAAGTTATTGGATGTGGCCCAATTTTCATACAACTTACAGAGAAGTGGGGCGACGAATCAAAGTCCATTTGAAATAGTGACGGGTCAACAGCCACTCACACCCAACGTTGTTGTGACCCATTATACAGGACCAAATCCGGTAGCCTATCGATTCGCAAAAGATTGGCAAGAGAAGAATGACTTGACTAGAGCTTGTTTACACAAGGCAAGTAAGCGTAGCAAGAAGTGGGTCGATCAGAACCGAAGGGATGTACAATTTGAAGTGGGTGACTCAGTCCTTGCTAAACTACACTTGATTTTGCGATATACTGGTTTGCACAAGGGTCTTGTGCGAAGGTATGAAGGGCCGTTCAAAGTTGTGAAGAGAGTAGGCAAGGTGGCCTACAAGCTTGAGTTGCCAGCAAAACTTAAAGTCCACCCAGTCTTCCATGTAAGCATGCTTAAGCCATTTCATGAGGATCAAGAGGATCTGAATCGAGGCAAGTCTGAACGAGCACCGATGGGGGTAAAGGTGTCGTATGATCGTGAAGTCGAGAACATTGAGGCAGATCGGGTAATTAGACAAAAGTACCGTCGACCACGACATGAGTACTTAGTTCGATGGAAGGGACTTCCTGATAGCGAAGCAAGTTGGGAATCTGCCGAGGCATTGTGGCAATTCCAAGGGAAGATTGACCAGTTCCATAAAGAGGATGCGACGAGGGCGTCGCTAGAACAAGTGGGGGAGAATATCATGGGTTGCGCATAGGAGCACGCAACCATGACAAACTTGTGCGATCCATCGTATTCAAGGGAGGTCATTTGGCCTAACCAAACTGGCCCGATGCCTGGAGAGATTAAAAGCCCATCTCAAGAGCCCGGTAAAAATGGGAAGTGATCTAGAAGATATAATTATGGAATCTTAGAGTTCTAATTGTATATAGCTAATTATGTAAGCTTAGAGTTCTAATTGTATACATCTTTTAATTATAGCCATTGATGTACTGTGATTTACACCGTTGATTTTTAGGGAGGCTCAACTATAAATAGAGACCTCTTTGCTCATTGTAATACATTCAGTTGTTAATAAGAATTTTGAGAGTATTCACTCAAACTTTTCTCTCAAGTGTTCTTGCTTTTGTTCATCTTTCAAGGCTCGTTATTACTTCGTTCTTCTGCTATTCTTCGTGAAAACCTTAAGGCAATTCTGTTGAATCCTTTATCGTTGCGAGTTAAGCTGACTTAGGCGTTTTTACTGTTGAATCCTTTATCACTGCAAGTTAGGCTGACTTAGGCGTTTTTAAGCAAAGAAACTGCCTAAGGCCACACGGATTCGTGGGAAAACTCTAAGTCCGTGACACTAGAATCAATTAATAATTTCATAATTATATATTTGATATGCAAAATATATTAGTCATAAAAAAATTAATTTTGCTCAATGAGCTGATACTATTGGCAAAGGTTGAAATCTTGAGTTTTGTATATCCAAGTTTAAGTTCTACCATTCATAATTATTATATGTGGGTCTTCTGTCCCACTATATGTTATTGTTATGTGTGGGTTTAGTTCGGATTATTCCGCTTTCTAATTCATTTATACTTTATATTTGGTTCGATTCTACTTTTTAATTGCTCAAATATGTATTTATATTTGTACTATCATCCATATACTTTCTCTCAAAGAAATCTTAATTTGGCATTTGAGAACATTAACGTGGAAATATAGATTTGGATTTTATTTGCTATATAAATTATAAGAATGAAATGTAATATTAATAAGTATATTTGGAAAGCACAAAAAAATATGAATTAGTTGAACTTCAATGTATTATATATTTGGAAAACATAAAAAAAACATGAATTTGCCAAATTCATAAATTCTTTACAATTATTAATAAGTATTGGGTGTAGTGGTCAATTAAATTGTATTCTTGAAAGAGAACGCAAGTTCGAAATTCGAAGACAACATTGTTGAGAGGGACAATCATACAACTATGAACTTTGAACATAGATTGTAAAACACACATAGAAGATATCAAAAAAAATAAAGGCATAACCGTAAATTTAGCCATCAACATATACATCTTTTGTCAATTTAGCTCTTATTCCTTTTTTTTTAGCTAAATTTTATTATTAACTTTTCAAAAAAAGTCAAATCATTTTTTAAAGGAAATATTGTCTAAAACATTTTTTTAACTATGTTGGTGTTGCAACTGCATGGCGTCTATGTGATCTATGCTAATATAACACTATTAATCTTACATGTTACATCAATAAATAATTTAAATTCATAAAATATTCTAAATTTTAAAATTTCAAATTTGAAAAAGTATATAAAAGTTAAAAAATTGTATGAAGTACATGTGAATTGCATGTTGGTTACCATGTCTAAATATTTAACATTTTAGTTAGTATTTCTATTAAAAATAACAATTCAACTCTTTTAGAAAGGTTGGTAGCTAAATTCAACTCTTTTAAAAAGTTGGTCAAACTAACAAAGAGATGTAAATGATGATGCCTGAATATATTGTTATGCCAAAAGAAATTCTATACAACTTTCAAATCATTACTAAAATGGTATCCAACAAACCCATGAATTTCTTATTTCATTTGTATGTTTAATATTACACAAAACTATTTTTAAAATGCATATCTAAATATTGATCCAATTTTCTAAATGTTAACTAAAATTAAATTTAAATAATAAATTTAAATGATAAATAATTAAAATATTTAATATATGGCATCACATAATTTAAATTTTACTTGGTAGAGTAGAAAGAAAATTAGAAAGATAGAAAATTGAAGCGATGGAAAAATAGAAAGATGGAAAATATAATAGTTCTTTCCATAGGTGTATTTGGTAGAAAAGATGAAAAATAATTTTTTTTTCCATTTATTGCTTGGTCAAGTTGAAAACTAAGAGGAAATAAAATAAAACATTTGAAAAATACATAATTTTGAAGTAATATATATACATTTCTCTCATTTTCTCTTCTCTCATCATTAGAATTTGGAAGGATTTATTTTATGCATTAGGATGAAAAATTATCATCTCTCCTAATTTTTCCTCTCACTTTTCTTCCCTACTAAGCATATTCAAAATTTATTTTCTTTTCATTTTTCAATTCTACCGTTTCATAATGAAAAGTGAAAAGAAAATAAAATTTAAGTGTACTTAATTAGAAAAAAAAATAAGAGAAAAGAAAATATAAGAGATTATTATTTTTCATCTTAAGTTGTAAGAATCAATTCTTTCAAATTATAATGGAGAGTGGAAAGAAAATGGAGTTCCTTCAATGTTTGTCTTATTATATCTTCAATGTTGATGGGTAAGGTCGCACTATCTACATAATCTTGTCTTTACCTATGCTTCCATTACATGCTTTTCACAATCTCAAGAATTTCTTTATTCATGTCCACGTCAAATTTTCATTATTACACGTGCACATATTTATACATAAACTCAAAAATATAAGCATAAATATAAATTTACCTCCTAACATTTATTTATTTTATTTTGGTTTTACTTTTTCAAGTTATTTTCACCTTTAATCTTTAAATTTTAGTTAAATTATTTTTTGACGAAAAAATTGACTAAACTATTAAAATTTTAACGTGGTCATTAATATAGTAATCCATGTATAATTCATAAAAATTTTTAATAAAATATATTTTAAGAATCAACAAATTTCAAAATGTCCATAAAAACTTTTAGAAAATTTACCCATGATAGCATTGAAGTGTACATAAAATGTCACGTAAGCTACCACGTCAATGACATTAAAATTTTAACATTCATCAATTATTCCATAAAAACCAAACAATTTGACTAAATTTTAAAAGTTAAGGACCAAAATAACAAAATATGTAAATATAAGAGCTAAATTTATTTTTATGCCAAAAGTACATACAACACGAAGTATCTATATGATCATGATGAATTAAAATAAGCATTAATTCATGATATTTAAAAAGTTTCGCTACAAAATTTAAAGGTTTCGGGGACAATTAAAAACGTTCCTGAAAGCTTGAAAATTGTTTCTAATAGATTTAGAGACAAACTTAGGTTGACCCTAACATGCATCCTTTAAAATCATGTCTTTGAAAAGTTTAAGAGAAGATTATGGATCCGATTGTTTCAACGTAAAAGTTTTTAAGGAAATTACTTTTAGCCTTTTCCGATGTTTACTTCATGTAAAATAGTATAGTCAACGTAAAAGGTTTCCGATCAACGTAAAATTACCTATTTATTTCCGTAAAATGTCTTATCAATTTTTTTTCTATAAGACATTTTCTAAACTAATAAGGTTGTGTTTACTATAGCAACCTCATACCCAACTCGAACATCGGGTCAAGGTACCGGGATGTTACATTCTCTACTACATTCTTCGTTTATCAAATATTTTCTTATAAACTTTCATAACTTTTTAATTTAGTCCCTTTTTGTCATAAAAGTTCAATATTCAATAATTAATCATATTAAATCAATTTTATTTCTTGTTACACTTTAATCACATAATTTATCTCAATATCTTTTTTCACGTATCAAATTTCTATTTATTTCACTTCTATTATATCATCCACATATTTTCTTAAGTTTAACAACTTAGTCATTGTCATCATAAAATTCCATATTTTCCACAATTTCACTTTTACAATAATTCATGCATATTTCATCATCTCATAACACATTCATTAAACTTTTATCATAATTTCCTTATTCACATATTAAATTGTTTCACACTTAAACTTTTGTACAATTTTCAATTTAGTCTCTATTGTCATATAATTTATTTTTCACCATATAAGCACTTTAATCAAATAATTCATTATAATGTCTTATTTCACATAACAAATTTCCATGCATATCACTTCTCTTGTTTCAATTATAAATTTTACAAAGTTTACAATTTAATCCTTAACATAATGAAGATTCATTATTTACTATAATTTCACCTTAACATCATTTTATAACCAATTCACCACTTCATTTAAACTCTTTATCATAAATCTCAAATGTAAGTTTGTTTAATTGAAAACAACTTTTATGAAATATTTTAAGAAATCAGAAATAACGTAAAATTTTTACACAAATTCATCTAAACACCGTAAAATATTAGCTTTTCTAAAAAAAATAAGTCATTTTCTAGAAATCATTTTCCGAAAGAAATTTTCAGTGAAACAAACAAAGCCTAATAATTAACGATGAATTTCATCCCTAAAACCAAATCAAGTAGCCATAACCCATACCACAGTTTATATAATTGTCTTACAAATTGATTAAAAATCACCATACTAATCTTATGAAAATCTTATTTAAACCGAACCAACAAAAAAAAAACCTTCTTAGACCTCTGATGTGCTGAGTCCACAAACTAACCTCGCGAAATTCCTGAAAGGGAGAAACTAAAAGAGATGAGCTACATGAGCTCAGTGTGAGACTAAAACTTATGCAAAAGGAAAATGATGATGTAACGAAACAAAAATAGTTTCAGAAAAAGTAAATACAGATGTCATACTAGAAACCGATAACCAAATATACGAATAGTCTCCATTAACATACATAACACAATTACAGTAGTCTATCACACATGACCCAACGTTAATACAGACAGACATAGAATAAAATACGTAAAATATGCAACAAATCAAAATTTCCCACCCAACCAACCAAACACCACTCCGACCACCCTACACACCACAATTGAGCTATGGTAGGCCCATTCACCCTGCACACCACAAAGGGATATGGTAGCCCATCCACCCTACACACCACGGTAGTGGGTCGAAGCCATTCAAATAGAAATATACAGCTGAGTTGACATATATATTTATAATAATGTGGTAGAACAACTATAACAGTCAAATCAAACTTCATTCTCTTCAAACATATCCCAAACCCAAATACAGATGCAAACTGTTTACAAAAACGAATAAAATTATTTTTTTTTCTAATTTCATTAACCATTATCCTTACTGACAAATAGCTCGGACTAGCCTATTTCAAAATTGGACATGCTCGAAATCAGTTTCAAAACAGTGATACAGCATTGTACATCTCTAAATATCAAACAACACATTTAACATCTATGCAAATAACATGATCAAATCAAGCAATCCATAAATGAATCTCAAATCAAACAGTAATACTCTCTTACTAGACCTCCCTCGATCAATAACAGTATTCCAAACACACTTACAGAGGCTTAAACAAGTGTCCAATTACACAAGAACTAAAATGAGTCAGTTTACAAACACAAAACAAAAATTGCAAAACAGGGCCACACCAAAATTGACAGAAATCTATGAATTTCAACATCAAAACAATCCCTAACTATAGTAATTTTAGAAACACACTTGAAATACGCTACTCATAGCACCAAAAACCGACCAATTCGTCACCAACAATCCAGCTGAAAACTCAATTACACAAATACCCAAAACTAATCAAGTTTTCGCTTGCAACAAAAAAAAAATCCAAAACAATTGATAGAATCCTTACAATAATACTTACCCTTAAAAACATGATTCAACAAGGCAAGAACCCAAATGAGATCGTGAAAAACGGAAAACAATTAATCAAAAATTCTTGAAATAAAAGGAACAACTCAAAATACTAAAACCCTTATATTTAATGAGCAATACCACTCAAAGAATAAAACAAACAAACAACAGAATCAAGAAGAAGAATTAATGATCCAAAAAAACAAAAATTTTAAATTTGGCAAAAGGAAAAGAAGTGACCAACGTGGGAAGGAAGAAGAGCAAGGTGAGAGTTTTTTTTTTTAAACTCCCCAACTTTTCCCTCAATTAAATTTTAATAATGATAATAATAATATAAATAAAGTAAAATAACTTAAAATACTCTTTAACAAACCAATCAAATTTATTTTTTATTATATTTTCAAAATAAAATAATAAAATTAAATTTGTCAAAACCCTTCAAATTAAATTACAAAAATTTTAAAGAATTAAAACAAAAAATTCTAAAAACAATTCCTACATTGCATACACATGGGCTTAAACTCGAGACCAAAGGTAAGTTACCAAAGAGCTAACTATTGAACCAACAGACTCATTTTCATCCTAAAGCGCAAAAATAAATTTAAAAGTCCCACCAAACCACTAATCCAACAACTAGCCTGAATAATTCTAACCCTAATTTGAGGGGTCACACAATTAATATTTTAATACTTTATTTGGTTCGCCATGTAATCCAACCTTATTCTTCAAAACCACCGATAACCATTTGAGGCTACCCCTATTAGAATGGTCATGCCAAATGGCTTCATAGTTTTTCTTTCAGAAATCAAATCACAAACCATCTATGGCTATTTTTGGGGGTTTAACAATGGAAACTCCTTTATAATGGTGGCATGAAGGCCGAAAAGAGATCAGAATACATAAAAGCAAAAGAGGTTAAGCCCAAAGCCCATACAATGATGAACCTTAGGAAACCCACGCTGGACTAATAGGGAGGAGAAAACGATCAAACTAGACTGGAAACAACACTTTACTCCAACAAAAAACATTGGTAGACTACAAAAATTCTTCACACAAAACACGGTCAGGAATTGGAGAAATAATAAGCCATCAGGATTGAGCCATTAACATATATTTTACAAATAAGTCATATTTGTATTTGTTTAATTTATTGCAAAGATCCAACTTAAATATTTTTATTATATATTAATATAATTTTATCTAAACCTAAAATTATCCTTTCACTGTTTATTTCAAGTGAGCCAAAATGTGCTGTAAGGGAATTGAAATGTTTTACTTATTTGCTCTTTTCATATTCGATTAAAATTAAATTAATTGACCAAATTAAATTAATTTGATCGGAGATTAATTAAAGGTTTGTAAAAATTAAATCATTGATTAATTTAATTTGTTAATCGAATTAATTAATTAACCGATCAGCTTAACATATATTATATATGTATAAGCTCAATATATACATTAACCAAATGGAGTTGTAATTATTGATACAATGGGATAAAGAAAATATATTATGAAAATTTATTATGTTTTGATTGTAACGTTGAATAAGCAGTAGCAGGTATCTATAACGTATGTGTTGCGTAAGTCTAAGGTTTTGCTCAGCAGGGTGGAAAAAATTAAAAGGAAAATATATAATTTTTCTTTTTATCAATTGTTTGGTAGACTTGAAAATAAAAGAAAAAATAAAATATTTGAAAATGCATAATTTTGAAATAACATTCACATGTCTCTTATTTTCTTCTAAATTAGATGTGCTTATGGGCTAAATTGGGTTCAGGTTGGACCCATATAATATATCTAGACCAATTTTTTAAGCTGAGCTCGGTCTGACCCAATTTAAACAAGGTAAACTCAAGCTTAACTCGGCTCACCCATATTTAATTTTTTTAGATTAGATTTTTATTTAAAAACAATTGTTTTAAAAATATATAATGCACTAAAAACACTAAAATAGAAGTTTTCTAAAACATTAGAAAATATTTATATTAAAAAACACTATCATAAATATAATAAATGTTTTATTATATTAAAAGCACAAGTCAATATAACAATTATTTAACATATATAATTAATATAATGAATTTTTATAACACAATAAATTCAGGATGGATTGGGTTCGGGTAAAAAAATCTTACCCAAAAGCCGACCTATATAAAAAACGAATATTAAATTTTATCTAAATCTAATTTTTAGACCTCATATATATATTTTTAAAATCCTCTCGTTTTTTGAACGCATTATCATGTCTCGACTAATAGCCCAACCTATAAACAAGTGTATTCCCAAAAAAGTATTTTTTTTCTAGTTTTTCACTTTCTTCTCTCATCCTCCATTTTTCATTCAACTAAGCTTGATCCTAAGGTGGTTGTGTTTTCCCTAAGCTTATCAGGATATTGGGAAGTGTAGTGGATGACACTGAATTACTTTTGTTTCCATAAAATGAAAACATTAAAGATGGGAGAGCTTTTCAGCCTTCATTATAGTAACAAAAGGATTAGTGATTAGAGTGATGTAGAATTCGTACCTTTATTGCCAATTAGAATCCCAAGAAAGAGGAACCTTAGCCTTGAAAGTCTATTAAATAAAAGGCTCAAAAGGAGATATTATAAAATTCACTTACCAACCCATCCACATCAATTTTTCAATTTCGGTTTTAGTTTAGAGCACAATTTAAGAAAGTTAAATTCCAACCCCATTTAATTCGTTTATATTTAATTTTTAAATTAATTTTTATTTAAAACTATAATACTTTAAATGCACAAAAAAATACTAATTCATTAAAAAGTATTTATATTAAAAAACATAACCATAAATATAATAAATTTTTAATGTATTAAATATAATTTTAAAATTTTATATTTTGGGTTGAGTATTTAGTTGTGTAAGTTTTTTTTAGGTTTTGAGTAATAATTTTAATTGTTATTTAATATAAATATATATAATTAATATAATTATTTGTATAACATAATATATGCGGGTTGGACTGAACCGGACTCAAACAAAACATTCTTGTCTAAGGCTCAATCCATATAAAAAATATACCTTATATTTTACCCAAGCTCATTTTTCGGACGAGCCTTCAAGTCCCAACCTATGAGTTGGTCTACACCCTACAAACTAAAAGTTTTCATGGGTGAAATTTAAGGTAAGAAAATCTGAACTATTTGATAAATTTTGAACGAAAGTGAGGTGAGGTGAAGTGAAGCGAAGTAGATATTTTTTTTAATTTTTTTGAAATATGTATGGAGTAGCTTACCTTAATATATAAAATTATTCATTTTATTTTGTATATAATAAAATTGAGTATTTTAAAACTTTTATGCTTTGCTTGGGAATATAGGTTTAAAATTTTAGATTTAATTTTATTATTATGTAATTAGTAAAATGAAGTGCATATTATGAAAATGCAATTTAATATAATATATATTTGAAAAATATAAAAACATGAAATTGTGGAATTTAAAAGCATTTTTGAAAATTTCAAATTTATTACGAGATTAAGATTAGAAGAGTATGATATAATTATTAATATGCAAGCCATGATTGCTTGCTTATTATGTGATTCTAAAGCATATCTCGCCATCTTAATTATTATATGAAAAAATAGTACCTGCCCTACTCCTATGGCGCCTTCATGGGCGGTGTTTGGCATCTTAGAAAAAAAATTAATTAAACAGATTTTGCTTTTTTTAAAAAGGTTAAGATTCAATGGATACCATATTTATGTATCTCTTCCTACTTTTTATTAAAAATAATTCATCATTTTGCTGAAAATGGTCAAATTCAATCAATGCATAAAATTATTTTTCCTTCATAGTTGGGTTATGCAAATAATTAAAAATATATTATGGGCTAAAATATTTTTTTAAAAAGTCCTTAACTATTAATATTTTCTTATATAAATGTTTTATATTTTTATTACATTAAAGAAATTTTAATATTTAATATTGTATTTAAATAAATTTGAGGTAATTACAGATCCTTCAAATGGGACTTTTGGACTCAATTAACTTAAAACTTTTTTTACTCAATTTGATCTAATGTTGACTCCTATTTTTGGCTTTTTTTTATCTACTTTCCCTTGCATTCTTATTTTCCAATTCTCTCCAGACTTTTCCTCCCCTAATACTTTTTTCCCTTTTGCAATCATATCTCTTACCCATTTTTTATTTATCACCATAGCATAGGATTCTATGAAATAGGGACGTCACGTCATATATCTCTTTTCTAATCATTTTATGCCACATCAGCATTTTTATCCTAAAAAAATTAAATCCAAATTAAAATTCTAAAATTCAAGATAAAATTACTGATATGGTATAAAACTATTGGAAAGAGATAATATTCCCGTTTAATACAATCCTTTCTCTTATCACCATATCTTTAGTTTCTTCGTTGTTTCCCTTCCCTTAACCACTTCTTCCTATTGGTTATTCCGTCTTCGATTTTCTTTAGTTGCCATGTAGACGCATGATGGTTCCACCCCCTTTTTTTTACACATGACTTTGAGTGTGAAGATGGAATGGACATTTTGGCGAGTGTGATTATTTTCATTCCCCACCATTTGTGTTTCCCTCGCCTTTATTGTTCCTCCTTTGTTTCTACATTTATTTATTATCTTTTTGTCTTATTTTAACCTTCTTTAACCCTTTGTATTTTTGGCCTTATATCACCCTTTAAAGAAAGGAACCTAAATATTCAATCCATATTTAAAGAAAGCTGCATGTAAAGCCTTTGCATGCAAACCTCCCTTGACTCATTTGCTTAATCTTCATACATCTTATCCCACTTCTTGTCATTTTCTTAAAATGTCTAAGAGTCTTCTTAGATGTTGTAGTTGGTCTAATAGCAATAAAACTGACAACTTATTCGATCAATAAAAATAGAACTTCATCCACTTAACAATGCTCATTTTACTAGAGGCCATATCATCAATTTTCATTAAAATGGTATCACAATCAGCAGGGCTGATTTGATTGCTTTCATTAATGGTTTCAAACAATTTTCAGTTTAGTACCTTCAAAGACTTCCTAATAAAGTGTAGAATTTACATGGTTATGTAACGATGTTTTCCAAATATGATTACTTTTATGTTATGAGATTTGACAACCTATCCAATCTTCATTTCATTCAAAAAGAGTGGCCTTGGGTGCTTGATAGGACATTTTTTGTGACTAGTAAATAGTCTCCCAAAATTTCTTTGAACCTGGGTCGACTCTCTTCATTTTCTATCTGGATACAAATTTAGTGTATGACCTCTGCGCAGGGATGACATGCACAAACTGAGAAATGGTCTAAATTTTTAGGGACAAGGAAAATCATCCGACAATAACAGGTTATTTTTTATCCCACTTTTGACATTTAGCAAAAATTGGACAAGAAGGTGTTTAAGCAAGAAAGGATGAGGTGTTTTTCAATTTTCGTCTCCAACTTACCTCTAAGATTGCATTTGAGAGGTCTATGGAAAATTTTTTAAGCATCACAAAAATGTTATCGATGCTTTTATTCCGTTGAAGAAAGCTTCCGATGGGAAGTGTTTTGGTTTTGTGAGGTTCTCTAGTGCAACTAATGCAACAAGAGCTATACATCGTTTAAATTAGGGAAAACTTTGCCAAGTTTAACGAAAGAAGTTTGTTTTCGAGAAAAAGATTAATATGACTAAAATTATTAAGGGTGTTAAGAGTGACGATATGGTAGCTAGAGGTTTGTGAATACAGCAAAGGTTCCCAACTTTGAAGCTTATTGTAATACCCCGAAAGTTACTATAGTAAGAAAGTGAAATATTGTCCTTGATATAATAAAATAAGGAAATAAAGTGACAAAAAGGGGAATTTTGAGTTATGTCAACAAAATCTGTTTGGGAAGTATATTATGATATATTAATTCAAGAAAGAACTAAATAGCAAAAGTGAGAAGTTTTGTGGCTCAAGAGTAAATACTCAAAATTTATGGGGTTAAAGTGTAAATATGAAAAGTTGAAAGACCAATAGTGCAAATATTTTAAGGGTAGAATGATCTAGAAACTAAAGAAAATGGATGAATTAGGACCAAATTGAATAAGTAGAAAAGTATGAGGGGTTAAATCATAATTTTACTAAAATGAGTG
Organism: Gossypium raimondii; assembly: GCF_025698545.1. Classification (NCBI taxonomy): domain Eukaryota; kingdom Viridiplantae; phylum Streptophyta; class Magnoliopsida; order Malvales; family Malvaceae; genus Gossypium; species Gossypium raimondii. The sequence continues at coordinate 13,447,582 of NC_068575.1, forward strand.
ATGAGTCAATGGAGGAATTTTGAAGGATCATAAGGGACAAAATGATCATTTAGTAAGGAAGATAATTTTGAAGAGTAATAATGATGTTGGTGATATTTTAGATTAAATAAATAAATATTAGTTTATTAATATTTGATTTTATATTTATTTATATTTTATTAATTTTTTATAGTATATAAGGAAAGAAAAATGAAGAATTCTCTTCATCTTTCCATGTTCTCAACGTGAGAAGAAGAAGAAAGAAAGAAAGTTTTCTTTTCTTTACAATTTGGTCATTTCACCAAAAATTCACCATTTTCACTTAGAAATCAAAAGAATTTCCATAGCTACCAAGAGAGAAAGATAATAAGGAGACTATGGGGAGCTAGAATATCAAGTTAGATTCAAGAAATAGAAGCTGGAGGAGAGAGAAAGTTAAGTTCAAGTTTGGTTTCAAGAGAATAAGGTATGGATGTTAAGCTTTTATGTTATTTTTAAGTTTAGTAGTGATAGAAAAGCATAAAAATGGGATGTATTGAATGCCATGAATATTTAGCTAGCATAGGTTTACATTAGAAATGGTTAATTTGCATGTTTTAGGCTCAGAGACTAAATTGAATAAAAGTAAAATTTTAGGGCAATTTTGTAAAATGTTAAAATGAACAAATTGCATGAAATGAATTGTTTTATTGTCGAAATTAATATATTGAAAGAAATTATTAATTTATATCAAGTGGGTTTAGAGCTTTAATTTGGTTGTATGATGACTATATAAAGTGATTTTTATTAAATATTGATTTTAAGATCAAATTGTGAAAATGTTAAAAATATTAGGGTTTGGTTTTAAATTTTTGTTTTATTAAGGGCTGTATGATAGACTAGAATATTTGGATAAATTATTAATTGAGAAAAATTAGTTGATTTGATAGATTAACTAGTTAAGGGACTAATTGTAAAAGTTGTAAAAGTTGGGGTAATTGTGTAAATTAAAAAATTAAAGGGTATAAATTGTGAAATGAATTGGAACTGAAATATATGCTAATGAATGAGTAATTTTATATTTTTTATCAAGATCCCGTAGATACTGTGAAAAAGAAAAAATAGCGAATAGTCCCTAAACTCCTACAATTATTACAATTCAGGTAAGTTCATATGAACTGTATTCTGTATAATTTTGATTAAAATGAATGTTAATTGGTGATTGATAATATATATGTTTTATTGTTAGAATTGACTTATTGTTAGAAAATATTATTGAAATTAATACTCAGTTTGGATTGAACGCGGGATTTGAGTACATTTGTTATATGGCGCATGACGGCATTGGAGGAAAATGATGGCGATTTACCCAAGTAAATCGGGGTTCAGCATTTGTTGCGAACTCTCGTGTTCTACTTTTTGTTGAGCTCTTACGAGCTTCTGTTCAACTCTTATGAGCTTCTTTTCAACTCTTAAGAGTTTCTATTCAGCTTACGAGCTTCTATGAACGATGTACTCATATCCATAAGTCGTTCTTCGAATGGTAAGATAAAAGGAGTTGTTTTTGGATGATATATGTATATGAAGAAACACTAAGAAAATGATATGTATCATGATATGAATATATATATCAATATCTTGATATGTTGGTACATGGAAATTATGTAAGTTGTGATGAGTAATAAACTCAAGTGTGATATGTTGATAAAATAAGTTTATTAATGTTGAATTTATATGAAATATGTTCAAGTATGCTAACAAGTGTTGTTGTAGATGCTTAGACAAGTGCCAAGCTATTGGTTAAATGGTAATATGTTTATTTATCTGATGCGTTGGAAGGATAAGTGCACAAATGAAAATATACTTGTACTCATGAAAGAGTGGTAAGTTTAAGTAATGCAAATTCTTATGAATCGGCTTATCATGTGATTAATATGAAAATGGCTATGTTCAAATGCACTAGCTTGTGGTTATGGTGGTATGGTATGTTTATGATTGGTGTGTTATGCATATGGAATGAGTGTGGATAGTAAAGAATTGCAAATGAAAATTTAGAAATTTGTAAGAGTTAAAGTTGTTGAATATCCTTCATGAATATTGTGGTATCAATATTGGATTATTTTGGATATGTATAAATTTTTATTTAAAATGAATTGATATGATTAAAGTTTATACGAGCCTACTAAACATTCATTGCTTACATAGTTGTTTTCCTTTACTTTTCAGATTATCGGAAGCTCGATTAGGTTGGAAGCTTGTCGGAGATATATCACACTATCCATCGGTTCTATCAGTACTTTTGAATGTTTTGATTTTGGTCATAATGGCATGTATAGGTATTTTGTTTAATGTTAGTTTATATGTAAAATTTTTAGACTAGCCATTTATTTTAGCTTGTGTTGAATGCCATGATATAGTTTGTAGATGTGTGAATTATTGGGCCTAGGTTAGTAAAAAATTGGATGAGAAATATGGCCTGTAAAATAGCCTATTTTCGTTTACACGGGCAGAGACACGGGCATGTGTCTCAACTGTGTGTGACACATGGCTAGGTGACACGACCGTGTGTCCCTTGTATCTTAAATTTGCACAAAACAGAATGCTCACACAGCTTAGCACACGGGTGTGTGGCTTGGCCGTGTGACCTAAGTCAGAGAGCTCCTAAGTTTGGACATGGGCTGGGACACAGCTGTGTGTCCCTATTTCGAATGCTCACATGGCCTGAAACACAAGCATGTCTCTTGACCGTGTGAGCCACACGGCCTGGCTACACGGGTGTGTGTCCCCTGCACTTTTGAAAAGTTTTAATATTTTTCGAAAAGTTTTCTTAGTACTCGGTTTAGTCCCGATTTGTTTCTTATGTGTATTTTGGGCCTCGAGGGCTCCTATAAGGGACATTATGCTTAATCTTGACTGGTTTCTAATATGAGTGCTATATGATATGAAATGTCTGTTATTCGATCTGTAAATTCTAGTAATACTCCATAACCCTGTTTCAACAACGGATTCGGGTTAGGGGTGTTACACTTATAATGAACAATGTGAGGATGGTGGTGTTAATGTTGTTCTAGGTAAGAATAATACAAAATTTAATCTTGAAAGTGAGGAACCTAGTAAGATTGTTTAGGGTGTGGTTGATAGGGATAAACTCTTGATTTTGAAGAGGTCCTATGTTGGTTGGAGTAACAATACCATAAGGTGGAATCCTTTGCTAATTAGATGAACCAAGCTGCATGAAATGTATATTAATTTTGAGAATATCTAAGAATGCTTTTCTGTTAGTTTGTGATAATGAGGAAGTAATGGAGGGTGTGAAACGAGATTATTGGGAAATAGTGGTTTGTTAAAAAGGAACCATGGTTTGATTTTGTGAAAGTGAAGAATCGAAAGGTTTGGATCTCTTGTTTTGGCATCCCAATTCTGTTGAACTTTGGCCTGCAATGCAACAACAGAGAAGTCTTTGAAGCTTAACAAATGTAGCAGTTATGTTTTGTTCAACTTGTAACTAGTCTAGTTTATTTTGTAATTAGTCTATTTGAATCACCTTGACTAGTTTGCTTATTTGAATGATGTTTAGGTGATGTTTTGGTTGATAAGTCAGCTTTACTTTGTGTGCAAGATAAGTTATGTAATTTTCAATGTAATTAGTGGGAGTAGTTATACATTAGGTAACTACTTTGTAACTCATATATTTGGCTTAATGAAATTAGTTATGATGATGAGTTTTTTATCATTTTTGCATCCGTTTTCTTTGTTTCAATTTTTTCTTGCTGATAACCCCAATAAATGGTATCGAGAGCCTATCATCTTTGAGGGCCTCCTTGGTTGGTTGTTAAGTTTTTTAAAGAAAAGAAAACTGAAGTTGTTTTTTGTTGCTGCAACATGAGTTTTTCACCGCCACCACCTGTCTTAGATGGTGAAAACTACCACATATGGGTAGTGAAAATGAAGACTTACCTGTAACCACACGACCTGTAGAATGTGGTGGAAACTGACATACAACCACCTCTATTTAGGGCCAACCCCACCATAGCACAAATCATACAACACAGTAAGGGCTATGCTAAGAAGCACAAAGCAATGTCATGCTTGTAAAATGAAGTTTCTGATGTGATTTTCACTCGGATAATGATATGTAACACTCCAAAGCAGGCCTGAGAGAGGCTGAAGGAAGAGTTTCTCGGGTCTGATAAAACCAGACAGCAACAGTTGATTAACCTGAGAAGGGACTTTGAGAATTTGAAGATGAGAACGTCTGAAACCTTTAAGCAATACTTTGATAGAATAATGGCTATAGTCAACAACATCAGGCTCTTTGAAGATGATTTCAGTGACAAAGGGATTGTTAAGAAGGTCATTACAACTTTTCCTGAAAAATACGAGTCAAAGATCTTCTCATTGGAAGACTCGAGAGATTTATCAACCATTTCACTATCAGAGTTGATAAATGCTTTGTATGCACAAGAGCAAAGAAGGGCAACAGGCTAAAGGAGCATCCTGAAGAAGTCTTCTAGGTAAGAAGCAAAGATAGTTTAGGCTCGAGCCACAAATGAAAGAAACCTTGGCTAGATAAAAAAGGAGAAACCGAATAAGAATGTAGGAAAGAAAAGGTTCCCACCATGCATTCACTACAAGAAGTCCACATACTTGGAGAGGTATTGTTGGTACAGACCTGACATCCAATGTAGGAGCTGCAAGTAGTTTGTTCACATTGAAAAGGTCTGCAAAAATAAAGGAATGGCATAACATCAACATCAAAACCAAGCTCAAGTTGCTGAGGATATTCAATCTCAAGAGGAGCATGTTTTCACTGTCTCTTGTTTTTGTAACCTCAAGTAAGGTAAAAAGGACTGGTTGATAGATAGTGGTTGTATTCATCATATGGCATCTGATGAAGGGTCATTCAGTTTTTTTTCCAAATTCAGAATAGGGAATGGAAATTTCATTGAAGCCAAAGGCAGAGACAATGTTGTAATCAGCACACATTCAGGTAACAAAACAATTTCAGATATCCTTTTTGTACCTGATATAGAACAAAATCTGCTTAGTGTTGGTCAGTTAATAGAAAATGGTTACTCACTTTTAAGAATAAGTCATGTGTTATTGAAGACTCAATTGGTCAAGAACTAGTGACAGTACCTATGATTGAGAGATGTTTTATGTTGGATGTGAATCAGTTAGAAATGAAGGCTTATGCTAGTTTGACTGATAAGGCTTGTTTATGGCACAAAAGGTTAGGCCATGTTAATTATAGGTCACTTGGTTTTAGTACACAAATTGGAACTGGTTGAAGATATGTCCAAGGTTGAAGTTAAAGATAGAGTTTGTGATGTCATCTAAGGAATGAAGTGAAACTGTCATTTCCAGTTAAGAAGGCATGGAGAGCTCAAGACAAGCTTCAATTGGTCTATACTGACATTTATGGACCAATGAAAACCTTTTCTCTAAGTAACAGCAAGTACTTTGAGCTGTTTATAGGTGATTACACAAGGTTCTGTTGGGTGAATTTTCTGAAAAAAAAAATAAAAAATATCTGAAGTATTTAGCAAGTTCAAAGCCTTAACTGAAAATCAAGCAAGTAGCAAGCAAAAGGAGAAACTATCTACACACATCAGCAGAATGGTGTCTGTGAAAGAAAGAATCGAACAGTGCTTGACATGGTTAGATGCCTACTGTTTGAAAGTAAATTGCCAAGTAACTTTTAGGCTGAGACTGTGAATACCTCAGTGTATTTGCTTAACAGAGTACCAGCCAATGCAATAAAAGATAAGACTCATTTTGAAGCTTGGTTTGGACACAGGCCAACAGTTTCTCACCTAAAAGTGTTTGGTTGTGTCTGCTATACACTTGTTCCAGCTAAAAAGAGAACCAAACTGGAAAGAATGTCTATGCCAATAATCTTTGTTGGTTATAGCAGCACAAAGAAGGGTTATAGAGTCTTTGATCCCTCCACCAAAAAGATCCTGGTGAGTAGGGATGTGAAGTTTGATGAGGAAAATGTATCGAACTGGAATGGTACAGATGCAAGCTTATGTGAGACAAAGCAACAAGATAGTAATTTACAGCCTGTTGAAGAAGTGGCATTGATTGAGGATGGATTCGATGATGTACCTGTGAGAGGCACCAAAACCATCACTAAAATCTATCAAAGATGTGATGTGGCAATAGTGGAGCCTACAAACTTTGATGAGGCTGCTAAAGAAAACTGTTGGAAAAAGGTAATGGAAGCTTAAATGAAGATGATACACAATAACAACACATGGGAACTGGTTGATAGGCAAGTCCAAAAAAAATTCGTTGGTGTGAAGTGGGTGATCAAGGTCAAGTATAATGCTGATGGGTTTTTGAACAAGCAAGAGGCAAGACTTGTAATGAAAGAATACAACCAACAGTATGACATTCACTTCTCAAAGAGCTTTGCTCCTATTGCAAGGTTAGATACTATAAGGCTTTTGTTTGCATTGGCTGCTCAAAAGCAATGGAGAGTTCACCAATTAGATGTCAAGTCTGCTTTTCTGAATGGTTTCCTCAAGGAAGAAATCTTCATTGAACAACCAGATGGGTTCAAGGTTTCTAGTGAACAGCATAAGGTTTACAGGCTCAAAAAGGCCTTGTATGGTTTGAAGTAGGCACCAAGGGCCTGATATGATAGAATCGATGCATATCTGCCTAGGCTTGGGTTTGATAAGAGCATCAGTGAGTCTACTCTCTATGTGATGAAATTAGAAAATGAAACCTTGCTGATTGTGTCACTATATATATATATGATCTGTTGGTAACTGGTAGCAAAAGGAAGTTGATTGAAGAGTTTAAAAGGTAGATGCAAGATGTGTTCGAAATGACTGACTTAGGGGCGACGACTTACTTCCTTGGCATGGAAGTAAAGCAGTCTGATCATGTTATTTTCATAAGTCAGCAAGCCTTTGCTTTGAAGATTTTAAATAAATTTTGCATGACAAATTGGAAAATTGTTAGCACACCAAGGGCTCAAGGTTGAAGAAAAGGGTTATAGAAGCCTTGTAGGTTGTCTGCTTTATTTGACAGATATAAGGCCTAATATCATGTTTGCTGTTAGCATTTTGTCTAGGTTCATGCATTGCTGCAATGTTGTACACTTTAAGACAGCCAAAAGAGTCCTTAGATATGTGAAAGGAACTTTGGACTATGGGGTAAAATTTTTGAAGTCTAAAGAACCCAAGCTGATAGGCTACTCTGGTAGTGATTGGGCAAGGTCCATTGGTGACATGAAGAGCACATCAGGGTATTTTTTCACCCTAGGCTCAGGGGTATTCTGTTGGAGCTTAAAGAAACAACAAGATGTGGCTTAATCAACAGCAAAAGTAGAGTACATTGCAGTTGTTGCTGTTGTCAATCAAGCCATTTGGCTAAGGAAGATCTTATGTGATTTGAATGAGAGCCAAGATGAAGCTATTGAAATTAAAGTTGACAATCAGTCAGTTGTTGCCATAGCAAAAAAATCCTGTATTTCGTGGAAAAACAAAGCCCTTTAAGATTAAATATCACTTTGTTATGGAGGCTGAACAATCAAAGGAAGTTAATTTGATCCATTACGGCTCAGAAAATCAGCTTGCTAATATTTTAACTAAGTCTCTTAGTGCTACAAGGTTTGACTACTTAAGAAGAAGTATTGGTGTTTTTTGCATACAGCCCGAGGAGGAGTGTTGAACTTTGGCCTGCAATGCAACAGCAAAGAAGTCTTTGAAGCTCAACAAATGTAACAGTTATGTTTTGTTCAACTTGTAACTAGTCTATTTCATTTTGTAATTAGTCTATTTGAATCACCATGACTAGTTTGCTGATTTGAATTATGTTTAACTGATATTTTGGTTGATAAGTCAACTTTACTTTGTGTCAAAAATAAGTTATGTAATTTTCAATGTAATTAGTGGGAGTAGTTATACATTAGGTAACTGCTTTGTAACTCATATATTTGGCTTAATGAAATCAGTTATGATGATGAGTTTTTTTTAATCATTTTTACATCCGTTTTCTTTGTTTCAATTTCTTTCTTCTTTTGCTGATAACCCTAACAAATTCACACTTAGTGCACCTTGACTTTCCAAAACATTACTGAAAGGTGGGGTGACTTCATTAGCATTAATGGAACCCAAGTTTTTTTCAAAAGAAAATATTCAACTTATTCCACAGGATTTTAGTACAATTGAAGCTATTGTTGAACTTAAGATTAGTGATGTTTTTTTCAATGTCATGATTTCTAAAATTGGTTCCATTCTTATTCCGAATCTAAGACGTCAATGTGAATGAAGGAGTTCAATTCAATTTCCTTTGATTCAACTTTTTCTATTGAACGGTGTGGAAACTCCAATGAACGGAGCACCATAGAAGCCGAAGAGGTTGGTTCCAATGATGAGTTAGATTTTAGTACTACAGATGATGATAACATTAAATAAGAAAAAGGTTATGACACCAGGGTATTAAAAAGTGTTTGTAACGGGGTTCAAGATAGCTTTGAAGGCCCCATCGATTCAATAGTCAAAATGCCATCGATTAAAAGGTGTATAAGGGACAGAGAAGTCGATGGCATTGATAATACTGTAGAGGCCAATGAGTTTCAAAGGTTTAATGAAGCTATTTTCAATGGAGTTTGTATTTTCGACGAGTAGTGTGACAGCACTATCAATGATGCTAATTTTGGGATTTGTGATAGGATCACTTTGGAAGATGGAATGGTAGATTGAGGGTTCTCTTGAAGCTCATTTAGAGTAGATCGAAACCTTCGTGAGCAAGAGTAAGGACTTGATGCTTAGATAAGGAAAAAGATGGGTTATGCCTTATGCAAAGCCCCAATGATGAATCAAGGGATCATGTTTCGGTTTCTTATGACGTGTGGAATGAACCTATTGGTATTGGTCATTCTCTTATCCATTAGAAGATGGGATTTATGGTGATGCTTTCACTTAGGATATGAGCTTTGTGACCGAGATTTGTTAAACTAATAAAGAATTTTATACTGTGAGACTAAAGCCATCAGCTTGTTTCAACAAGGTTATTATCTCTAAGTTAAATAGGATTGAGCAAGGTAGGTGGTTATTGGTTTCAATCACTTCTTGCTTCTTGGTTTCAAGTTTTTGACATGGTTATTGGTGTTTGGATGTAGTTACGTGTTTGTTTTGGTTTGTAAGCTTTTCAATGAAGTATCGTCCTTTATTTTTTTATTGTTGCGATTGGTGGTGAAGATCCTTGAGTTGTTTTCAAAATAGTAACCTGGGGTCAACTTTGTTTTCAAAATTCTTATAGCCATTAAATTTTATTGGGTCAATATGGTTATTTTTTAATAAAAAATTTACAACTTTAAAAGAAATAACTTTGTTTATAATTTTTATGATTTTTTTAAATTTTAAAAGTACTTAATTGATTTTTTTAATTTGTTACGAAAGATTTTTTATTACCTTTAAGCTTATTAATTTTAAACATTCCTAATTTACTTCGGTAAAATAGTAGGGTCAAATTAATCAAATATAAGATTGGGTCAATATATAAACATCAAAACAAATATTTAACAGTGCAATTTTAATAGATGAACTATTTTACTCATCTAACATGCAAAAGTTGATTTACTCATTTTTTAATAAAAAGGCTAAAAAGTAATTTAAAGTACAATATAGACAATTTTGTGGTAGTTTTACCAATAACCCTCACATAATTGCATATCAATTTCTTGTTTTGTCATTCATATTACACATGAAAACAAAAATAATAATAAATGAGAACAATAATTGTTGCCTAACAATTAAGCATAAAGTAGCTTGCAAGCAAAAACTTGAATTTGCAAAGAAAGGACAATAGTAGGGTAAAAGCAAAATCTTATTTAAAAATGAAAGCCTATAGAATGAGGAAGAAAAAAATGTGGCAAGTTTTTGACCTAACTGATGACTCCACAAATGTTTCAACATCAAAGTATGAAATCCACTTTGGTTTTAATGTATCACAGCAAAATATAAAAAGAAAAGTGGGCCCATAAGAGCAACCTTGGTGGCTCACTTGCTTTGACTCACTACTCACACGCCAATCTTCTTTTCTTTTGTCTTTCTTTCTTATCGATTAACTGTTTCAATTGACTCATTGAACAGGATAGGAAACTTCTATATTAATTCTTTTTCCTTAAAAAAATTGGTGAGGAATTGTTGATCGAGTTATCAATATATTCTCACTAAAACATATTATCCTTTTATTTACGGATTAGAAAATGTAATACATTATATGAAAAATTAATATGAAAAATTAATATAAACATGACACATGTATCAAAATTTATGTTGACAAATTACAACACAAAATATAATACAGACAAGACAAAAGCGATTATGTAGGCTAATAGAGAATATAATGCAAATTGTTGGGTTGTTAGCCATATAACTTTAACTTAAAATGTGAATGCAAGGATTAACCTGTTTGGTTGAAGCAATCTTTTTCTTAAAAAATAAACAAAGGATTATATAGAAATGTTGATAAATAAATTGCTAAACAGTGCTTTCTTCTTTTAGGACCTCTTTAATTTTTATAGGGAGTTCTCAAACATGTACAATATTTCATCGTTCAAGAGAGCCATTTTCGCTAAAGCATCTGTAATATTGTTGGTTCCATTAGGAACATATCTTAAGGACCACTTTTTTTCATTAACTAGTATCTGTTGAATCCTCTTTATCAGAGTGGATTTTGATCCTTCAATATTGCTATCACTAATAGCTATAACGATCTCGAGATTAAGATTCCAATCAACGCCTACCGATATCTTATTGAATTTACACTTATCATTTCTTTTGTAAAAGAAACCCCAAGTTATACCTTAATCAAGAATTTATCTATTTATAATATAGATTGAATTGGTATTACATGAATATTACCAAAATTAATGTTTAATATTTAATAAAAAAAATACCAACAAAATATATAATAAATGCTAGGATTTCCATTTGATTTTGGGTGTGAAAAATGAAAGAGAAAATCCAAAAAAGTAATTAAATGATATAGAGAAGAGCAAAATAGCAGTAGCATCTATTTGGAATAGAAAGTAGTGTGCAAAGTGGAGATTGAAGTCGTTTTAGAGATTGACCCCAGCAAGCAGCTATACCCAACCATTCAAGAAAATATTTTAAAGAAACTTTTCATTTGCTTTTTGCCCATTCTCTGTTATATATATAAAATTAGCACACGTATAAAAAAGAATATAAATACTACCATACACATGTGATTATTGGGACCATTTTAATGTTATTTTTATATCTAAAGGAGACCCTAATTTTAAAATATGATAAAAATTATAGATGTTAAATTTAAAAAAATTTATGTGCTATGTTTGAGGGAAATCGTCAGCAATGCCAAAGCATTTGTAATTATAGGAAAAATATTTTTTTCTTTTTTAAATTCATGGTGTTATTGAAGTGGAAATCATAGGTGTTAATGGGGATAGAGCTTTTAACTATTGCGAAAATTGGCATCATCATTTCATCATTGACTAAAGAGCAAACTTTTTACTAAAAACTAATATAATATAATAGATGTATTAAATTATTAATATATCAAATTTTAAGTAAAATGAACAAAATTTTGAAATATTTGGCCAAAATAAAAAAATTGAAATAATACGAATATAATAATACACAAATTGTGGATATAATAAAAAAACTAACAAGTTGTGATTGTGAGGGAGGAGCATGGATTTTGGCCATACATAAAACATAATATTATATCATATAAAATATTAATGTATTAGGAAAGTAATTTAAAAATCCAAACACGAAAAAAATATGAATTTTGATGTAAGATTTCTTTTATTTGCAACTCATACAGTATTAGTAAGTAAATTTTATTAATGATATTAAAATAAAATATTCAATCATTTCATTAAGGACGGCAAGGAATGAATGAAAATGGAAAAGGACTTGTCACAGCTAGGTGAAAATAATGCATTTTGGCCAACTAATGTTTACTATATATAATGATTATGGATAAAGACTATAAGGTTTTGTGTACCACATTTCCTTTTGCCTTTTCTTTTATTGCATAGATTTGAAGGGATCTTTTTTTCTCAAAAACCACCAATTCATTATTGAGATGCTATGTTTTACTTGAATCTAAAACAATAGTTTTAATGGTAAAAGTTTTGTAATTAATTTTTAATAATATTCTTTTCCATCAGTTGTCCAAATTTTAAAATTACAATTTAATTTCAATGGAAATACTTTTATCATTACACCATGAGCGAGTTTTTAATTTCAATAATTGAAATTTTGAGCCCTTTGTTGAGGTTAAATGGAATGATTAAACCCAATTCTTTCCAAGTAAAGATTTATTTGAATGGTATATTAAAAAATGTAACCATGAGATTAGTTACGGTGAAATTAAAAATAATAGTAAGGTATATAAATTTTGGTGTAAAAGTAATATACCAGAATATTGAGTTGAGTTTCTCTGGTATCCTTTGGTACTATGAGAGTGTTACTTGTCGAGTGGCAAGTGTTAAATCTCAGGGGTTTTTTTCCTTCTCTTGAGTACTGTTTCTTGTTATCTTAGTCTTTGTTTTCATTTTACCGAAGACCAGCGTGTTTTGTGAGTAGAGCAGGATTATGGAAGAAGACTTACGGGAAGGTTTAAAGAACCTTTAGATTTCGAAAAAGAAAACTTAATTTTGGAGGCTAACACATTGCATGACACGAGTCTTGCTGATGATTTAGACTCCATATATAATTAGCTTGTATGCAATTTAGTTGCTAGAGGGTAAACCTTAAAGCAATGACAAGGACTCTGAGGTCTATCTAAAAGCTTTCCTACAACATTAAGTTCACGACCTTAGAGAAGAATTTTTTTCTCATTAAGTTTGGGTCACTCCAGACGCAAAGCCATAAATATTTTTTTTGCGGGGGCGCTAAAATTAAATTGTATATTTTTACGATAATAACAATACAGTTTCACCATTTTAATAGTTTATATCTTTATAATTTTTAAAGGATTAATTAAATTTTTATTATTTTTAGGGGTCCAAAGTGTAATTTTATCATTACTAATTTAAAATTTTATAAATTATAAAAGGCCTAAATAGAAAATTTTCTATTTTAGGGGAGTCGGGGCCCTTGCCAGCCCCCTTGGCTTCGCCACTAGGTCACTCAAAGATAAGAAAGGAGTTATTAAAGGGGCACTATAGGCTTTTGCCACAATTTTGATTCTTTTTCATGAATACAATAGTGAATTATGACCCTCAGGTTATGTGGTTAACAAGGCTTCCATCTAGATCTAGAATTATGACCCTCAGGTTAGGTCATGTGGCAATAATATTTCATATGGCATTTGAGAAACCAATTCATTCATTGGCATATTTCATGTCTACTTCCAATTCATGATTTCATTTCTCATAATTCAATCCATATTCATAATAGTCTACAATTTCATATTACATTTCATATCTCATTTCCATTTCTCAACCATGTCATTTCTATATCGAACACATCGATTTTATCGTTTATTTTCCCTATTAACACGAATCGGACTCGGACTGATACATGGATCCAACTAACACACCAGTTTGGCACCTATTGCCTCATCGGATAAATCCGAAGTAATAACTGTGCCCAGCACTATATAAGTTAACACCCAGTGTCTCATCGTTTAAACCGAAACAAATTGGCACCCAGTGTCTCATCAACTCGAGGTCGAACAAATCCCCGAACTTTTCCTATCCTATGACATGCCATCTATATCTGACTTAGCCTGAAATAGACAATAGGGTTTCACTTTACTTTCAATACAACCAATGTCTCAATTTCATGAATGTATATTGTAATACCCAAATTTTGCCCGGCCCAATACAGATATTAAAACCCAAATATAAAAATAAAAAAATTTAAAGGTCCAATAAAATTAGTCCAGTTTACAAACCAAAATAAATTAAACCTAAACCCAAGTTACCAGCCCAAAATTAAACCCAAATACAACCCTAGCCCGAATGCCCACTAGCCTTAACCACAAATCAGAAAACCCTAACAGCTTGCAGCAAGCCATCATGCCGCAATCAGGCTCTGCCCTCGCACGTGCGCCACCGCCTCCACGCCACACGCTTCCAGCTGGTCTCTGCGCCATGCCACGTCACTGTACGGCCCCCATACACCTGCAAAAAACCAACAGCACACAAAGAAGCAAGAAAAAGAGAAAACAACAAAAATAGCGAAAAAGGACAGATTTTAGATTTTTTTCCTTCTCTTTATTATTTTGTATTTCTTCGGTATATAAACCGATGGCAAATAGAATAGAGAAGACACGCTTACTGTATCAAAAAAAATGAAATCAATACACAAGAAAATGTTTTCTTTTTTCCTTTTTCGATTGGGTTCTTTTTTTCTTTTCCGATTGCTCTTCTTTCTTTTTTTCTGTTTTGCTATTTACCACACATATAAGCATATATATAGAGCAAATACAAAAAAAGGGGAAGTGAGAACTCATACCTAGTAACGCCTTCGGATCTACGCGAGGAGGAGCTAAAAAGCCCGTAGGGGTGCAGCTCAAATCACCGTTGACGGTGTAATCACGGCGAGAGCGACGAAGCCTCCGAGCGGCGCGAAAGCTAGGGTCAAAAACCCTAGCAGAGAGTTTAGGCCTTTTTTTATTTTTTGCTGAAGCAACTATTTTTTTTTACAGAAAACTTAGTTTAAATAATAACCCGGAACGGCGCCATTTAAAGGCCTTTGACCCGCGCGGTGACTTGGCCCGAGGGAAGGATCCGTGCGTTTTGGGTTTGATGGGATTAGTGAGCAACAAGCCCCTCTGCATTTTTTTTCATTTCAATCCGGTTTTTATTTGTTTTTAATTGTTATCTCATATTTAGTTCCAATTTCAATTGGGTCCATGATTAAACGACATCGTTTTCGATGATTAGGTTTGGGTGCCTGGATTTATGCGCTTAATTGCTATAATGGTCCCTTTAATTTTAAGCCGTTCTCAATTCGTTTGTTTATCTATTTATTTCAAATCACCCTTTAAATTACATTTGATTCGAAATAGGTCCATTTTATTAAATTAATTGATTTATTGTTATTTTTATTGGTCATTATTATTATTATTATTAGTCTTTTATTTTTTTAATCTTATTATATAGATCCTTTTATTCTATTATAAGATATTATTTTATGTTTTTAGGTATTATTATTTTATTTCTATATTGCCTTAGTACAATTTATACATTTTCTTATTTCATATATGTATATATATATATTTAACTTCAATTTTTTGTCATAATAATATCTCAAGTTTTTTATATATATGTATATCATATTAAATCATTTATAGTATACATATGTATATGCAATGATGTGCTATTAATTTCAAATTGAAATTTCACCTTTTTATGCACAAATATTTTATCCATTTTAAACTTGTTATTCTACTTTACTTATTTTGACTTTTATATATTATTACTATACGTATACTATTATCTACATTAAGATTTTTGCTTATATAAATTAAAATATACATATTAATTCTAAGATTTTTTTCTTTTTTTTTCTTACAATTCTTTTGTAAAGATTCATTTAAACGTTTTCTTTTTTTTTAGCATTATTATCAAATTGTTTTTCTTCATATTATTTTATTTATTTATTTTATTTGTAATCAAAGTATCTTTAGGAATGTAACTATTAATTTATTAGATATCTAATTATTAATATTGATGTATTATATGCTTGATTGTTCCTCAATGTAAATTTAGTCGCCATTTATCATTTGTTTTGTATATTGCTATTCAATTATGTTGTTTGTAAGAATTGTATTTTATTAAAGCGCTACAATCATTGTATTTCATAGTTCCCAAAAAAGGCTTGATGTGCATAAGTTCTCGATGGAATTGTGCCCTAACTTACTGGGCTTCAATTCTTCTCGATGAATTTGGATGATCAAGTATTCATTTTGGTAAAACCATACAACTTTAAAAAAAATAAATGTTGGATCCTAACTTACTGGATGTGACATTCTGTTATCCCGAGTTTAAAATAAAGGCAACATTTGATATTTAGGAATTTTGTGAAATTGAACCCTAACTTACTGGGTTTTGATTTTCTCATTTGACCCAAATAATCAGATATCCTTATGCATGAGTTTTAAAAGTCAAGAGATAAACTTGATTTCGCGGATTTAAAATGTTACACTCTAACTTACTGAGTGTGATAATCTATTTCCTTGAAATAAATGAGTTTCATCCTCCGATTCGTTTCATTCAAATTTTCTTTTCAAAGGATCGTATTTTAAAATCTTTTCAAATCCTCGACACTAAGGCATTAAACAATCAATTCGGTACTAATTTTGGGCATTACAAGGGTGCTAACCCTTCCTCGTGCATAACCGACTCCCGAACCTATTTTCTCGAAATTCGTAGACCAAAAATCATTTTAATGGTGAACCGGTCACACCTCAATAAAAAGTCGGTGGCGACTCCCACTCCTTTTTCAAAGTCGATCCCCGTTTTTCAAATTTAAAAATGGTTTCGACAGCTTGGCGACTCCGCTAGGGAGATTTAGAGAGTCAAGCCGCAAAATTGATTATTTTTTGTCTTATTGTTGAAAATTGAAAATTTGATTTGAAAAGTTACGATCCTCTTTTTTGCACTTGTTTGTAAAGTTTTATATATTGGCATCATATTGCATAAAGATTGTTTGGTCTTACCCTTTTAAGTGGGAGTGAGAAGTTACTCCTTCGTGAGGTTTTCACCTCCGTGCAGGATAGTGGATCGCTTTCGGGATACATCCGTACCTATGTCTTCATGAGATTTTCATCTCCGTGCAACCATAGGGACATGTATTGCCCTGAACCGAACTCGGTCTGTATGAGCTTATAATGGGTGAAGATCGATGAATCTACTAGTTCGGGTACCTTGAATTTAGAGCCAAACCGCATATAAAAGACCTTAGGAACCTATCCTAGGTAGAGCCACTCCAAATCTTTAGTGGTTACCTGACTAGGTACTTTTGTTTTCCTTGCTTGCTTATGTTTTGTACTAACCCCTCTTATTGTGTTTTGATTATGATTGCATTACATTCGCATCTTAGGAAAGAGATATTGATCCAAGTCCGATTACTAAATTAGAAAGCTTGTCATGGAATACGAATTCCTTGATAAAGTGGAAAACAATACGACTGCCTAAATATATTCTAAGAAACACAAGAAGGGCGATGGAAGAGCTCGTGACCTTGCTTCGTGGCCTGAGGATTCAAGGCGATTGTCTAAGAGCCTTCGACGTTCCAACTCCCTTAAAGAAGCTGACGAGCCTTATGAAGATGGGCAGATGATGGATCGCGACCAAGATCAAGAAAAGAAGCTAGCAGTGGCGTCTATTGGAAATTGGCGAGATTATCTCAAACATGCAGATGAAGAAAAAGATCGATGTTGTCTCTTGGAATATAAGGGCGAGGCCGTACATGCATCTGATTTATGTAAAGGAATTTGCTTTCTAGTAAAGTTTCCTAAATGTAATTGAATCAGAATCAACATCTCTTTAGGCATTCATTTCATGCATTTGCATTACATGACATCATATGCATTCAAATCCATTGAAAGTGTCTAATTGAGTAAATTTATTTCAGTTAATTTGGGAACACCAACACTCTTACGGTATCCAAGCAAGGACGAGAGAAATGGAACAAAGGTTGGAAAGATTAGAGCGAATGCAGATATAGATGCAGGAGCAATTGACTAAATTTCAACAGGAAATAAGAGACCAGATGTTAGAATTACAGAGAACTATGATGAGCCAGTTCAACCGATTGCTAACTGGAGAGTTAGAAAAAAGGAAGGACCCGATGGACCACTCTGAGGTTGGTAATGAGGATTTAGCTTATTTCCTAGATTGTACTTCGACAAGTGCCAAGGTCTAGCCAGATAGGCGTTCACAAGGGGCGCTCTTTACTATCAAATCCCAACATTATCAGACTGGTACATCGACATCAGTGAATTGCTTGACGGGCCTAGGATCCAATTTGAGGAACAATTTTCCTGTTACTCTTGATAACCCAGTAGAAATAAAACAGGCGAGGGTGGAGTACCTAGATACTACAAAAGCCCCAAGGAAGAAGGGGAATAAATGAGATAATACGGGCAGATATAACATGGGCCACTCAAAACCAATCACTGTGGGCAGGCCAAAGACAGAAACCACCAGACATCAGAGTCCTTTAAAGCAAGAATCTTACACAAAGACAAATACAGAAAAGCTTCAGTTCACACCTATATCGATGTCATATAGTGAGTTATACCGAAGCTTATTTGATGCACGTGTGGTGTCCCCCTTCTACTTAAAACCCATACAACCTCCGTATCCCAAATGGTATGACGCGAATGCATAATGCGACTACCATGCAGGAATTACGGGACATTTAATAGATAATGGTTGAAACTGGTTGAAAAACTCATTAACATGGGTGTTGTCAGATTTGATGACTCGTTTAGCGCAAAAAATCCATTACCCAATCATATTGATAATGGGGTAGATGTGAGGGCAGGAAGGGGATTAGTTATTTTTGATTCAGGAGGAAACCATGGAAACACAAGGAACCATTGTGAGTTCCATCACGAGAAGGGGTACGAGACCCAAGAGAGTGTGAGATTCAAGGCCTTGGTTCAGGGCATGATGGACAACAAAGAGATGAAGCTCTGCGAGAAAATTAAAGAGGAGAAAAACATACACACAATGTTGGAAATTGTTCACATCAATGACATATATGAAGACACAAAGGAAAATGGACCTTATTAGATATCCGCCCTTATAAACTTGGGAGTGTTCTAAGCAATTCGACTGCGGAAGAAAACCCTATAATTTCTAGAGCTTTTTAAAGTAATGTTCAGAACATTTTTGTTGTTTTTAGCCTAAAAATGATAGAAATTCCTTTGTGAGATAGGCTAATGCCTGAACGTCATTATTCTAATAAAATACATCTTTACAATTATGGCTGAGCCAATATTTTCATTCTTTCATTCTTTTAGATTTTCTTCCAAATTATTATTCATTCATTCATAATCATATTGTACAAATAATTATTCTTGAATTTACACATTTTTTGTATATTCTTTGGTACTTATTATGGGTCCCCAGATATCAATTACATGAATGACACTACTACAGACTCAGATTTCCCTCTTGAGCGAGGCATATGTTTAGAGGGATCTCATGACTTTGGAAATGATATCGATCGTAGCTTATCCCCGGACTTGTTGAGGAGGGTAGAACAAGAGGATAGACAGATCCTACCTCAAAAGGAATCATTAGAAATTGTGAGCTTGGTGAAGATTAGAATGGACCTGACCACGAAGCAGGACCCTGTTGAGTTACCTCTAGAGTTTGAAGATATCTTCATATGATTATACCAAGATATGCTCGGGTTAAATGCTGATAATGAAATCTGCACAACAACACGATTTGCAGTATGAACAATGCAATGGAATTTCTTTACCGCGACAATGCCTTTCTCGTTGACTTATCATGGTTTTGCCCATTGGAAGTCGAGTTTCCATCTCTTCAAAGTTGTGGGATTTTATCCTGATTAAAGAGGAAGATCCAAAGTTCTCTGTCGTAGTTGTGCCCCAAAAGGCTCTCTGAAGGAAATAAGATTCTTCGAAAGGGATAACAAAGACTTTCCTAATCTTATGAGTTCAGATCCAATTCAAAAAAAAAAGGGGGAAGAAAAATCAAAATCAAAAGCAAAAGCAAAAAGGAAAAATCAAAATCAAAGTCAAAAAATGAAAATGAAAAAGAGGGGGAAAAGGAAAAAGAAAATGAGAGGCCGAAGCGAAAACCCGCAAAGGGCGCTTTGACCAAAGATGGATTTGAGTTGAAAGCCCGAAAAGGGTGACTCAAATTTTGAGCAAAATGGGGCATGGCCGTCATCATCATCGAAGGTTTCCAATGGGCATTGCTTCATTTTTGATATCATTAATTACTGCATCAAAGGGATAGAGGCTGCTTCATGCGCCAATGTCATCATATGCCGATATAGAATTCCAGAGAAAATTATATTGGATTATGCATTGAGCTTGAACAATAGCACGATAGTTGAGGTTCTTAATCAAGTCGAAATCAGACGCCACGATTCGTCAACAAATTACCTAGAGATGAACATCAAGAAAATTGAAGAAAAATGACTGAGATTTGCAATGACTGGCATGGAAAATTACTATTTGCCTTCATTGCTTGTCGAACATCTGTACTAGGGCAACACCTCTCTCTTTGGTTTACAGGATTGAGGTAGTTTTACATATTGAAATCCCCTCTCTCTGGGTATTAGTTGGAGGAATCCAATCGCGATTTGATCA
Source organism: Gossypium raimondii (assembly GCF_025698545.1). Lineage (NCBI taxonomy): Eukaryota > Viridiplantae > Streptophyta > Magnoliopsida > Malvales > Malvaceae > Gossypium > Gossypium raimondii. The sequence continues at coordinate 13,467,865 of NC_068575.1, forward strand.
GTTGGACTTAGGAAAAGGGTTAAAAGCTATTCATCAGGGTCGGATGTACCAGAAACAAATGATACGAGCCCATAATAAATAGGGTCATCTTAGAGAATTCCACGAAAGGGCTGGATGTTGAAAAAGATCCTTCCTCAACGAAAGGATTTAAGAAGGAAATGAATGCCAAACGGGGAATGTCCCTATATTGTAAAGAATATCTTTTTCAGAGGAGCACTGATCCTGAGTAAGATTGGTAATCCTATAAACTCGGAACCAGTCAAGAAATACTTTGTTTAAAAAAGAAGAAAGGACCAAGATGAAAACTTACAAAGGGGACTTTGAGTCAAAAAAATGAAAAAAGTAAAAATTGAGAGGCTAAGGGGAAAACCCGCAAAGGGCACCTTAGGCCAAGAGGGATTTGAGTTGAAAACCCGAAAAGGGCGGCTCAAATATTGATCAGAATGGGGCATGAAGTGATCAGAGCTACTCGTATCTTGATCAGATTGGGGCATGTGGTAATCTTGTTATACCTGAATCAACAAGAAAGGGTAGGCGACATCTTGGGGCATCGACAAAGCACTGTAGATCTCCTAAACACATGTCAAACTCAGAATGGTCTTCAGAAAGTTTGTACAGAGAAGTTCAAGCTGCGATATCTGGGGCACCCAATTCTCATATTATTTATATTGAATTTGTTGTTCTTGGAATACTTTATTCTTTTCCAAGATATACATTCCCAATCAATTTCTTTATTATCCTTCTTTACTATTTTGGATAATTTATTCATTTTGAGCTATGCTCAGAACCAACTTTATTCTTATCCATTGTTATGATCCTCTTTGCAAACATGTTGCATTGGAATAATGATTAATGGACTAATAAAACTTTCACAAAGGAAGCTTTGTATATTACTCTGAAAAGTTTCTAAATAATATAGGAACCTGAAACAGGACTATTGTTTAGAACACACCAAATTTAAAGGTTGGAAATTTGAGAAGGAAGAGTCTAAATTTGGACTTTCTCTTTGGATTTTGTTGTCAAATGCATTGATTGAACAAAATGATAAGATGTCGGGTTAATTACAAAGCTTAAATAAACAAGAAAGCAATGATCATCAGGAAATAGGAAGAGGTTACCTCGGAGAAGAGAGCCTTCATTTGCGCATGAGCCTTTGGTATGACAACCTTGGGAATGGTAAGGGACCAGAAAGATTTAGACTTGGTATCCTTGAATTGTGATAGGAACGGATTGAGGGAAAGCCACATATTTTTATCCCTGGATTACAGTGGGAGAATAATGGTACAGATTTTGTGCCCCAATGGATTAAACTTTGAGGTTTACAGTGGGGGCAACCTGGCTAAATGTTTCTTCAGAAAAGTCAGTCAAGCAAGAAGGCGTTGTAGCATGTCAATTACAAAACCTTAATAAACTTTGAGTAATGACAACCTAAGCGGGATCATTCTTGGAAAAATAAAATTCTGCATTCATGCAAACACCATTCACATATGTCTAGTTAGGAGCATTTGATTCATTTTGATCATGCCATCCTAATCATTAGGCATAATTAGGTTCATTATACAGGTCATGTTCCCCAGAGAACAGATCAGTGAAGATAGCAGATCTTGCCTTCCAGCATCGACAACGAAGTAGATCGAAAACAAAGGATTGCATCCCTCTATTGCAGTGGAGCAGGTTAAAGATAGCAGATCTTGTCTTCCTGCATTGACAGTGAAGCAGATCGAAGATACTAGCCTTGCCTCCCTTGGTTACAGTGGAATAGGTTGGAAATTACAGATCTTGTCTCCCTAAGCAGTAGCGGAGCAGATCGAAGACGGCGAATCTTATCTTCAAGAGTAGGGAAGCAGATTTAAGCCACAAGTCCTATCTCCCTGGTCAGCAGTGGAATAGGTTGGAAATTACAGATCTTGTCTCCCTAAGCAGTAGTGGAGCAGATCGAAGACGGCGAATCTTATCTTCAAGAGTAGGGAAGTAGATTTAAGCCACAAGTCCTATCTCCTTGGTCAGAAGTGGAATAGGTTGGAAATTACAGATTTTGTCTCCCTAAGCAGTAGCGGAGCATATCGAATACGGTGAATCTTATCTTCAAGAGTAAGGTAGCAGATTTAAGCCACAAGTCTTATCTCCCTGGTCAGCAGTGGAATAGGTTGGAAATCACAGATCTTATCTCCCTAAGCAGTAGCGGAGGAGATCGGAGACGGTGAATCTTATCTTCAAGAGTAGGGAAACATATTTAAGCCACAAATCCTATCTCCCCGACGTTGCGGTGGAATAGATCGAGACACCAATTCCTATATCTCTGAAGATGCAGTAGGATGGAATGAGGCTAATCGAAGAAGATGAGCACCAAGGTCCAGCACGACCGGGCAAATTTGGTAATTTTTGGAGTCTTTGCTCCGCTCCTGTTACACGACAAATAGCAAAGTGGGGCAGCTGTAATGCCCAAATTTTGCCCTGCCCAATACAGATATTAAAACCCAAATATAAAAATAAAAAAATTTAAAGGTCCAATAAAATTAGTCCAGTTTACAAACCAAAAGAAATTAAACCTAAACCCAAGTTATCAGCCCAAAATTAAACTCAAATACAACCCTAGCCCAAATGCCCACTAGCCTTAACCACAAATCAGAAAACCCTAACAGCTTGCAGCAAGCCATCACGCCGCAATCAGGCTCTGCCCTCGCACGTGCGCCACCGCCTCCACGCCACACGCTTCCAGCTAGTCTCTGCGCCATGCCACGTCACTGTACGGCCCCCATACACCTGCAAAAAACCAACAGCACACAAAGAAGCAAGAAAAAGAGAAAACAACAAAAATAGCAAAAAAGGACAGATTTTAGATTTTTTTCCTTCTCTTTATTATTTTGTATTTCTTCGGTATATAAACCGATGGCAAATAGAATAGAGAAGACACGCTTACTGTATCAAAAAAAATGAAATCAATACACAAGAAAAGGTTTTCTTTTTTCCTTTTTCGATTGGGTTCTTTTTTTCTTTTCCGATTGCTCTTCTTTCTTTTTTTCTGTTTTGCTATTTACCACACATATAAGCATATATATAGAGCAAATAAAAAAAAAGGGGAAGTGAGAACTCATACCTAGTAACGCCTTCAGATCTACGCGAGGAGGAGCTAAAAAGCCCGTAGGGGTGCAGCTCAAATCACCGTTGACGGTGTAATCACGGCGAGAGCGACGAAGCCTCCGAGCGGCGCGAAAGCTAGGGTCAAAAACCCTAGCAGAGAGTTTAGGCCTTTTTTTATTTTTTGCTGAAGCAACTATTTTTTTTTACAGAAAACTTAGTTTAAATAATAACCCGGAACGGCGCCATTTAAAGGCCTTTGACCCGCGCGGTGACCTGGCCCGAGGGAAGGATCCGTGCGTTTTGGGTTTGATGGGATTAGTGAGCAACAAGCCCCTCTGCATTTTTTTTCATTTCAATCCGGTTTTTATTTGTTTTTAATTGTTATCTCATATTTAGTTCCAATTTCAATTGGGTCCATGATTAAACGACATCGTTTTCGATGATTAGGTTTGGGTGCCTGGATTTATGCGCTTAATTGCTATAATGGTCCCTTTAATTTTAAGCCGTTCTCAATTCGTTTGTTTATCTATTTATTTCAAATCAGCCCTTTAAATTCTGTTTGATTCCGAAATAGGTCCATTTTTATTAAATTAATTGATTTATTGTTATTTTTATTGGTCATTATTATTATTATTATTATTAGTCTTTTGTTTTTTTAATCTTATTATATAGATCCTTTTATTCTATTATAAGATATTATTTTATGTTTTTAGGTATTATTATTTTATTTCTATATTGCCTTAGTACAATTTATACATTTTCTTATTTCATATATGTATATATATATATTTAACTTCAATTTTTTGTCATAATAATATCTCAAGTTTTTTATATATATGTGTATATCATATTAAATCATTTATAGTATACATATGTATATGCAATGATGTGCTATTAATTTCAAATTGAAATTTCACCTTTTTATGCACAAATATTTTATCCATTTTAAACTTGTTATTCTACTTTACTTATTTTGACTTTTATATATTATTACTATACGTATACTATTATCTACATTAAGATTTTTGCTTATATAAATTAAAATATACATATTAATTCTAAGATTTTTTTCTTTTTTTTTCTTACAATTCTTTTGTAAAGATTCATTTAAACGTTTTCTTTTTTTTTAGCATTATTATCAAATTGTTTTTCTTCATATTATTTTATTTATTTATTTTATTTGTAATCAAAGTATCTTTAGGAATGTAACTATTAATTTATTAGATATCTAATTATTAATATTGATGTATTATATGCTTGATTGTTCCTCAATGTAAATTTAGTCTGCCATTTATCATTTGTTTTGTATATTGCTATTCAATTATGTTGTTTGTAAGAATTGTATTTTATTAAAGCGCTACAATCATTGTATTTCATAGTTCCCAAAAAAGGCTTGATGTGCATAAGTTCTCGATGGAATTGTGCCCTAACTTACTGGGCTTCAATTCTTCTCGATGAATTTGGATGATCAAGTATTCATTTTGGTAAAACCATACAACTTTAAAAAAAATAAATGTTGGATCCTAACTTACTGGATGTGACATTCTGTTATCTCGAGTTTAAAATAAAGGCAATATTTGATATTTAGGAATTTTGTGAAATTGAACCCTAACTTACTGGGTTTTGATTTTCTCATTTGACCCAAATAATCAGATATCCTTATGCATGAGTTTTAAAAGTCAAGAGATAAACTTGATTTCGCGGATTTAAAATGTTACACTCTAACTTACTGAGTGTGACAATCTATTTCCTTGAAATAAATGAGTTTCATCCTCCGTTTCGTTTCATTCAAATTTTCTTTTCAAATGATCGTATTTTAAAATCTTTTCAAATCCTCGACACTAAGGCATTAAACAATCAATTCGGTACCAATTTTGGGCATTACGAGGGTGCTAACCCTTCCTCGTGCGTAACCGACTCCCGAACCTATTTTCTCGAAATTCGTAGACAAAAAATCATTTTAATGGTGAACTGGTCACACCTCAATAAAAGATCGGTGGCGACTCCCACTCCATTTTCAAAGTCGATCACCGTTTTTCAAATTTAAAAATGGTTTCGACATATATCATCACATATAAGTATATATTCAATTTGATAGTAACCACATTTTCTCAATACACATATATTCAATTCAACAATCATAAAAATACCACATTTCAGGATATTCGTAATTGAGTCATTTTAATCATCATTTGATTCAATTCAGCCCAAATGTACAAAAGTTCTCACCTTCATTACTTACCATACACAAACAACTTAATATGCTATAATTCGCAATTTAGTTCGGATTATAGAAACACAAACCGTATATTTCAAGCTACTCAACGTCGACCTTGTCTTTCCCTTTCTTACTCGAGGATTCCGGAATGACGTTTGCTACAGAATAAAATAATTATAATTAATTAATGACATTCCACTTAATTCACAAAAAATTCAATTTTTCTACTATATTTTGCATAATCCTCAATTTAGTCCCTAAACTATGACTAATTTTAATATCCATGTTTAGCCTCAATTTTTATATTAATTTTACTTCAAGCTAAATTTAGCTCCCTATTTTCCAATTCTACTCTTTAATTTTGAATTTTCTCAATTTAGTCTCTATTGCTCAAAATCAACAATTAATTTCACAAATTAGCCCTTTTGCACTTCTAACTTAAAAATCTATCAATTTAATCTCTACAACTCCAACTAATCAACAATGGTAACATTATCAATCTTGAAAAAAATTAAAAATTGCAACATGGGTTGGTTGGCCCTAGGTACCCAGATTCCAAAAAACATAAAAGTTACAAGAAAATGAACTAAATTGACTAACCAATTGAAGTTGAAAGGTTAAAAGTCCCCTGGTTTGCCGTAAGCTTCTCTTTCTTTTCTTTCTTTTCTTTTTGCATGCATTCATCTCTTTCCACTTTCTTATCATTTCTTTTATTATATTTCATTTTATTTCTTCTTCTTATTATCATATACATACATTAAAGCTAACTTTAATCATAATATATATAATAACATAATATTAATTGCTTTTAACCCATGTCTATCCACTTTCAAAGAACAAAGATATAATTGCTACTTTAATCTTTTTAGTTTATTTCAATTTATAATTCAACTTTTAATTTTAACGCGATTTAGTCCCTTTATCATAATAGCTCCTAATTCATGCAATTTAACTACCCAAAATTTAATTCACTACTAAACTAACTTCGTAAATATTTAATAAAGATATTTACAAATTTTTTTTATGGGAATAGAGTCTCAAACATTACTTTCGTCACCCCAGACTATCGGGTCATTGTATCTATCTTAGGATTTGTTGCGCTCATTGTCACAGAGCCCCCTATGGCTCAGCTTTTCTTTGTTGACTTTAATGAAATAATGTGGAGTTTTGAAAAAGCTAAGGAAATGTCAAGGGATAAAAGGCTAATGTAGAGTTCTAGGGAAGCTTCAAATGATTGTTGGCTCTATGATTTGGTTTTATAGGGAGATGGTAAATATGAAAGAAAGGTAACATTTTTCAAAGTACTGTCAGAGAATTGTTGGACTAGGGTGTAGCTAGTGAATTGTGGTGGAATTTTTTCCCCAATATTATAAGGTGGATCACTTGCTAGTTCCCACCTTTGATCATTGTGCAGCTATGATCACAATTCATTCACCTATGTTTAATAAAAGTGGACGGGTGGTGGGAGGAGAGCAGATTCATTTTGCGCTCGAATGGGGACAATAGAGGAGGGTAAGTACATTATTCAAATAGATTAAAATGTCAATAATCACACTAGAGTCATTTAGAAATTTTTTAAATTAGGGGTAAAGTTGAGTTGTTGGGGATAAAGTAGGAAGTGTGACCTTAAATAAAATATTGGGGCTTATATAAAGTAGTTTGAAAAACTTAACAATTCATATTTTACTAACTAGGCGCTAGCACAAGGTAGAGAGTTTCGTAATAAATTAAATGAAGAGTTTGAAAGAGATTATCTTTATTGGAAATAATAGGCTAAGGTCGATTTGTTCAAATATGGCAATCGCAACACTTATTTACACAATGTGGCCAGCCAAAGAAGGCAAAACAAAACTAACAAAGGTCTCAAAAATGAGGGTAAGTGTAGAGATAAACCAAGTGAGTCAATTAGGGCTCAAATGATTTATAATTAAGTTTCAGCTTTTCGCCTATTAAGTATAAACTTATTTAGCCACGAAGTCATTCCACTATAATATCATGACTGAGCTTTCTCTGACGATATACCATTACAAAAGCTACTCGATCAGTGCTCATCCAATGACCTTGCCATAAGTGTGTTACCCTCATAGGATATCCTTAATCTCTTTGGGATAAATTCATTCTCCCAATATGATCCTATTTTATCCCATGGTAACCATTACATTTTCTTTCATGAAAATTCAATTACGATCAAATAATAATTAAGTTATTCATAACAAAGACAAATGACTCGTGACCAAATTTAACTTTCATTTATCATGTAACGCCAATGAGAGGATATCATTTACCCATTTCTTGGGCTATGAATTCCACTATTGTGAATGATGCTACATACTGCAGAAGTCGTATACTCAACGCACTAGCTTTCAGTTTCTTATCTATTCAAATTCAGGCTTTTTCCTTTCATCAAAGTATACGAGTCATGCATACATAGTTCATTATCCACTCAGAATTAATGTATGCCACACTATGAAAGCCACAAGTGAATAAATCCATAAACGGATTCAGGATCTATTCTACTTGGGTCTTATACGATGTATAAGTCTAGTCAGTCACATCTATATCTCTATCTTCTGGGAGTCATCCGCTCCAATGCTTAAGACAAAGTATCTCCTCAATTGGACTTGATAGACGACATATTAGTCTTTCAATTGGTTTTCTCTTTTTCGATTAGACTAAGGATATGTTTAGGTTTGTCTACTAATATAAGTTGTCTTTACGTATTATGATTCGACCACGTAATACTACTTAGTATTAGTTAAATATTAGATAATCAGTGAGCTAATATTTTCTTCTATTTTGCTTTACATGCAAAAACCAGGTGAAGACATCATATAGAGGATATTAATGTAATTCATGAATAATTTTATTAACCAATCTGTTCGAAAAAATTACAAGTGTACAAATAAATATACTACACTTAGGGCATCAGATCCAACATAGGAGTTGCATGGGGTTTAGGGATACAAAAGCATTCCATTATGTCCTACTTGCCAAACAACGTTGGCATCTACTTACAAACCTAGAATCACTAGCGAAAATAGTTTTGAAATCTAAATACTGCCCTAACACAGATCTAGTACATGCAAAATTGGGTGCCCATCCCTTCATGCATATGGCACTATCTGTGGAGAGCTAAAAACTTATTGGAGGATGGTCACATCTTATAAGTGGGAGATGGCAAGAGTAACAACATTTAGAATGATCGATGGATCCTTGGACTTGTCTCTTACAAAATACAAATAGAAAAGGTAAATTGAGTAGAAAAAAATGTGGTACTTAGCCTTTTTTCATAATCTAAACAGTGGAATATAAACTTGCTCAGAGAAATATTAAACTAAATGATAACTTACCTAATATACCAAATGCACTATATCAGTGTCAATTATTTAAGAAAATATAGGGTTGTAATTTGCCTATTAAAGTTAAAACCTTTTAGTGAAGATTGGTTAAAGGAGGTTCCGTACAACAGGTATATTAGCAAAGACCTATTGTTCCTCAAATGAAACTCAAGTTCTAAGAGTATTTTACATGCATGTGGTGGCTAGCCTGATGCAAGAAAAATCTAGCTAAAGTTGGGTTTTGACTAGTTCTCTCTAAATCAACCCAAAGATCTAATTGACTAGATTGATATGTGCTTCGATAATACCCCTTAGCAAATCATAAAAAAAAAAATCATGGTTTTTAGCATAGCATATTTGGTATAATAGAAACTTAGATTTGCATGAAAGAAAAAAAAAATCTAAAACAATTATTGAGTAGATAAGTTTCTTATCGTCTTACCTTACAAAATATCAAGCAACGCAAGCTAGGCCATGCTTGAACCAAATCCAACCCACACAAATCTAGCAGCCAACTGACTATCTTACTATGAAAATCAACTTTAATGGGGCAATGGAGGTCAGGAGGAAGGTTGGGGGAGCTAGGATCCTAATTTGAGATGGATCTAATCAAGTTCTTACAACAATTGCGATCCCTCTCTCATACATCGAGTGTCTATTTATAGCTAAATTCAAGGCAAAATTTTATGCTCTTAAACTCGCAATGGACCAGGGCATCAACATTAGGGGTGAGCAAAATTCGATTCGATTCGAAAAAATCGAAAAAAATTCGAATTTCGAGTTAAACGAATCGAGTTATTCGAGTTAATCGAGTTATTCGAATCAACTCGAATTTTTTTTCGAATTTTGAGTTCGAATCGAGTTGAGTTTTCGGATTCGAATAACTCGAGTAATTCGAATATCAAACTATAATATTTTACATTTTTACCCCAAACTCCTAAACCTTTTTTCTTTTCCCTCAAAACTTTTACTCATTCCCACTTTCCCCCCAAAACTTTTACTTCTCTCCCCTCCCAATCCCCCAATCTACCCAAAATCCATTTCCCACCAAAATTTTACTCTCCCATTTAATTTTTCTTAAAATTTTACTCCCAAAAACCCTCAAAACCTTTTATTTTCCCCCAAAATTTTTACTCCCTCCCACTTTTCCCCTAAAACTTTTATTCCCTTCCCATCTCACCTCCCATCTACCCCAAACCCTCCCCCCTCTAATTTTTTTTAATATTTTCCCTCCAAAATTTTACTCCCCCTATTTACATTCCCTCAAACTTTTATTCCCCAAAACTTTTTATTTTCCCCCTAAACTTTTACTTCTCACCGTTTACTCTCAAATAAAAAATCAAAATTACCCAAAAAAAATCACTAAACATAAATAGTAATAATTTTATTTATATCTACTATTTATATTATTAAATTAAATTTCACATTGTATATTATTTATATTATTGAATTGTTTAGTCATATTGAATATTTATATTAAAATTGAATTATTAATTATGCCATAAAGTATTCGTGTCAAAATTTTATATTGGTATCAATTTCACATTTTATTTTTAAAATAAATTTTATTAAAAATCATATTTTTACATTTAATATATTTTTAATTCCAAAATACATAGTGACAAGAATCAAAATAATTGAAACAACTAAGTAAGCAAAGAAGCTAACCAGTATATAAAAAATTAATAAATAAATTATGAGGTGATGAAAGTTAATAAAAAATTTGATTAAGGTGGACAAATTTTATTACGATGGGTGACAATAGTTACGAGAACCCAAAAGTATTTTTTAAAATTTAACTCGAACAAATATATTCGATTCGATTCGAATTCTATCTCACTCGACTCGATTCGAGAAAACTTTAAATAAAGTTAGGATGATAAAATGAGATTCGAAAACTCGATTAACTCGAAAATTTTCGATTCGATTCGATCGAATGCTCACCCCTAATCAACATGCAACATTCGAAAAGGGTTCTCTCATGATTCTTAATATATTTGTATAATAAATTATTATAATATATCACAAAGTATTTTTATTATTTAGAGAATTACATATTTAAAATTAACTCAAATTAAAAAAAAAGGTTTATTATATTAAATCAAAATTTTAAATAAAAAGTAAAACAAAATTAAAAGTAAAAGTAAAAGGGTAATTTAGGAATACAAGAATATATTCTATAGGAGGTTTTAGTGAAGAAAATTAGGTGCATTAGCATTATGGTTTGGCTGAGGCGATGAAGTGCGTCAAACACATATAATTACAGGTCATTTTGATTTCAGAGGACATGAGTCGTAGGAGATTAGAACTGTATGACCCAATCCGACATGCTCCACCTACATCACATCAGTCAAAATATACCATTCAAAATTAAAAATAAATTAAAGTAGCATAGATAATAAATTACTTTTTCACATATATTATATGAATTTTAAATTGTGATTTATTCACGAGGTTATTTAAAAAAAATAGTTTGAATTAGAATTATCATTTTTATAAAAAATCTATTACAATTAATTAGACACCAACTTAATCGGATAATGATAAAATATCTTTTATAAAATAAAATATATTATTTTGAAAAATTTTGTCATGTTATATAAAAATAAAAGAAAAATATTCACTGAATCTAAAATTTTAAATTTTTAACATTTACACTTACTATCTCACCAAAATTTTATTTATTATTTATATATTTTTATAAATATATTTATTAAATAGTTTTGTATTAAGAATTTTTCTTTGCAATTAATAGTGTGGTGTGCTATGATTTAATATATATTATATATTTATAATGAGAAAGAAAGGAGGAAACATAGGAGATGGTTTCAGGCAATCATAAGCAACTAAATTTAAGAAAATGTTAGTCCACTGTTTAGTAATATTGATTAAAATGATATTTACAGAAAGGATTTTGTAATTAATATTTAATTTCTTTTTTAGTTTTATAACAATAATATATTAGATACAATAATTTTATTTTAAGAAAATGGAATTAATTGCACATGAGCCTATGATTATATATTTTATAGGATCTTCCTATAATGTTATCTCTACTCTCTCTGTTTATAAATACTTTTAATATTTAGTTGAAAGTTTATGTTTGGGGTTTATAGCTGTTTTTTTAATAATACCGTTTTTAAGGTTTCGAACTTACACATCCGCTTTAAAATGTAATATGTCTTATCATTGCATTCAATAGTTGCTTGTTATTGTTCTTTTAAATAACAACAAACAAATTATATATCAATAGTTACTATCGAGGATTAATTATGATAATACCGAATTGATTAATTATTTCTAAATCTAAAATCTCAATTTTATGATTATGTCAAGTCTTAATGGTAAATCTATGGTATAAGTGTTTAATTGAGTTGGTGCCACCCTCAATGGGGTTACCAACTCATTTGTTATATTATGGAAATAACTTTGAATTAGAAAAACCTTCCGTAATTTTTTCATTTAAAAAATCAATAAAGTGAGATTTGAATTAGTAAAACCTTTAATTTATTACTCAATTAAAATTGTATTTTGATATTGTTATACATTTTAATTTTAATTATGCACACTTTATTACTTCCATCAACTATACATATTAATAACGTATTTGATTGAGTTGGTGTTACAAATTAACTCAACACATACTCAAGATTGATAAGTGTAAAATAATCAACAATTAAATCTATTTTTAAAAAACTTTAATATCATACATATTTCATAGATAATTATTATTTTTCAAGCCATACATCTCATTGTGTTATAAGTTATTCTTAAATACACATTTATGTTTTAATTTGGTGGTATAAGATTTTTAGTTAATTTTATTGCTGTGATAATATATTAAGTCTAAATTCACAGTGTATTTTGTTTCATTTAATAAGGAAGATTACCGACAATTTAAGCCATTAGTTTAGTAAACTCTTTTCTTTTTTCTATTGTAAGCAAGTTGATGCCTTAAAATGCAATTCCTGTTCTAGGCTTTAAATTGAACCATCACCAATGAAATAATTATTAAGAAAGTACCAATACTGCTTATTGAGTATTAATACAATTGATATGGTTATTATTGTTAATGCAATAACAAGTGAATTTGAATAAATTAAAATATATTATCTTCTTATTTATAAGTTGATGAGTTCAACTAATATTTTTAGCTCGATAATATAGAAATTATAGGAAAACTGGAAACTGGCTAGTTAACGGCACAGTGTGCACTGAAATCCATAAAAAAATACTTTTCAGTTGTGAGAAAAAAGAAAAAGGAATAAAAGTATAAAATCCTGAAAGAAAAAGACTTCAAAAAAATACAAGAGACTTTCCAGTTTTAACTTTTTTGAAGCACTAAAAGCTATAATGCAAAGAGATGGAATGAGAGAGAGAAGACGGGGGGGGAAAAAAAGGAAGAAGAACATGGTCATGCTTTGTCGGCCATTTCTTTCTATATTTCCTTCGCATCCAATATCAAGCAAAAAGGTTTTGTCTTAAAAATCATTCTGTTGCATATACCAATTGGCTTTTTCTTTAGTTTCTTTTACCATAATCCTACCATAAGAAGAAAACAGTTTAGTTTATTGGAATTTGAGTCCATAGATTTCTTCCTATACTATTTTCTGGGAAACTGAGAAAATTTTCTTGGAAATATATACAGGTATGTATGTTTTCTTTTTGTTGTTCTATAGTTTATGGTGTATAGAGTTGTTTCCTGTTTATTACTTGTTTTCTATTCTATTCATGTTATATATATATATTGATAGTTTGAAACTCTCCTTTTAACTTCAGGTTGGGTCTTCTGGGAACTTGATGATCATGGGGGTAGATTCATAGCTGGGATTTGGTTTGAGTGATTTCAGCCTTTAAGACTTTCTATCATTCATGGGGATGCAATTTTTGGATATGGGGAGATCATCGTTATGTAGACTGGTCATTGTTTTTATTGTTATTCATGTCCTTTTGATTCATCAATCCAAAGGGCTTAACTCAGAGGGTCAGTACCTTCTTGATATTAAGAGTAATCTTGGTGACAAGTTTAATCATCTGGGTAATTGGGACCCTAATGATCCAACTCCTTGTGGGTGGAAAGGTGTGAATTGCAGCACCATTGATGTTTACAACCCTGTCGTCCAGTCTCTTAATTTGAGTGCACTGAACCTGTCTGGTTTTTTGTCTCCAAGCATTGGTGGGTTGGTTCATTTGACTACCCTTGATCTTTCCTTCAATGGGTTGTCAAGGGATATTCCTAAAGAGATTGGAAATTGTTCAAGTCTGGAGGTTCTCAATCTCAATGACAATAAGTTTGAAGCTCAAATCCCTAAAGAACTAGGCACCCTTTCTTTTTTGACAACTCTGAACATATACAACAACAGATTATCAGGGCCTTTCCCTGATGAGATTGGGAACCTTTCTTCTTTGTCACAATTTCTTGCATATAGCAACAATATCAGTGGATCCTTGCCAAGCTCTCTTGGGAACCTCAAGAGACTAACAAGTTTCCGAGCAGGGCAGAACTTGTTGACTGGAGGTTTACCTTCAATTATAGGTTCATGTGAGAGCTTGGAGTATCTTGGTCTTGCTCAAAATGCACTGACCGGCGAGCTACCGAAAGAGATCGGAAAGCTTAAGAACTTGAAAGAATTAATCCTTTGGGAGAATCAACTCTCTGGGTTAATTCCTGTGGAGCTTAGCAATTGTACAAACTTGAGTATTCTTGCTTTGTATGACAACAAGTTTGTTGGAAGGGTGCCCAAAGAGCTTGGGAACCTTATAAATCTCACAAAGTTGTACCTGTACAGAAACCAATTGAATGGAACAATCCCAAAGGAGATTGGGAATCTTTCATTTGCAGAACAAATTGATTTTTCAGAGAATATGTTGAGTGGAGAAATACCAGTTGAGTTGAGTAAGATAAAAGGGTTGAGTTTGCTTTATCTTTTTGAGAACCAGCTTACAGGTGTTATCCCTGTTGAGCTTACCACCTTGAAGAATTTGACAAAGCTTGATCTCTCCATAAACTATCTCACTGGTCCCATTCCTATGGGATTTCAGTATTTGACAGAACTCATCATGTTTCAGCTGTTTGACAACAAACTCAGTGGGGGCATTCCTCAAAAACTTGGGGCCTATAGCCCACTTTGGGTGCTTGATTTATCAGACAATCAACTGATGGGAAGGATCCCTCGCCATCTTTGCAGGAATTCAAACCTCATCTTTCTCAACCTGGGGTTAAACAAGCTTAGTGGGGGCATCCCATCCGGTATTACAAACTGCAAATCACTGGTTCAACTTCTTTTAGTTGGAAACAGTCTTACAGGAAGTCTTCCATCAGATCTTTGCAAATTGGTGAATCTGTCAGCAGTTGACCTGGGGCAGAACAAGTTCAATGGGCCAATTCCTCCAGAGATTGGAAACTGTAGAAGCTTGCAAAGGCTTCAGCTTTCATACAACTACTTTACATCAGAGTTGCCTAGAGAGATTGGTAATCTTTCCCGGTTGGCAATCTTCAACATCTCATCAAACAACCTCACTGGAAGGATACCACCTGAGATTTTTAATTGCAAAATGCTTCAACGACTCGATCTCAGCCGGAACAGATTTATGGAAAATTTGCCTGGTGAAGTGGGAACACTTTCTCAGTTGGAGCTTCTCAAGCTTTCAGACAATAGTCTGTCAGGGACAATCCCTCCAGCAATGGGGAATCTCTTGCGTTTGACTGAGTTACAAATGGGAGGCAACTCATTCAATGGCAATATACCAGCTCAACTAGGTGCACTCTCCAGCTTGCAGATTGCATTGAATCTCAGCTACAACAATCTCTCTGGAGCAATCCCTTCTGAGCTTGGGAATATTGTTTTACTGGAGTACCTTGTGCTTAATAACAATCATTTAAGCGGTCAAATCCCAGGTTCTTTTGCCAATCTATCAAGCTTACTTGGATGCAACTTCTCTTATAATGACTTAACAGGGCCCATACCTTCTTTACCGCGCCTCGACAACATGGCCGTCAGCAGCTTTATTGAGAACAATGGTCTCTGTGGTGGACCTCTCGGTGGTTGTAATCCAACTCCATCTTCCCTCTCGCTTCAGCCCAATGCAAAAGATAAAGGTACTGGGCTAGGCAAGGTTGTGGCCATAGTTGCAGCAGCCATTGGTGGAGTTTCCCTTGTTTTAATAGTAGTTATTTTATATTTCATGAGACGACCAGTTGAAATAGTTGCTCCATTGCAAGAAAAACCTTCTACTGCTCGAGTTTCGGACATTTACTTTTCACCAAAGGAAGGGTTCACTTTCCAGGACTTGCTTGAAGCCACTGACAATTTTGATGAGAGCTTTGTTGTTGGCAGGGGAGCATGTGGAACTGTATATAAAGCTGTCTTACCTAGTGGCCATGTCATTGCTGTTAAGAAGCTTGCATCCAACAGGGAGGGAAATAACAATGTCGACAACAGCTTCCGTGCCGAAATTCTAACCCTGGGGAACATCCGGCATCGGAATATTGTGAAGCTTTATGGTTTCTGCTACCACCAAGGTTCCAATCTTCTACTTTATGAATACATGTCAAGAGGCAGTTTGGGAGAGCTGCTTCATGGAGCATCTTGCAATCTTGATTGGAGAACAAGGTTCCTGATTGCTTTAGGGGCTGCCCAAGGTCTTGCATATTTGCATCATTATTGCAAGCCTAGAATTTTTCACCGTGATATTAAGTCCAATAACATATTGCTTGATGAAAAGTTTGAAGCTCATGTTGGTGACTTTGGACTAGCAAAAGTCATCGACATGCCACAATCCAAGTCAATGTCTGCAATTGCAGGTTCTTATGGTTATATTGCACCAGGTAAGTTGATCTCTTCTTTCAAGCCTTTCATTTTCAGATCATTTGTTTCAAGTTTAAAATCTTTTATGTTTCTTTTAAATGCAGAATATGCATATACCATGAAAGTGACCGAAAAATGTGACATCTATAGCTACGGTGTTGTCCTACTTGAATTGCTGACCGGCAAAACACCGGTACAACCACTAGACCAAGGCGGCGATCTCGTAACATGGGTGAGAAATTACATTAGAGATCAGTCGTTGTCACCTGGAATACTCGATACTCGATTGAATCAACAAGATGAGACTACCATCTCGCATATGATAACAGTGTTGAAAATTGCTTTGATATGCACCAGCATGTCTCCTTCCGATAGACCAACAATGCCAGAAGTAGTTTCGATGCTCATCGAGTCCAACAGGCGTGAATGCCACTTCGATACCTCCCCTAGTCACGAAACCGATTGACTTGGATAAAGAAGCTGATATTGTAGGGTACCATGATAATCAATTTACAGTTCTGCTTTGTAGAACATATGTAGCAGACCGTCTTGTAAATTCCCTCGTGGAACTTCATCATTGCTCTTCTTGCAGTCTTTACTAATCTTATTTTGCCAACAATATTTTTGTTTATTTTCACTCCATTTCTGAAGTAATATGACATAATTTCTGAAGAAATGGATTGTTGAGAGGTCAACTTGTCATCATACAAGGAGACATGCCACTTTCACTAACCCTCCTTTGTACCATCCATTTATTCCAATTTCAATGTATATTGATAAGCATTGAGTAGCAATGGAAAGCAACTTTTGCTATGTTAGCCATTAAATAATGCTTTATACATGTAAATTTATAGCCACAAATAGTTGGATCACCACATGGTATGCCACCAAAATCACATCAAAGGTTTTTTTTTTTTTTTCGATTTTAATGATAATGTGAATTGATTCTTTCTATTTTGTTAGCTGATATGAAAAATTGCAGAATTTTGTTTAAATTTGTAAGATTCAAATGAAGAAAATGGAATAAAAAATAATAAAAATGCAGTTGCAGCAATACAAGAAAGAGTTTAAAGCTTTAACGAGAAAGAGACTGCAGAGAATAGTTTTTATTTATATATATATTTTAGTTATTCAAGATTCACCCTTTAAATAGTGAGTTACAACGTAGGTTGTTTCAAAAATATCAATTCGAGAATCGAATACTAACAATTCCTTCAAAATAGGGATATGCTCTAACTGTGAAACAAATTTATTGAATTTCAAATAAACAAGAAATCAAACTAACGTTCCTTAAGCAAATAACTAACACTCCTCCTTGGTTAAGGAACGCAAACTCAATTCTCGCCTTAGATACTCGAACATGTTGGTGGAAGTGACTTTGTAAATAAGTCGCTAGTTGTTCTTCGACTTGCGAGAAACCAAAGTAACTTCACCATTCATTGTACTTCCTCAAGAAGTAAAGTTTGATGTTGAAATGCTTGGTCTTCCCATGGAACCTTTGGATTGTTTGAGATTGCAATAGTGCTTGATTGTCAACAAAAATCTCGATGTCGTTTTTACGCTCCATATGCAAGTCACACATTATCTTTTTCACCATAACACTTGATTAGGCTGCTGCGATTCTTTGCAATGAACTCGCTTCGCGATGGATTGAGCTACAATCTCTTGTTTTTTTGAAGACCATGAGAAAATTCCAGAACCTAGGCTGAAACAATATCCTGACGTACTTTTCATATCATCAAAAGATCCAGCCCAGTCACTATCCGAGAACCCATACAACTTGAAGTTTTAGCACATCTCAAACTTGACACCGTAATCAACAGTACCTTTGATATACCTCAATATTCTTTTTGCTGCTCTCAAATGCATTTCACTAGCACAATGCATAAAACGAGATAAAATACTTACAGCAAACATGATGTCGAGCCTTGTTGCAGTGAGATACATTAGACATCCAATCAAGCTTCTATAGTATCCTTCATCAACTTTATCGGCTCCATCTTCTTTCATCAGCTTCTCCTTTTGATTCATTGGTGTGCTCATGGCTTTACATTCATCCATCTGGAATTTCTTCAAAATTTCTTTTGCATATTTTTCCGACATATCAAGACCTTGTTCTTACATTGCTTGATCTCCATTCCAAGGAAAAAAGTCATAAGACCAAGATCTGTCATTTCAAACACTTGCATCATTTCTTGTTTAAATTTCTCAACCAGCCTTGTATTATTTCCTGTCACCAAAAGATCATCAACATATAGTGACACAATGAGAGTATCTACTTCTTTATGTTTCACATAAAGAGTGGATTCTGAGAAGCTTTTAACAAAGCCAAGACTTAACAAATGAGCATCGATCTTGCTGTACCAAGCTCTTGGAGCTTGTTTTAGGCCATAGAGAGCCTTTTTGAGCAGGTAAACTTTTTCTTCTTCGCCTTGCTTCACAAATCCCTCAGGTTGCTCCACGTATATTTCTTCTTGTAATTCGCCATTCAAAAACGCTGATTTGACATCTAATTGGAACACTTTCCAGCCTTTTTGTGCCGATATTGCAAGCAACAATCTGATCGTATCTAATCTTGCAACAAGAGCAAACGTATCAGAATAATCAACACCATAAATTTGAGCATACCCTTTAACGACGAGCCTTGCTTTGTATTTGTTGACGGAGCTATCGGCATTAAGCTTTGTTCGGAACACCCATTTGACCCCAATAACTTTTCTCCCTTCAGGCTTTTCTACCAGCTCCCATGTCTCATTTTTGTTAATCATTGTCATCTCTTCCTCCATTGCTTTCCTCCATTTTGGATCTTTTAATGCATCATCATGGCTGGCTGGTTCGCAAACTGCCATATTGCATCTTTGATAGATATCTGAAAGTAGCCTTGTACCTCTAACTGGAGGATCATCTTCTAACTCATTCATCCATTCGTCGGTTGTTTCGAAAGCACCTTTCGGTTCTTGAGACATCTCTTTTTTCTGTGAAATCATCCAATCCCACTGCTCGTCCTCGTTGAAATGTACATCTCGGCTAATTGTCAATTTTTCGGTTTGAGGATGATAAACCTTGTAGGCTTTTGAAACTGAACTATATCCCACGAAGATGCCAGGAATTGCCTTCTTATCAAGTTTGTCACATTTAACCTTTGGAACATGAACAAAACATATGCAGCCAAATACTTTAAGAAAGCTAAGTGAAGGTTTATCACCGTACCAAGCTTCGAATGGAGTCTTGTCTTCCAAAGCTTTGGTTGGAAGTCGGTTCTGTAAAAAAACTGCCGTGTTGGCTGCCTCTGCCCAAAATGTCTTTGGCAACTCCTTTTCATGCAACATACATCTAGCCATCTCCATTACGGACCTGTTCCTTCTCTCGCTGACCCCATTTGTTCCGGAGTGTATGAAGCAGTAAGCTGATGTTTAATGCCAGCTTCTTCGCAAAATAAATTGAATTCTGCCGAAGTATACTCCTTCCCGTTATCGGATCTCAACACCTGAATTTTGCAGCCACTTTGATTTTCTACCATTTTCTTGAACTTCCAAAACACACCAGCCACTTCTGATTTGAATTTCAAGAAAAAAATCCAGCACATTCTTGTAAAATCATCAATGAAAATAATACAATAAATGCTACCTTGTAAAGATGGTGTTCTTTGTGGTTCGGCAACATCAGTATGAATTAGTTGCAACTTTTGAGAACCTCTCCAAGTTGATTTCGGAAATGGCAGCCTATTTTGTTTACCGAATTGACAGGCGACACAATTTGGAAGATGATCATCAAGTTCTGGCATTCCTTTTATCATGTCTTTCTTCTTCAATTTCAGCATTCTTTGAAGATGACAGTGACCAAGCCTTTTGTGCCAAATTTCCGTAGTGCAAACTTTGTTGACGTAGGCTATTTGCTCCTCCTCCGTTGGATCAAATGAGAAACTTTTACCCCTCATTTTAACCCGTAAAATCTCTTTTCCAGCAACATCATAAATGCAGCAATAGGAATTTTCAAAGGATACTTTAAATCCTTTTTCTATAAGCTGGCCAACACTCAACAAATTTTTATCAATTTCAGGAACATAAAGTACATCTGAGATTGTTTTTGTACCTGAACTTGTTGTAAATGCCACGGTTCCCGACCCTTTTGCGGAAATATAGCCACCATTTCCAATTCTGACCTTCATGACTCTCGGCTTCAAATCCTTGAAGAGAGTTTTGTCCGGAGTCATATGGTTTGTACAACCACTGTCAATCAACCAGCTTTCTGAAGAACTTTTAGTTGAAAAACATGCTGCGACAAATATCTGATCTTCCTCGTCTTGATCAGCCACATGGACTTCTTCAAGCTTCAACTTATTGCTTCTGCAAACCACGGCTTCATGTCCAAGTTGATTGCATTTGGTACATTTAGCATCTGGTCTCCACCAACATCTGAATGGTGGATGGCCTTTCTTTTCGCAGTGCTGACAAGGCGGATAGTCTTTCTTTGATTTTCTACCCTTACCTCGAGTATGAGTGTTCGAAGAATTTGCTACAGATGTTACTTGTGTTTTTCTCTCAGTATTCTTCTTGTGCTTTCCTCCTTCTTGGTGCCTAGCTAGCAAAGCTCCTTCTACTATTTATTCTTGCCTCATGAGTCTTCGCTGTTCTTGAGCTTGCAAAGAATTCATCAATTACGCTTAAACCGAGTTTAGACATATCTTTTGTATTTTCCAAGGTGGTTATTGAAGCTTCATATCTTTCAGGCACTGTTACAAGAATTTTTTCAACAATTCTAGAATCTGGAAATTTAGTGCCAAGTAACCTTACCTTGTTGGCAATTTCATACAATCTGTCTTGGTACTCTTTGATTGTTTCTGACTCTTTCATCCTTTGCAATTCAAACTCCCGTATTAAATTTAGCACATGCATTCCTCGTATCCAGTCATTTCCTTCATATTCTTCTTTGAGATAGTCCCACACTTCTTTTGCTGATCGGAGAGTGAGAACTTTTGTGAAAACGTTTGTTGAAATAGCAGCAAACAGAGTTGATTTTGCCTTAGCTTTTCGGGTCTTCTTTTCCTTGTGAGTTTTGATTTGGGCCATGGTAGGATTGTTCGGCAGCGGAGGTATTTCGTAATCCTCTTCCACGGCCTCCCAAAGATCCAAAGCCTCAAGGTAAGTCTCCATCTTTACTGCCCACAGATGATAATTCTGACCATCAAAAACAGGAGGAGCAATTTGAGAAAAGCTGGTTTCGGTCTCCATTTCACACACAGATCCCTTAAGAAAATAGCTCTGATACCAATTGTAAGATTCAAATGAAGAAAATGGAATAAAAAATAATAAAAATGCAGTTGCAGCAATACAAGAAAGAGTTTAAAGCTTTAACAGAGAAGAAACTACAGAGAATAGTTTTTATTTATATATATATTTTAGTTATTCAGTATTCAGCCCTTTAAATAGCTGAGTTACAACGTAGGTTGTTTCCAAAAATATCAATTCTGAGAATCAGAATACTATCAATTCCCTTCAAAATAGGGATATGCTCTAACTGTGAAACAAATTTATTGAATTTCAAATAAACAAGAAATCAAACTAACGTTCCTTAAGCAAATAACTAACAAAATTTAGTATTATAATTTTTTAGGCAATCTTAGTTAATATAGTGTTTTAAAAATAAAAATGTATTAAATCATTATAATTAATAATTTTATTCATCATTCAATACATTGGATAAATATATTATTTTATGATTTTTTTTCTCACGTTGGAAAAATATCTGACCATTTCGTACAAGAGAGATTCTCTTTTAAATGCAGGTTTTGAAAAGATAGTCACTGCGTTCGTGGAAATCAGACTCGGGTCAATTTTGATTTAGTAATGCACAAGTTGAAGACTAGAAGCCTTCCAGCTTCTAAGCACAACTTCGACTCGGTTAATATCCTGCATAATTTGAGATAAGCCCGTGGTACACTTTGGCAAAAAAATGCGTTGTGGAAATACGAGCCAAGGTGAAGATTTGTGAAGTTATGCCTCATATTTTTAACTTTTCTTCTCCCAGTTAGGGTCAGTTCTTCATTACTTTTGAAAAGTGCTATGGAAAAGTGCTTTTGGGAAGTGCTTTTGAAAAATTTGAATGTTCGATATTACTGTCAAAAAGTGCTTTTGAGAAATAAAATGTCCATTTTAGACATGACATTATAAAGTAACAAATATGTATTTAAATAATATTCAAATTAGTTAATATTATGATATTTTAGCAAAATATAAAAATAATTTATTATAACTTATTGTTAATATTTTAATATATAATATTAATTTTAAATATTTCTAAGTAATTAATATTAATTATTTATTAAATTTAATTAGAATATATAAACTATATTTAAATATTTAAATATAATAATTAAATGTTTGTAATTAGATATTGACACAATTGTATTATTTTAAAATTATTTTTATTTTTAATTAATGCTTTTAACACATTTGTATTATTTTATTTAAAATATATTTGAATATATAACTCAATTAGATATTAACATAACATAGAAAATATAAACCTAACAAATTAAAATATTACATATATTTGGATTAAAGTTTTAAAAAGGGATAATATTTATATACCAAATATAAATACTGAAAATTTTACAATAGCATTTACAATTTAAAGTGAATTCATTAAACTAGAAGCTATAGCATCTTATTAATTTCATTTCAAAACCACTTGAATTGTTTGATTCACTGTCGTCATCACCATCGTCGTCGTCGTCATCATCACTTTCTCGACCATGCGCATTTTCTAAATCAATAATATTCTCATATGCCCAGTTAATATCTTCGTATTCCATAAAATCTGCATCATTTCGACCGGCATGTTTTCAGATAAAATTGTGTATCGTCATTGTAGCAACAATGATCATCGTTTGCTTTTCAAAACTATAACTTGGCATATCCCTTAAAATGACCCATTTTTTTTTCAAAACACCAAAAGTTCGTTCAATCACACTGCGTAATGATGAATGTGAATGATTGAATATCTCTTCTTTACCAGATACCGGTCTACCTCTACAAAAGTCAGGTAAATGATATAGTTGACCTCTATATGGTCCAAGATAACCTTTCATTTGAGGATATCCAGAATCAACAAGATAATATTTTCCTACAAGTCATAATATAACAAACAATTAATTCAAGAAATTTTTTTATAAAAATTATCAATTAAAGAACTTATACCTTATTATTTAAAAAATCACATATAAATAAAATATCTAACCATTTGGTGGGTGCGGAAATTTGTATTTTGGATCTCGAATTGCATCAAGAAATATTTTAGTGTTATGTGCCGATCCTTCCCATCCAGCCATGACAAAGGTGAAACACTTATTAAAATCACATACTACTATAACATTTTGAGTCGGGATACATTTTCTTCCAATATAGGGAATTTGTTCATTTGGTGGAAGAATAGCGGCAATGTGAGTACCATCAATTGCACCTATGCAATCCTGAACAAATAATCATATTAGTCTCGTGCATATTTTTAGTCGACCAAATATATTAAAATATAATAATATAAAATTAAATTTTAACCTTAAAATGCGGCATATATCTAGAATCATTACGTATTTGTTCAGGTATTGAGCTAAAAAAAGGATCTTCGGGTGCAATTAGACCAGTGGCCATCCTTGAAACTTTCTCAAGCACAATTGCAAAGTGTCGACTTATTGTTGATTCAGACCTTTGAACTCTTTCTCGACATTGGGAAACTTTTGCACCGGTGCCTAAGATGTATAAAAAAATTCCCAACATTTCACTATGTTTCTTGGAGTTTGCAAGTTGTATCTTGTCTCCAAAACTCTCAACAAACTTGTGAATATCATTTTAGACATCCTAAAATTAATCATACAACGTGATTTGTGACCATCAAGGATCTCTCGGATCCATGTCTCACCTGACTGTTTTGAATCCATGCATGGTTGCTTCAATATATACTTCTCGTAATATAATTGCACGGAAGAAGATGCAATAACAAATAATCGATTAAAACATTCCATGCATTGTAAAATCTCTTTCTTTTCCCTTTCATCATCACTTTCATCGCGCTGTAATTCTCAACTATACTCATCACCTGTGAATAAATTTTATATTCAAAATCATATATAAACAACTATTGATAAAATTAATTTAGTATAAATAAGTATAACATAAATTCAATATCCAAAGACCAAACATAAACAACTATTAATAAAACTAGATTACTCATAAATAAGTACAACATAAATTCAATATCCAAAAACCAAACATAAATAACTATTGATAAAACTAGTTTAGCATTGTTGTTTAGTCACATAATAGATATCTCTGAACCCTAGAAAATCAGAAAATTTTCAACTATCCTCCATTTCCGTCTTAAGCCACAAAGCTCTAATCTTGGGATTAATTGATAAAAACATAATTCGCTTGTCCTTATTGAGCAATAATTTAAGTGCGAAAAAGTATAGCGGACTAGCTTCTGGAACTTCTTCCGACATGCTGTCAAGCACTTTGACTGCTTGTGGAATACCATATGGATCCATAACAGGAGTCAAACTAGATGTGGCTTGAATCATATTGCCAGCTACATTGCATAATTTTTCTATTTGACTAGACAATCTTGCCGCCCCTCCAATTTGCTTTGAGGATTTCTTTCTTCCAGTTTTAAAATGTGAACTTGATATCTCAGGGGTTTTTTCCTTTTTGACCATTTCCATCAATTTGAACATCATTTGAAATGTGAACATCATTTAAAATATGAACATCATTTCTCAAATTTTCTTCTTCATTCTCTTCAAGTATTTCGTTGTTAACATCCTCAAAAAAATCACTACGAGTGTACCAGAAGAAGGTGCCCATGCTTTATCACCTGTTGCAACTATCCTCATGAACATTTGGTCCAACTTCTCTTCGAATTCAGGATCAATGCCCGATGTTCTAAATTTTTGAGCTTCAGGCACAACCTACATATAAAATGATAGTTTAATAACAGTAATTATCAATAACCTCATAAATAAGAAAAAAAACAAAAATATTTAGAATTATTAATGTACCTGTAGCCTACTCTCCCACCAATCATCCGATGCATCAACGGTTCTTTTTATAGGATTCCACCCTAGACCAGTATCTTCGCCTTTAAGTTTCTTCCAAGCTTTCTATTCTTTTTTTAGGGCATCCCACCTATTTTTAAGTTGTCTTTGTGAAAAACCATTGCCCGTTTCTTTCTCAAAGTTTGTCATTATTTTCAACCATCCATCTTTTGTGAAATGAGTACCAGGCCTATTGCCTTTCACTATCTCTTTAATACAAATATCACAAAATATTTCTGTCAATCTCTTATCCCACATTGCTTTCACTTTTTCACCACTAACTTCAACCGGCGAAGTACTCATCTATTGTGTATACGAACAGATTCGTTTCAGCCAGTAAAGCAATCAAGAAAATCAAACAATTTTCTAATTGATTTTTTCAACCAAAAATAATTAAAATATGTGGTATCATAATCATGAATATTGTGAATTTTTCATTGTTTATTATTTTAGTGGATTTATAGCCAAACGCAACTATAAGATTGGCACTAGTTGTCAACTTCTAAAACTGAAAATGCATTGTTTTATATCAATGGTTGCCAACTCCACAAATGTATAAACTTTTTACTTCAATTTTGGTATGAATTTGAATAAAAAAACAAAAATTCACGTTTCTGGTTTGAATCATAGGAATAATACAGTATATAAAAGAACATGTTTAATACAAGTATTAAATATCAATGGTTTATGGTATATTTTGACACCAAAAAATAATTAGATAAAAGTGTACTTTTTTACGTAGATTTGACTGATAAAATACCATTCCCTATCATCTTTCTTAATTAATCTATAATTAATGTTTAAATTAAAAGATGGTTTAAATAAAATACCATTCGCTATCAGCAAAACATGGATTCCTGTGCGCCGATGCCAGCGTCGGTTTCTCCGTCCGAACTTCTTTGTTCGTCCCCCTGATCGTCACATG
Source organism: Gossypium raimondii (assembly GCF_025698545.1). Taxonomy (NCBI): domain Eukaryota; kingdom Viridiplantae; phylum Streptophyta; class Magnoliopsida; order Malvales; family Malvaceae; genus Gossypium; species Gossypium raimondii. The sequence continues at coordinate 13,494,323 of NC_068575.1, forward strand.
CAGAGTAAGTATAAGAACATATGCAGAGTAAGTATAACTCATAGCTCTGGAACTCCTGTAAGCAACTCATAGGTAGGACCACAGGAAGAGTAACTCCTTGGTATGTTAAGACAGCAGTAAGCATATAAGACACTAACTCCTGTAAGCCTATAAAGCCTATAAGCAACCGAAGGAATCACCGATATGGATGGACTGCAGTACAACTACTCAATGTAGAGAAATAGAGAAAGCTGTCGGTGGTGCATTGGAGTTGTCTAAAATTACTAGTTCTCGTGCTTATGAGAAATATACAGGACCACAAATTCGGAAGATATTTGAGACACAACAAGAAACTTATGAGAAAACTGAGAGGATCTCTCTTGTTAGCTCTTTCATGGCATGTCTATTCTTAGGGGCTTATGCTTGTATTGATACAACTGATGGTGCAGGGATGAACTTGATGGATATAAAGCAAAGGGCTTGGTCTAAAGCTGCATTGGAGGTTTGTTTTGCATGCTATCTGATTTTTTGTAGTTTATTTATCAATCTCTGAATCTTTTTCATTGAAAGCTAGCTCCTGCACATGTTGTTGCTGGTTCTATTGCATCCTATTTTGTGGAGAGGTTAGTGGCATCTTTTTTGTTGGAGGTTCACTTTTGTTGATATGTTACCGACATTTCCAAATGTTAAAAATTGGTATTAAACTTTACTATTTGCATTCCCTTTTGTGATGAACAACACTCTGCATGTGGGTTATAGCATGTATGGCGTTCAAATTGTTAGGGCCTATGTATGTATGCTGATAAAGTATTTGCTTGACCATGCATATAGTTGTAGGCAGTGGTTGTGTATATGAGCTCTTATACTGAATGAATGCATATATTTCCTAGCATGCATTGGTATAAATTAAAATACCTTTTTTTTTCTTTTTTTGTATTTGTTCATACTTGTGCCTGTAGAGACAGGATGAAACTCATTAATGCCTTTTCAGGTATAAGTTCAATAAGAATTGCTTGGTGGTTCAGTGGTCTGGAGACAATCCTAACAGTTTAGCAGGTCCATGACTCTCTTCATCTATTATTAATTTTAATTCTCTATGTGACTTAGATGTCCACTACTCAAAATTGCTCTAGTTTTCTAATAAACCCCTAATGCATGTTTATAGCTGTCTCCTCTCAATATGCACTTAAAGCCTATAGTTAAATTTAGTATTATTCTCTCCTTCAAATATTCAATCTATCACATAGAAGTGAATAGAGCGTAATATGTATCGGCAACCAAATTCATATGCACTTAAATGTATTTAATCTATTAAATATTCAAATATTTAGTCTATATTTCTTCTGTTTTCATCAACTAAAATAGTTTGGGCCTGCAGGTTTAACTCTAAACACTCCCAAGGATCTAGCAATCAGTTTGGGCACCAGTGACACCGTAAGTGCTATTTATGCCTCCTTATTTGATCAGTGATTATCTCCATGCTTACAATGACTCAAAGAATCAATGTAAGCAACATAACCTGAATCTTTTAGTTTGTTTAAGTCCGAACCATGTCAACAAATATTCCTGTTTGAACTTTTAAGTGGTAGGGCCTATACTTCTTAGAGTTCATATTTGAGACTCCCCTGAAGTTTTTGGGTTTTTTTTTTATTACTTTTACCATACAACTAAGCCAGAATTTTCCCTCTTTTTTTTTTTTGGAAGAGTTACTTTTCATGATTCTAATCGCATGCATTACTGATAATAATATTTTGCTTTGTGTTTCTTTTGTTTCGTTGTTTCCTATAGTCTTCTAAAACTTTCTAAAATGATTTTAAGGAGATAGAATTTTCCTTTGGAAATTGTCAATTTGCTTTGCACTATATACATTTTTCCTTTATCCTTGAACACATTGAGCTTAGAGCACTACAAGCTTGATCTTCATCACCAAGTACATATTCGGGAAATATATACATCCCCTATACTTCATATAAAAGAAGAAGAACAAAGCCTTTTCCACTATTTAGGGCGATCTTTAATTGAATGGGTCTGTACATATATATTCATTCAACACACGAACAGAGTGAAAGAGAGAGGCATGCAAAGCAAAGTAGGACAAATGAAGACAGCATATTAATTAAATCAGAAATTTCTCACAAGAAAAATCAGAAAAAAGAAATGAGACCCATCTCATTAAAAAAATCAAACAATCAATTTATGTAAAAAATTTTGTATTAAAATTTCTATAAAATTTCTGTAAAATTTCTATAAAAATCAAACAATCAGAAAACAACTAAAAACTAAAGCATAGTGAATAATTAAAGAGAAGAAGAAAAGAAACTCACCGACGGAAGAGGAACAAAGAACCAGAGCAAAGAACTTTGAAAGAGAAAATGTGAAAAAAAATGGGTATAGATTTAGCTCCAAAGAACCAGAGGAAAGAACATTTTTTGGGAGAAGACAAAGGTTAAAAATGTAAATAGAAGCTAAAAGCACTTTTGGCTAAAGAAAAAGTTAAAATTTTCAACTTCTCCATCTGCTAAAAAGTACTTTTTTTAAGTTGAATTTTTTTTCTGAAATGATGTCTATTCTTTAATGCTTTTAAGGGAAAATGACTTTTTATTGCAAAAGTCCATCAGAGAAGTAAAGGAGAACGGGGACTTAAACTCTGTTTTTAATTTCTCACTAATTATTTTACTTATGAATTTAGTTACATTACACATTTAGGTATTAGCTTTTACAAGCTTTCAGAGAATTTTTTATTTACGTTTTTAGGTTTCTTATTTTGAGTTTCAGATTTTAGTTTTATCTCCATCTTTTATACTCTTCATGTGAAATTATCTTTGTAACAACTCGATTTTGGGCCTAGTCGAAATAGTGGTTTCGGGACCACAAATTTGACAAGGAAAAAAATTATTTTTATTATATTTTTATTGTCTATGATTTCATGGAATGATTTTGTGAAAATTTCGTTCGAAAATTTCGACGTTTGAGCACTCAATTTAGTAAAAAGGACTAAATTGTAAAAAAGTGCAAAAGTTGAGTTCTACATTTTAAAAGTGTCCAATTGTTATGAAATTTTAAATTAGAGGTCCTTAAATTTAAATTAGACCATTTTTTGACTTTTTTTGACAAAAATGGACATGAGATAAGTGAAATAGGATATTTTTAAGTTGGGGCATTTTGGTCATTTAGTAATTAAAAGAATTAAAAAGGCCAAAATAGCCAAAAAAATTTGTCCATCTTCAAGCCTTGGCCGAATTTCACAGGGGAGGAGCCATAATTAGAGTTTTCAAGCTTCCGAGCTCCATAGTAAGTGATTCCAAGCCCCGTTTTTAAAGTTCTTTATGTTTTAAGAGTCCCGGTAACTTAATTTAGCTTATTCTAGCTATAATTTAACCTAGGGTTTATATTTTGAAAAATACCCATAGGTGAAATGTGTTTATTTTAATGTTTAATGGTAGAATATGATGCTTTAAATTATGTTAAACAACTTTTGCTAAGCGATTTTACGTGAAAATAAGTAAAACGACATAATCGATACAAATACCTAATGTTCATAAGTAAGTGTTAGAGTGGGAATTCGATGTTGCCATAGAAGGGAAAAATGTTCAGCATGTCATAATACATAATAATAAGGGATTAATTTTAATTTACGAGCTTTGGGGCAAAAGTGTAAATATGCAAAAGTTTAGGGGCAAAATTGTAATTTTACCAAAGTTTGAGTCAAGGACTGTTTTGATAAATGTGAGTATTAAATAAGTCAAATTTACTATTATAGATCAAAAAAGAAGTGGAATCGACCTTGATCGGAGAAAAGAAAAGATTAAAGACTAAATTGCTAAATTTTTATATTGTTGCACCAAAGTAAGTTATGTGTAAATAATAGCAATATATTTTTATAAATTGTGAATTATATTTGATATGTGAATTAATATTGAATGCGAAAGGAAAATTGTTAATGAATTATTCAAGTGATAAAGTGTTTAAAATAAAGTGTTAAGTGTAAATTCCCGGTTAAACTTAAGAATAGAAGTGGATACAAGTGACATGTCACTAGAGACCAGTGTTACAGTGTTACAGTGAGTCTCGGGTGCTGGGTGATCTAGCATGTGTTGTAGATACCTAACAGCTTGTGTTATTGATCAGTGGTAGCTTCGGCTACATTTCAATGGTAGCTACGGCTACATATCAGTGGTAGCTTCAGCAACATTTTAGTGGTAGCTACGGCTACGTATCAGTGGTAACTTCGGCTACATATCAGTGTGGCACTTATGTGCTAATTCTCTACGTATCCGTGCATATTTCGAGTGTTCAATAGGAAATTGACTAAGTGAAAATACATGAGATCATGCAACGATTAAGTGTAATTGAATGATGAATATATGTGTGGAATTGAATTGAATAGTGATCGAAAGTGAAAAAGTGAAATTATGAAATAGTAGAATTAGCAAAAAAATAGTTTTGGACAGAAACAATTGTGTGAATTTGAAAAATCATCATAAATAGCGGAAATCGAATTAGAGAGTGAATAAGATATGAAATGAAAGCTTAATGAGTCTATTTATACATAAAAGAAACAAAGCAAACAAAAGACTTATATATTTTGAGATATTTTAAGTTTAGCGAGACAGGGCCAGAATGAGTTTGGAATCTCTTGTTCTGACTTTGGAAAATTGTTAAAAATTGTAAAAAAAAATAATTACGGGCTAAAATTTATATGTTTAGAAACCTGAATGAGTCTATTTTCAATTGAAATAAACGTAAGTACCATCCAAATTCTTTACAGTGATATAATTAATTTTTAGTGAAGAGAGGTCAGAACTGTCGAGCAGTGAAACAGGGGAAACTTTAAAGAATAAAATGTACTTATTGGCTTAGCCAAAAATTCTAAAAATTTTATGGTAAGAAGATATGTGAATCTAGTTTTAGGGAAAATTAACGTATCTTAATTTGGAGCTCTGTAGCTCTGGATAAAAATAATTTAGTGACTCTGACTCGGATAGACAGCTTTGAATATACATGTGAGTGAATAGTAAAATTATAGAAAATGTTATTTATAAGAGTGTTATGCACATTAAGGATGTGGAATGAAGAGGAGGAGGAGGAAAAATAAAATATATGAATAATTTGTATATAAATTGGTCATATGCGATTATATTTGATAAACGTTAAATTAGAAATGACATAATGTTTTATTTCAATTAGTTATTATGAATTGAATTGTAAATTCCTATGGATGAAACCAAACAATTATTTGTTAGTATTATGCATGACATAATGTATTATTCTATATATATATATATATTCATGGTTGAATTATGATTGTTGAGAAAGACAGATAAATTGGAAAGAAAGTTCAAATTGAGTAGAACACAGGGTTGAGTACTTTTGTTCAGTGATAAAGACGAATTGACGGAAAATACCATGGATGGACCATGGCAATAAGTGATATGTAATTCCATGTAAGACCATAGCTGGGCTATGGAATCGGTATATGTTATGTGATTACGTGTAAGACCATAGTTGGACTATGGCATCGAGAAAATAAAGTACTCAATTCCATAAGACGTTCACTAATTTGACAAAGTTGGTAAGTGTTACATGGACTCACACTCAAGTGATAGATTTATTGTGATTGTTGAAGTTGAATTCAATTAAGTGATTTCACCAATTGGATATTGTATATGGCAAGATGTGTTAGTGAATTACATATTTATGAAATGATATTTGAAGTTCAGTAAGTGATATATGAAATTAATATGAAAAGATTTATGATTGTTATTAGTATTGTTTCTGACAAAATGTGGATTCTTCGATGTTGAAATGATTTAACAGATTTATTGAGCATATGAATGAGTATGAGACTCATACGAGTTAGTATAGATATGTACATGTGTCTTATAAGCTCGAAATGATAAGACTTGTGAATTGTGAATTAATCTGTGAAAGTATATGGGATAGATTAGCGAATCTTTACGAGATATTAAATATTTAATATATTACAATGGTGATAGCTATAAGGCTTGGATCGAATGAGTATATATTGGGCCTCGTAAGCCCTAATTAGCGATTCAAGACAATAATTTGAAAGTTTTAATCAGTATGAAATTTTATAACTTTCGGTTTAATACGTTTATAAGTGTATATGTTCGATAATGCCTCGTACTCTATTCCGCGTTGAATACGGGTAAGGGTGTTACAATGTGACATTGCCGATTCGGCCATAACATTTAGGTCGGGTTTGGGGTGTTACAGACATGGCGAAGTATAATAATAAATATAACCTCTTAACATTTTACACATTCTATCAATTTAGTCCTAATTCTAAAAAAATTCAATGTTTACACATTATGCCAATTTGATCCTAATTTTAAAAATACATAAAAATTTCAAAATAAAATAAAAATACATTTAAAAACTTCAAAATTGAAAATTTCCAAAAAATGCTTTGGGATGATAATAGTAAATCTTTTATCTATTTTTTTAAGATGGAATCATGAAAACTTTTAATGGTCGATTCAATTTATTTTCTACTTTTTATGTAAAGAATGTTCATGCATATTACGATAAGCATATCATATAGCTTAAGGAAAAAATGTCATGTGTACTTCTCATGACATATTAAACATTCATGATTGAAACTAAAAATAAAAATCTTGCATGTTTTCTAAAAGATTGAGTGGGAGAAGGTCCCTAAATAAGACCTACGGTTTCCATCAATGGTCTCTTGTGATGACATGATAATTTGCCGACCTTGAGGTAGGAATTATCATGTGGATTTCATTTAGGAGATTTCCTTTAACAAGACAACTAGTCATACATGTTATTTGTTGAGATTGTCCCCCGACAATTCATTCATAGTACATGCTATGATAAATGTTGAGTTTATGGTTATACACTCAAGATCATTCTAGTTAAGTAACTTCCCACGAAACTCTACATAAGTTAAAATAATGGCCTAACATGAAGCAATTATTAATACATGTGAATACCTATTAATTAGATGGAAATACATGTTCTTACTAGTTGGTTTAAGATTATCCCCAAGGTAATTTAATTTAATGGGTGTAGGAAATATCGTTGTAACGACTTACAAATGTTTTAAGATTTAATGTAAGATGCATATATATTTTAATGCATATTGTATGTTGCAAAAAATTCAAAATATTTGCTTAATACAAAAATGAATACACACTACAATGATGATGTCATAATGACATCGTCATTAAAAAATTTAAAAATAATAAATAATTTTTTTTCTTTTGACTCTTCTCTCCTTTTGCAGTCTGCACTTTCGATTCTTCTTCTACCTTGTCAATGATTTTAGCCAAAATCCCCAATTTCTTCTTCTTCTTTTTCTTCCCTCATCCCAATTTTTTGCTTCCGTCGCCGCTAGCAATTGGCCTCCCTCAACCCAAATCGTAATACTAACTGCAATAAATGAAAAGCTTTGAATTTGAAGAACCAGAGAATAAAGGGCCTCACTTGAATTCTCCTGCCATGGCTCGTAATTCCTCCACTTCTCCCAACCACACCAAACATGAAATCTCTCTCTCTCTCACTTCTAATTTTTAAAAAAACTTTGTATTTTCATCTCTTCCCCTATAGTTTTCAAGTCATTGAACCCATACAATAAATTCATAAATTACAATACCTTTCCCTATGCCATTCATATATAAAAGCAACAACAACAATTCACGTTAATTAACCGTTTGCTTTTTTTGTTTAATTTTTTTAATCCTAAAATTCGAATTTTCCTTTCACCGTTTCATTCAAGATTCGCAGGAAAAATGTGTGAATTTTATATCTTCATTGTATGGATTGTATCTTTAGGGTTTTCAATATTGGATTCAGGTGCGATAATTGTTTTGAAATTAGGGTAAGTGATTGGGTTTTAAATCTAGCTGGGGGCTTTGTTTCAATGTGAAAATCAGATGCAGAGAAAGGGGGAAGGAAGATGATAATCAAATGGATGAGAAATCTTGAAATGCGGAGTATGAAACGGTGTAAAATGGAAAGAAAAGGCAACCATGATTGTGGAGAAGAAGAGATATTTTAGATTATGATGGTAATCTGAAGAGATTGAAAGTGAACAATTATTATTCATATAGCGATTTCGATGATTTCAGTAGTAATTCAAGTTATTGCTTGGCACCCTTTTAAGTTTTAGGTCATCAAACATACTCGAAATCGATGAATAGGAAGAAGAGAATGTTAGTCATGAAGTTTCTCCATGGAAAACTGAGATTAGTGAGGATGATACTATTATCAAAATTGGGGTTTAAGAAAAATATTTTTTCTAATTTTTTTAGATTATGACATCAGCATGACATCATTTGTGCCACGAGTCATAAGCTTAACGATAGTAGACTCAAGTACTGATTTAGTTGACAGAAAAATGTTTGGGTACCAATTTGAGACAAAAAAAACTATAAGTACCAGTCAGGGAGAAGTGGACAAATTTATATACCAAATTTTATTTAAGCCTTGTCATTTTTGGTTCTCATGGAATCTTAGAATTTGGACCTTCATATTATCAGTAATAAATTAGTAACAGAATTGTTAATTTTTTTTAAAAAAAAAGAAAAATTAATAACATGTTTATAATGCTGGTTGAGTCTTATCTCGATTGGCATGGACATTGTTGTCAATACAGGAGGATGTGGGTTTGAGTGTCCTGAAACGCATTATCCTCCTATTATGAGTTGGGGAGAGACTATGAGTAATTTTAAACATTGAGTCAAAAAAAAATAGATATGATCAAAATCTATAATGATATATAGATTTTTTATTTTTAGTCAATGACTATCTAAAGAGTATTTTGTCTATAATGAAACCCCCCCACACTTCAAAATACATTGAAAGCAGATTTTGATCATTCTATTTCTTTTTATTATAGGTATAGCAGCCGTAGGGTTGATTAAATATATATATATATTTTTGCATAATAGCAAATTCGGGCATTTTACCAAAAAAAACCCTTTTTTTTAAATTACCGAAATGGACCCATTATTTAATTATTTATCGGAATAGTCCATTTTTCGGAAAATTACGTCCACGTTAGCGCGATGTCAGGGGACACGCCAGGAAATCGCGTCCACGTCAGCGCGAGTTGCTGACATGGCAACAAATCGCGCCCTCTAAGACGCGATTCGCTGCCACGTCAGCAAAGCCGCTGACGTGGTCGCGACTTGACCCGCGCGTGAACAATGCTCCAACGGTCAAAAATTTGACCGTTGCCCCCCCCAACGGTAAAAAAAAACTATAAATACCCCCACCCCTTTTTTTCACAAATTAATCCTCTCTCAATTTCCTCTCAATTTCCTTCAAAAATTCTCTTAAGTTCCTTTTAAGTTCCTCTTAACTCCCTTTTTTAAAATAATTTTAAAAATATTTTTTAAATTTTTTTTAAACCGTAAAAATTTGTACGATTTTAACAATGACCGGAGAATTGACTCGTCTTGATAAGCATCACATATCGGTGGAACAAATGAAAATGGTAAGTATTAAATTTAATTTTTAAATATTATTTAAGAATTTTTTTATTTATGCATTTTTAGATAATTATTATTTTTTTATTTGTTATAAAAGTCTGTAGATCAGGTATTGGAATGCAATATATGAAATATGCATGCTCCTCCATCACCGTTGGTAGAGAACTACCTGCGGGAAGCGGGTTTTTGGCACGTGGCGACGGTAGGCCGGGGATGTAAGGTGGACCCGAAACTAATCAGTGTGTTGATCGAGAGGTGGAGACCCGAGACACACACATTCCATCTTCCATGTGGAGAGTGCACTATCACTCTAGAAGATGTCAGTATGCAATTGGGATTGCCGGTGGACGGGAGCCCAGTCACCGGGTCTACCTAATCTAGCGATTGGGGGGCGGTGTGCTACGAGCTTTTGAGCGCTATTCCGGGGAAAATGGAGGGAGGTAAGATCGAGATGGGCTGGTTACGTGACACATTCCCTGATCTGGATGAAGATTCAACCAAAATTGAAAGAATCTGATATGCTCGGGCATACATTCTTCATTTAATTGAAGGTTATCTATGCCCGACACGTCACGGAGCCGCGTACATCTAAGATGGCTGCTAAAACTCGTTGATTTTAGAGCAGCCGGTGAATTGAATTGGGGGTCTGCTGTCTTGGCAACGTTATATCGGGAGATGTGCGGGGCGACGCGACTGAGGAGAGCAAAAATCGGAGGTTGCCTGTCACTACTGCAGTCGTGGGCACAGTTTCGCTTTCCATTTCTACGTCCTCGAGTGGACCACCCATATACATTCCCACTCATAACGAGGTAAATTTTATATTAGATTTTACAATTATTATGTAGATTTTTAAAAATAAAAGTATGCTAAAAATTTATTTAATTAGGTGGAACCATCCGGCAAGTCATGCTCGAATACTGTCCTCTCTTGAAGATATACAGCTTCTATTGGACCAACGGTCGGAAGCACAAGTAAGTTTTAAATAAAATAGATATTTCCATACATTCGCTAGTCGATTGATATTTAGTATTTAGTATTTAGTATTATTTATATAACTAATATTTCTATCATGTTCATATAGTTTCAATGGACACCATACGAGGATCCAGCAATTCGGGCAGTAATCCCGGAAGAGTTCTTACAAAATCCACAAGCTTGGCACATGAAAGTCGTGTTGATCAACTACGCTATCGTGGAGTCGCACCAGACAAATAGAGTGCTACTATAGTTTGGATGTAGACAACCAATTCCCGTGGATCCTGAGGTGTTTGACGATCAACACAAAGTCGACCTTCGGCAATTGAATACGGATTGGACGAGATACTGGTCCGAGTACATGGAAATGTGGGAAGATCGATATGAATATATACCTACTCGGGAACCAATCATCGTTCCGGAGTTAGCATGCGTTCCAGAATACATGCCATGGTTTAGGATCCATGGCAAGCAGTATTTACTAACGCCAGCTGAGAGGCAGCGGCAAATACGTGTCGAAAGGGAAAGGCGCGGGCCTCTAAATCCAAGACGACTAGACGATGAAGGCAGCCCCTCAACAAGGCCCAGACATTCACCCGGCTCATCATCAGCTGCCATGCAATCACTAGGCCCAACGAGAGCACCGACACATTCACCCGACACAGCAGTTCAACCGATAATACCCACGCAACCGCCTTTCAGATGATGCTAGGTGCATTTCCTAGCCCTTATATGTATCCTAACCCTTATATGTATCATTTTCCGAGTCCTATGGCAGGTTGGAGCCAAATGCCCGGTTCAGCTCCATTTCCTGTTATGCGGAGTGGACCGCCGATGTATAGGCCAGCAGCGCACAAGGGATCGCAAGAGGGGCTATCGGGGAGCTCTCCTTTTTACCAATCCCCACCAACGTATGGGTTTCAAACACCGTCGTCGTTCGTGATGCAAACACCTCCACATACATTATTCTTTGAAGGTGGATCATCGTCCCAAGTCCAACAACCAGATGCCGTACTGGAAGAACCAGAATCCCCGCCGAAGGAACAACAACCGCCGCCGGAAGCTAGAGAAAGGAGGAATCCAGCGCGTAACCGTCGACTGCCGCCATGTGGCACTGAATCCTCCGGGCATAGACATTGATTGCCGTATTTAAATTTATTTGTACAAATATTTTGAATATTTTAATATTATTTGATGTAATAAAATAGAAGTTTATTTGATGTAATAAAATAGAAATTTTTGATATTATTTGAGAATTCTACTAACCATTAATACCCTTAAATTAAAAACCTTAACCTAATTTAATTAAAACCTTAAACCCTAAACTTAAAAACCCTAACCCTTTTAACTTAAAAACCCTAACTTAATTAACTTAAAAACCTAACCTAATTAAATTAAAAACTCTAACCTAATTTAATTAAAAACCTTAAACCCCGAACTTAAAAACCTAACCTAATTTAATTAAAAACTCTAACCTAATTTAATTAAAACCTTAAACCCTAAACTTAGAAACCCTAACCTAATTTAATTAAAACCCTAAACCCTAAACTTAAAAACCTTAACCTAATTAACTTAAAACCTAACCTAATTTAATTAAAAATCCTAACCTAATTTAATTAAAACCTTAAACCCTAAACTTAAAAACCCCAACCCAATTAAATTAAAAACCTAACCTAATTTAATTAAAAACCTAACCTAATTTAATTAAAACCCTAAACCCTAATCTTAAAAACCTAACCTAATTAAATTAAAACCCTAAACTAATTAAATTAAAACCCTAAACTCTAAATTTAAAACCCTAACCCCTTAACTTAAAAACCTTAACCTAATTAACTTAAAAACCCTAACCCCTTAACTTAAAAACCTTAACCTAATTAACTTAAAAACCCTAACCTAATTAAATTAAAAACCCTAACCTAATTTAATTAAAACCCTAAACCCTAAACTTAAAAACCTTAACCTAATTAACTTAAAAACCCTAACCTAATTAAATAAAAACCCTAACCTAATTTAATTAAAACCCTAAACCCTAAACTTAAAAACCCTAATCTAATTTAATTAAAACCCTAAACCCTAAACTTAAAAACCCTAACCTAATTAACTTAAAACCTTAAACCCTAAATTTAAAAACCCTAACCCTTAACTTAAAAACCCTAACCTAATTAACTTAAAACCCTAACTTAATTTAATTAAAACCCTAAATCCTAAACCCTAAACTTAAAAACCCTAACCTAATTTAATTAAAACCCTAAACTAAATTAATAATTTTACTTTCACATAATGTTAGATTTGGAAAATTATTTTTCCTGGTACTAACAATTAATAATTTTATATAATTTGATAATTTTACTAATCATTAATACAATTTATCAATTAATAATTTTACATTCACATAATGTTAGATTTGGAAAAATGTTTTGACTGGTACTAACAATTAATAATTTTATATAATTTGATAATTTTTTACTAACCATTAATACAATTTATCAATTAATAATTTCACAAACTTAATTTTTTTACAATTACATTCAACTATTGCGATTAGGGCATGATCGACTTGTATGGCCTGGATTCCTACACCATCCGCACAACTTCGTTTGAGTAGTTGTTTCTTGGATATCCATATTGTTACGTATTCTAGTCGAGCAAGGTCGACCCTTTGGTTTGCGACGTAATTCTCTATCCGGTAACAGCTTAAAAGGAGCAAGAGAAACGGGCGGCCACTTACGTTCATCTAGGACCGGTGGGAAAACGTGTCTCCAAACGTTGTACATGTTTTCTAATTTGTGCACTTCGTCCACATAACTCATCGGATCCAGACAGAGATTCTGACAAGCTGCAATAACATGCGCTCATGGATAACGAAGTGCATCAAACATCCCACAGTCCCAAGTCCTATTTCGCAAGTGTACACGATATTGCCCGCCAACAACACCTTGGTGCGGTCTGTCAAAATCTGTCACTCGAAACCATAAATTGTCTCGATCGTGATACACTATGTGCATGATGTTTGCCCTCACCTTGGCCTTGTTAATTTCTTGAACTACCTTACTGCACCATACATGTCCTCCCTGCATCTGGCCTGTATAACTTGCTGCTCGCTTTGGAAATAGCGCCGCCAAACGAAAATATGTCTCTCGCACAACCGATGTTATCGGTAGATGGCGCGTTCCTTTAAGAACAGAATTGATGCATTCAGTCAGGTTCGACATCATATGGCCATATTGTAGGCCGCCGTCGTATGATTGTGCCTACTATTCGAAACGTATGTTACAAAGGTAGTCCGCCCCTTCTCCGTTAATTGAACGTAAAATTGCCAACGTCTCGTGAAAACGATCTTTATTTATTTCATACCCTGCCAATATAAGATCATAGCGAATAATTTATACCACTTCTACCAATAAAACTAATTCAAATTAACAAACTAAATAACACAGATATAGACTAAATACCCATGTTGGTCACTTGTCGTCGTTCGCTCTTAGATGGATATTGGCTGTAGTAGTTCGAAGCAACGTGTCTTAGGCAATATCTATGGTGTGTGCGCTGCCATAAGCTTCCCTGTCGATCAAATGCGACTAGTATACCGACGCCCCGATCTGAAATAACACAGATATTAGGTTGGGGGCACACATGCCTCCTTAACCTAGAGAGAAAGAAATCTCAGTCATCAGACGACTCCCTCGGTGTTATTGCAAATTCAATTGGAAGAATTCTCCTACCGCCATCCTATGCCACTGCAAGCAATAGCCGATGAGTATACCTACCGAACATAAAGTACCGTCAATTTGTACCAACGGCTTGTAGTATAGAAATGCGTCTCGGTATTGCTTAAATGTCCAAAACATGCGTTTGAACACTTGGCTTCCACGTAGCAATCGGCCGTTGTAGTACACATGTTCCGTTTTAAGGTCTGTGATGGCACTTGGGACGTATCTCTCTAGCACCTGACACCACTGCCATATTTCATTATATGAGGCGTCTCACCCACTATACATCTTCTCCAACGCCTTTTGCTTAGTTATCCAAGCCTTACGGTAAGAGGGCGTGTACCCCATTTGGCTACGGATATTGGCAATTAACACCGGCACTGAAGTCCTGGGATCTGCTTTTACCGTAGGCAGTATCAAGCTAGCTAACATAGTTGAATCCATCTTGGGATGATCTTGTGAAACACCTATAAACCGAGTACAATAAATAATGCAACATTGCATAATAAAAGTATTATTCAGAAACCGTCAATACTATACCTGCAGCACATGTATGTGGACCTTTGTACTTTTTAATCTCCCACAACTCTGTCCTTTTCCTTAACGAGGAGTAGATTTTCCATGAACATGTGTCGTCTTGGACTGCACACTTCACCTCAAACTTATCAGATTTGGATTTAACGACGTCGTAGTTAACACCGTTTTTGATGCTATGTTGTTTCAAAGCACCAATAAAACTATCCTTGTTGGTAAACTGATTACCAACTTCAAATTCACCGAAATCTACCCCCGAACTTGTATGATCACGCAACCGGTGTGGTAGATCTAGAAACTCTAACACATCATCTACAGACAGATCGACATTATGCATGTGGGCTGGAGGTGAGTATGCTCTGAATCGTGGATTTTCTTCATCATCTGAACTCCTTTCAGTATCTTCAGGTTCTATTGGAATAGGCTCTGGTTCAGAAAATAAGCCAACTTCTGCACCATCAGGCCCGGGCTCTCGAGATGTATCCATATCAGAGTCATCTTCTAACCCACAATCATCTGCAGCGTACGAGGTCCCCTCACCGGTTGACGTCGTAGGGAGTACGTCATCCCTTCTTCTGGGCATTTGATAACGTCCCCAATTGGATGTAGATTGCCACCCACTAGAACTTGATGTCGTTCCCCAGTATGTATTTCCAGCATCAAATGTCGAGCCACCGACGTACATGTCCTATCCACGGACAGAGTGTCTTGCGAGGGATGTGCATTCGACACCGCTATCGAACATGGGCTGTTCTGTATTTTTTAACCCGCTAACCGAGTGTCGGCCAAGGGTCATGTATACATCTCGAACACCAGTCGTAAGTACATCAGTTGGCGATGTAAATTGTACATATAACTCAATATAAGGTGCTCCAGTAGCAAGATGAGTCTGCATCATTGCCTCCAAGCTACGAGCACCTTTTATGTCGAAAGAGTCATATGTCACCGGATCAACAGAAAAACAAAATCGATACGTGATAGACAGAATTTTCATTGGCGTTGTTCCGAAAATTTTACGCCTAATTCTTTTACGAAGTTCTGCCAAATCTATGTTCTAGTTAAAAACCAGTCACACCGTATTCTCCGACAAAAAAACAACACCATTCTCAGTGTGGCAAACCTCACCATCGTAGTAAATAACAGCACTAATACGTTCACTCATAGTTGAAACTCTAACCTTCTTAGCCTCTCTAAATTGTTTCTGCTGTGACTTATGCATTCTGAGAACATTTTCTGCCTAATTTACAACCTCAGCCCAAACATGCTACTGTAGCAAAAGCGCGTCCACGAGGGCGCGATTTTCATAAATTCTTCTCAAATAGCATCCTGCTAGAAGCGATTTTATACTATTTGCTCAGAAACGTCAAAAAAATTATTTCTTCCATGACCGACTGTAGTAAAAACGCGTCCACGAGGGCGCGATTTTACAAATTCTTCTCAAATAGCATCCTACTAGAAGCGATTTTATACTATTTGCTCAGAAATGTCAAAAAAATTATTTCTTCCATGACCTACTGTAGCAAAAGCGCGTCCACAAGGGCGCGGTTTCACAAATTCTTCTCAAATAGCATCCTGCTAGAAGCGATTTTATATTATTTGATCAGAAACGTCAACTCGAAATTATTTCTTCCAAGACCTAAAACCCCTAAAAAGCCTGAACCCTAAGCCCTGAAAGCCAAAAAAACCTAACGTGGGAAAAGCGGCAAAATCGCGTCCCCCGGAACGCGCTACGTGGCTCAGGAAATCTCTACCACGTCAGCGCGCTTTGCTAACGTGGCAGCAAATCGCGTCCTAGAGGGCGCGATTTGTTGCCATGTCAGCAACTCGCGCTGACGTGGACGCGATTTCCTGGCGCGTACCCTGACATCGCGCTGACGTGGATGCGATTTTTTCGGAAAATGGACAATTCCGATAAATAATTAAATAATGGGCCAATTTCGGTAATTTTAAAAAAAATGGGCTTTTTTTGGTAAAATGCCCAGCAAATTCATTCCTTAGTGCTTATATATTTTTATTTAGCATTATTTTATTTTTTATCAATTTAACCTCAACTTTTAAAATTTAGTTAAATTATTTTTTCTTTTTAAATTTTTAAAAGTATTGACATGGCTCTCTCTTAGCAGTTCATAAAATTTAAATAAGTTTCTCGAATTGACGGTGATTTACCATATTAGCACCACTAGCATTTTAACAATTTTTCTTCTAAAAATCAATTTAACTTAAATATGAAGATTGGCAAAGAAAAATATATACAATTAGGAGCTCAATTTTGTGATTGTGTAATATTTTTTACATCAAGTCATAGTCATAGAGTCCTCGGATTTTCTAAAAATGTCAAATATATTATAATAATTTATTATTGGTTTAGCAACTTGGAAAATATTCACTTAGTGGTGGACATTTTCCTCTATTAATCACGGTTCAAAACTTGAGTTGTAGCATGATAATAAAAGATGTAACTTTGTTTCGAAGTTGCTAAACCTTGTTGTGATAAAATAACTATTTTCATTTAGTTTGTGACTTTGGCTTCTAATTTTTTTTAAAAACTATTTTTCATGGCTGACCTCTTTCATGGATGTTTGCTCCAGCATGAGTCAGGCTAGTGCAAGAATGCACAGAAGATGAATTATGTAATGCTAGTATATCGGTGTTAGAAGCGCGGTTGTCTAGCTATTCATGTACGGTTGAGATTGAAGGCATTATTCAGTACATGTAGCTGCAACGAAAACCAAAAAAGAAGCAGAGATCAAAGATGCCAAAATTGCAGCTGCCACACTGCAAAATGGCTACGAATTGAACACAATGCCACCAACACCTAGCTGAAATGCTCCTGCAAAATATCATAGTCTCCATCTTTGCTCGAGAACCGCAAAATATTACTTTCCTTTCTGCACATACCCAAAAACAAAGGTGTAATACATTAAGGTAGGAAGAAAAAAGTTAAATGAAAATAATTCCAGTACATGGTAGAAAAGAAATGCGAGAAAATGAGATTTTTAAACTGTGTCATTTGAGCACAACAAATTTAAGTATAATGGCAAATGTGCATGAGTATTTGCCTACAGAGAATACGATTTTTAGACTTTCTCTACATATTCAAAAACATACCTTCAGCTAGAGTTCCTAATGCAAGTAAAGCACGAGATTTAGGTACCACAGACCAACATTAACAGCATCCCAATCTTCAAAAATAGTATTAACAGTTACAACTACACTTGGTGCATTTTCCTACCGGAATTATACATTTAACTTCCGTGTTGCAAAGTACAAAAAAAGGGTAAAAACTACCTACCCGCTTATATTCTAATGAATCAATTTTGCCATCCTGCAAGACAATTGAACTAAATGTATATGAACAGATAGACTATCAAGTCTTATCAATATGCAATGCCTGTATGATATTTTAATTTTAATTTCCTAAGAAGAGGAGAATAGCTAGAAGAATTCTCTTTGGCAAGCTATCGAAAACACTGTCATGGCTATGCAAATTGGAGTAGGTTTGTCGAAGATCTTGCTATTAGCCGGCGCCGGTACCCTTCCAACTGAATTTCTTACTTCAATTCTTCTTTTTTATTTTTCTTACTATTTTAATTTAAGATTTCAACTTGTTAATTATCGGACATATTAGTCGAATTGCAGGTTAGTTTTGATCGTTTTGATTGGCTAGTTTCTCGCTGCCGTCTGATTCAAATCTGTGTCCTTTGGATTTTGTGTTGATTGACTAGGTTTCTTCTTTTCGACTTTTTCGTTTATAAATTTTGGCTTTTAACTCTCTCTTTTTTTCTTGATTTGGCAGTCGCTGGTGAAGGGATGAGAAAAATCTGGGGAGCAAGCTGATGATTTGGAAGCACTTCTAGCTCAGGTGTATGATAAAATAGAGCTTAAAGTCTAAATCTTTTGGTTGTAATGTTGATGTTTTTCTATTAATTTGTAGGCGCGTCGTTTGTCAACAGAGATCAGGCAACTGGCATCAGCACGGCAGATAAGTGTGAGTCTGGCGGTATTTTCTTAATTATATTTGCTTAAATAGTTCTTTTAGGTGCATATATGTGAAACCAGTATATAGTTGTATTAACGGGATTAGGTTGGTTGCTTTTTTCTTGATTTGGCAGGTAAGTTAACCTCTCTTCACTACAGCAAAACAGGCCTTTAGCGGCGCTTTTTTAGGGCGCCGCAGATACTTTTAGCGGCGCTTTGGAAAGCGCCGCAACAGATGCCGCTAATGAATGCGCCGCTAACTTTAGCGGCGTTTTCAGAAATAAACGCCGCTAAAGGTGTTGGTCTTTAGCGGCTTCTAGCACAAACGCCATTGAAGAATAAGACCTTTAGCGGCGCTTTAGTAAAGCGCCGCTAAAGACCCTGATCTTTAGCGGCGTTTTTGGGATAAGCGCCGCTAAAGATCAGGGGTCTTTAGCGGCGCCTCGACAGCAAACGCCACTAAAGAACCTAATCTTTAGCGGCGCTTTCATTACAAACGCCGCTAAAGACCATGATCTTTAGTGGCGCCTTTTCCACAAACGCCGCAAAAGACCCTAATCTTTAGCGGCGCTTTGACCAAAAATGCCACTAAAGGCAAAACATCTAAGACGGCGGCAGTTGCGACTGCTGAAACATCTTAATCATACTCTGAAGCTGCTGCTGGAGTTCATCGAACTTTTGACGCTGCTCTGCTTCCCTCGCTGCAGCCTCTACTTCCCTCGCTTTAGCCTCTGCTTCCCTCGCTGCAGCCTATACTTCTCTCGCTGTCGCCTCTGCTTTTCTTGCCGCCGCATCTGCTCTAAGCTGTTGCTGGAGTTCTTCATACTTTCGTTGAACCTCAGCTTCTCTCGCTGCTGCATCTGCTTTAAGTTGTAGCTGGAGTTCTTCATATCTTTTTTGAACCTCAGCTTCTCTCGATGTTGCCTCTGCTTTAAGTTGTGTAATTTGCTCAGTTGTTGTCGCTTGCATCTGAGCCATCTGGTCTCTTAACCTCTGAACCTCAGCTTCAGCTCGACTCCCCGAAGGCATATATTGTTGAGAGCTAGATCCAAAATATTGGGATGGGTTAACAAAAGATCCTTGAAATCGAACCCGACCATACCTTTCAGGACCCAAAACTTCAGTGATAATCCGGTTATCAATGTCGTCAATATGAACAGAACTATCACTGGAAACAATCGCTTCGTACTCCGCCTTTTTATCCTTTAATTTTTCCTAAAAATAAATCAAATAGTTAGGAGCATAATATATATTAAAAACCCAATGCAACATAACTTAACAATATTTGCATTACAATAAATGAAATAAATCATTAGAAAATAAACACTATAAATAATTAAAACAAGTGAAATTGTATTAAGCAAACGTACCATAATTTCTGCAGCTTCAGGAGTCATAGGGTTTCCATATTTCTTCCTATGTGTAATGTCAAAAAGTTGAAGGCGTTCAACTTTTTGACCGGACGATAGTTCCTACAATAAAATAGTAAAAATATTAATGTAAGTAATAAATATCTGCCAATATTAAAAAATTGAAAATACCTCTGCATGAGCTACACACGCAAAACTTTTCGACCCAGCTGTGTGAGTGAATTTTTGTTGCTGCCTACTTTTTTTTCCAACTTCTTCACGATCCTACATTATGAAATTATTAGTATGTTAATTAGGAAATACTATACACCAAAATAATTACAAAATTTTATAAGTTACACATACCTCTCCTTTCTTCGAAGTCCAAAATCTAACGACCTCTTCCCACTGGTACCTCAGCATTCTCGGCGGGACATTTTGTAATCTCTCGTCGAGTGTTGTTTTTGTCTTAAAATAGTCTTTCTTTAAAGTGCTCTTATGGTCTCTCCATCTTTTTCCCAATGCCTTCTTTACATAAGCATCGGAGACCTCTAAAGCAAATCTCGCCTACAAAAAACACAACTTAAGAAAGTAAATGTAAACGAAACTTAAACCCAAGTATTGTAAATGACATACACGTTTTGTTACCTTAATGTTATCGAGAGCTTGGTTCTTGTTACTCTCGGGCACTTTATGCCATGACTCGAAGTTAATTGGCAACATATTTGCATTCCGTGCTAGAATGCCCATGTATCCTGCTAAAAGCGAGCTTCGATCCAACCGGCTGACCAAAGCTATTATTGGATACTTGGACACGCTCGACTGGATCTAGGTCGTATAAATCGCTCAGTACCGTACGTCCGCGACCTCTCCGCGTCCCACCAGTTTCATCTGAAAAATAAAAGTATTGTAATATACGAAATTTAAAAAAACACAAACAAGAAGTCAACACACATGTAAATTAAATGTTAAATTACTTTGAACTTCCATAGGTTCCTCGTGTAACCAAAACATTCAAGATCCAATAGCGATCATTTGTTCGGTGCTATTTGTTTCACCGAGTTTGGAGTACCTTGAACAATGCGGTGCGATCGCACTTTTCTTCTAGGCATTTTATCTGCAATACAAATAAATTAGTTAAAAACTTAGTAAACAATTAGAACAATAATATCACATATAAAATAGTTGAAATATCATCATTCGTAAATGTAATTAGATAATCGTAAAAGCTTACTACATTATAATTCGTAAATCTCTTCATCCGTATCCTGACGGACCCATTGAAATTGTGTACTAGTACTAGGGATGTTTTCGTTTAAGTTCTATTCTGGAAATGGAAAAGTTTGTGTTCTGTCGTCAATGTCATCTCTACTTCCACTGCCCATGTCAAACAAGTCTCTAGGGATGTTACGGAGTACAACGTACCAACCCTCATCGATTGGGTCTTTTGAGTAAAAACTTGTTTGACTTGAGAAGAAAATACATACGGCTCATCAATCAATTGTTGTCCTGTGTGAATCAATCGAGCGAAGTTTACCATTGTGAAACCAAATTGATCTTGCTTGATTCCACGTGCAGTATTAACATCGGCCCAATCACCTCGAAATAAGACAACTTTCTATTTGCCGTAGTAATCCAACTCAATTATGTCAGTAAGAAGTCCAAAATATTCCACATTTCCCTTGACAGGATTATTGTCCCTAGCACTAGCATAACTTGTAATTGAGGAATTAACCACTATTCCACAATTTTGCGTTCTCCTCAATCTCTCGCGGTATTTTGTATGAAATCTGAATCCGTTTATGAGGAACGCACTATATCTTTTAACCACCCGATTTGGACCTTGGGAAAGCTATTTAACTTCGTCATTGACATTCTTCCCACTCCAAACCTATTGAATGGAAAGTAAACTGAGTAATTAAAAATGTAAAATCCAAAACATTATTATTTTTCAATGAAGCTCCTATTGCATACCGTTTGGCTTAACCATTCATGAAAAGTTTCTGTAAACAACTTATTGATATCTCGATGTTGTGTTCTTCGGGAGCGCGAACGAGATCTCAATATTTGTTTGTACTCACTATGTTAAAAATATGTTCAGTTTGTTAGACTATAAACAATTTTTAAATCTTGAATATTTATCAAATTTCTAAAACTTACTTGCGTAAAGGTTTCATTGCTTCGTGGTGAAACAGAACATATCGATGTGCTTGAACCCACGATAAATCATCTAATTCTGTAATTTCAACTTTACCGATTGGTTCTCCAAAACTTTGGAACAAATAATTATCGGCAAAGTTATGATCCGTGAGTCCAGCATTTCTATTTGGTCTATTGAACCTCGTTTCAACATCTTCCAAATATCTTGAACAGAAGGTCATACATTCCTCTGCCAAGTAGCCTTCAGCAATCGATCCTTCTGGATAACGCTTGTTGCGGCAATAAGACTTTAATTTGGATAGGAACCTAAACACGGTATACAACATTATCAAAATTTGTAACTAAAGGCATATAGGTGAATGAAGGAAATTTTAAAAAATACTTCTTTAACACCTTTCTATGGGATACATCCATTGATAGAAAACGGGTCCGCCAAGAATTGCTTTGTGCGGGAGATGAATTATCAAGTGAACCATAATGGTGAAGAAGGAAGGTGGGAAGATTTTCTCCATGTTGCATAAGGTCAAAGCGGCTCGATCCTGTACCTTCTGAAGTTCTTGAACATCCAAAACTTTGCCACAAATGGCTTTCATTATGTTGGATAGTTCAATGATACAAGACGTCACCTTCTTGGACATACAACATCGTAGAGCAACTGGCATTTAAATCTTGCATCAAGATGTGATAGTCGCGAATATAATCTTCGATCTTTAACACTAACACATCGAGATATATTTGATGCATACGCATCTGGAACCTTTATATCCTTCAACACCATGTAGAACAATTCTTTCTCCGTCTTGAACATTGAGAAAATAGAAGGCGGCAACTGATATTTCCCATTCGGAAGTGGATTGGGATGAAGATCAGGCCGAATTCCCATCTGAACTAAATCAAGTCGACTCTGAAGATTGTCTTTTGATTTTCCATCGACGTTCAAGATTGTACCCACAATGTTCTCGCAGACATTTTTCTCAATGTGCATAACATCAAGATTGTGTCGTAAAAGGTGGTGCTCCCAATAAGGCAACTAAAAAAAAATACTTCTTTTTTTCCAAGTCCGCCTCATTAGGATCATCCTCTTCATCGGAGTTGTCATCAGCTTCATCATTTGATCTTTTATTTCTTTGCGTGTTTGTCGGTTGATTCATCTTCCCATAAATGAAATTCATATCTTCCAACATTAACAAGATTTCAGATCCACTTGTCTGCGAAGGAGCTTCTCTGAACTCTTCAGTACCGTCAAATGCTGAACTATGAGATCTAAATCTATGACTTTCCGGTAACCACCGACGATGCCCCATGTAAGAGAACTTCTTCCCATTGTATAACCATTGCGAACATGTTTGTGCAGCACAACAAGGGCACGCATAACGACCCTTGGTACTCCAACCGGATAAATTGGCATAAGCGGGAAGTCATTAATGGTCCACATCAAAGTCGCACGTAAATTAAAGTTCTCCTTTCTCAAAGACATCGTATGTCTCGACACCAGCCCATAATTGTTTTAATTCTTCAATAAGTGGCTGTAAATAAATATCGATATCATTCCCGGGCCCTTTCTCTCCAGGGATAATCATAGATAAGATAAGGGAAGATTGCTTCATGCAAATCCACGGAGGCAGATTGTAAGGAACAAGCACTACTGGCCAAGTACTGTATGCAGTACTCTTGATCTTGTAAGGATTAAATCCATCAGATGCTAGGCCAAGCCTCACACTCCTGGGATCGGTTGCAAAGCTTGGAAATTTATTGTCAAATGATTTCCAAGCTAAAGAATCTGCCGGATGCCTTAATAGTCCATCATCGGTTCGTCCTTCATGGTGCCACGTCATTGACTCCGCTGTCTTCGACGACATGAAAAGCCTTTGAAGCCTTGGTATCAGTGGAAAATACCGTAAAATCTTTACCGGCTTCTTTTTTGGCTGTGCATCATTTTCATCGTCGTTCCCATCTTCTGTGTTTCTATTCATCCAACGGGATTCGCCGCATACATGACAGCACTGTTGGTTTCTCCGATCGCCCCAGTACAACATGCAATTGTTCGGGCAACTATGGATTTTGTTGTACCCAAGACCTAAGTCTTTTATCATTTTCTTCATATCTTTGCATGACTGAGGGATTTTTGCAAACGGAAACATTTCTCTCAAAAACTCTAATAGCATTGTCAATGAGTTCCCGGTCCACCCTCCCAAACATTTTAACTGGAAAAGACGAATGCAGAAAGACATTTTTGAAAACTTCGATCCCTTATATAGTTCTTCGTTCATCTCATTAAGTAGCGCGTAGAACTTTGCCGCTTCTCCATTCGGCTCTTCATGATGTACACTTCTTCCGGGTTCGGTAAAAGCATTTCCACCTATATTACAGTCATCAGATGGCACAAAGTCGGGTGGGAACGATCGTAAACCATATTTGTGAATATTAAATGCTTCCGCAACATCCCTTCAATGTCATCCCCTCTAACAGACTGATGGTAAGCAGTACTATCATAAGATACATCCATCCTTGAAGAGGAAGTACTAGGCGGGCATTCTCCATGAAAAAACCATTGTTTATAACCACGAACAAACCCATCAACAATTATATGCTCATATACAACTTCACGATAATGCCAGTTTATGTTGACACACTTCTTACACGGGCAAAGAATCATGTTCTCTTGGCTTGCATATTGAAATGCAAAATTTAGAAATGTTTGTACTCCATTTCGATAACCGTAAACTACCCTCGACAAATTCATCCAAGACCGGTCCATTTCTTATTTCTTGAAGCCTAATCTTGACAATAAATTGCACGGGTAAGTTATGTATTGTGTAAGCTATGTAAGTTGTGTATTATGTAAGTTATTATTATGCTTTAAGTTATGTAAGTAATGTATTATGTAAGTTGTGTATAATGTTAGTTAGCAAAGTTATGTATTATGTAAGTTATTTAAGTTATGTAACATGTAAATTATGTAAGTTGTGTAGGCTATGTATGTTAAGTAAGTTATGTATTATGTAAGTTGTGTATAATGTTAGTTATCAAAGTTATGTATTATGTAAGTTATTTAAGTTAAGTGGTTGTAAATTATGTAAGATGTGTATTATGTAAGTTATCAAAGTTATGTATTATGTAAGTTATTTAAGTTATGTAACATGTAAATTATGTAAGATGTGTATAATGTTAGTTACCAAAGTTATGTATTATGTAAGTTATTTAAGTTATGTAACATGTAAATTATGTAAGTTATGTAGGCTATGTATGTTAAGTAAGTAATGTATTATGTAAGTTGTGTATAATGTTAGTTATCAAAGTTATTATTATGTGTTTCTATTTAAGTTATATAAGTTGTGTATTATGTAAGTTGTATATTATGTAAGTTATTAAAAATTGAAATGTAGGATATATATCCATACCATATATGGGGTGATATATTAAAATATAGGTTTTAATATTTAAAAATAACATATAGGTTTTAATATTTAAAAATAACAAATAGGTTTTAATATTTAAAAATAACATATAGGTTTTAATATTTAAAAATAACATTTACATTTATTTTAAAATTATAAAATTCATTTCTAATAAAATTGAAATGTAGGATATATATCCATACCATATATGGGGTAATATATTAAAATATAGGTTTTAATATTTAAAAATAACATATAGGTTTTAATATTTAAAAATAACATATAGGTTTTAATATTTAAAAATAACATTTACATTTATTTTAAAATTATAAAATTCATTTCTAATAAAATTGAAATGTAGGATATATATCCATACCATATATGGGGTGATATATTAAAATATAGGTTTTAATATTTAAAAATAACATATAGGTTTTAATATTTAAAATAACATTTACATTTATTTTAAAATTATAAAATTCATTTCTAATAAAATTGAAATATAGGTTATATATCCATACCATATATGGGCTGATATATTAAAAATATAGGTTTTAATATTTAAAATAACATTTACAATTATTGGCAAAATTATAAAATTTATTGACAATAAAATTGGAATATAGGTTATATATCCATACCATATAGCTAAATTTTAATATATATATATATATAAAGTTTAAGTAATGTAATATATTTAAGTAATGTAAGTTATAAATTTTTATACGTTATATATTTAAGTAATGTACTATATTTTAGTAAGTAATGTAAGTAATGTAATATAAATTTATTCATTGACATAAAATCGAAAATCGATAATTTATTCACGTTAAACCGAATAAACTAATCGTCAATAATTTATTCATTTACTTGAAATATAAAAAGTGATTTAAGAATCATAATCAAATTTAATAATTTATGCAATTTTTTGGAATGGGTAAATGATACGTACAAAAATAACATGTACTATATTTAAAACTAGCATAACTTGTAATTTATAAGCGGCAAAGTTACACGTAAATTAAATTGAGCTAGCAACATATAAAGCAAAGATGATAATTAAAACCGATACCCACAGCTTTAAAAGCAAAGATGATAATTTAAACTCCGTTTTAAAACTAAAAAAAACCAACTCAATTAAACGATAAAGCTGAAATATAACCAAATCAGAAATTTAAACATTTGGAGCTGTTTTTTTAAGAAAACTATCTAGGAAACATAGAAATAAATACCTCAAATTTCCTCAACTTCGAAGCAAACTTCTGCAAAAAAAAAAAAACACAGACAAGTAAATTAGTCCCAAACATTTTAACAGAAAAAAACAATAGAAGGAAACAAAAGAATATTTAACTAAATTAAGATACAAATCTAAATTTGAATTTTAATTATCGCAACAATCAGAACAATACATAAACAGCAATGCAGAACAAGACTCTATATTTCTTGATTTACCGTATGAAATATTTCCGGATCAAATTCACTTAATTATTCATACCAAATATTAATATCAAATATTACACAACTTTGATTCAGATGAAATATATAAGCTCAAATTCACATCAAAGAACATTTGACAGTAGCCTCAATTAAGCAGTACTAACCAACCATTCTTTTACAAACCTTGAACATTTGACAGTAGCTAAGTTGCTGTCTACAGCCTGTCTACAGTCATAATTTTGGCAAATTGCAGCATTGAGTCTCATAGCCCACAAGATATAATTAGTTACATTTAACTAAATATGAGTAGGTACTATTAAATAATATATGTTGCTATCGCAAAACAAGGTAGAAAACAGAACATCTATTTGCATATTCATTTAGAAAATCTCGCAAAACAGACTTCATGTCAAACAAGATCCCTTTTGTTCAAATTGAAGAAAAAACAGTCATCCCGAGGTATTGAAATTTAAGCAGCAAAAACTGGTATCGATTTCTCCGCACTCAAACCACAGGTGTGAAACGCATTTTAAACATTTAAAAATTTCATAGCTTTATTTTTTTACATAAGCTCGATCTTGTACCTCATGAACAACATGATAACATAAATGAGTCTTATATATTTTGTAATCAATTTTTGCAGGCATTGAAGGCTAAATTGGCGAGAAATAGTGAATTCAACTCATCTGCAACATTTATTCAGCAAATTGAATTTTCTGTTTTCAGTTGTGTCTAGTTCTGTTCTAAGCTATTTTGGTATATGAGAATGGGATTTTAGTTTAAAATACTCAAGCATTCGATCCTTACACTAGAATCCAAGTAGCATAGATTAAAACCGGTTTTATTTTTTCTTTTCTAACAAAATCCTAACCAAATAAACGAAATTTATAATCAAAATAAATCATTAAATAAATAAAATACCAACAAAACATAAAGCACAAAGAATGTTATTGTCAATGAACATAACAAAAATTTAAAGAAAACGAACAACGAAATAAACAAAATGAAGGGAGAAACACGCAAAATCCCCAAACCCTAGACATGCAAATCCCCAAATTCCCAAATTTCCCAAACAAACTACCAAGAGCTTGGTGATTGAAATCCGAATCTAAACCCCAAATTCCCAAATTACACTGCTCGAAAACCCTAAATCAAGACAAAGTATTTCGAAAGGAAAAAACGCTTACCTTTTAACCATAAATTTCGCAGCTTTGATAGTATCCTCTGAAGATTGACTAAATATTCTTGCTTCGTTTGTGATGATTCTGAGTTCTCCTACACCTTTATCAATCTTTGTATTTTTCACGATTTTTGGGGAAAAGTTGGGGGGGCCTTTTTGGGGACAAAAAACGTTTTTCGGCTAAGTGTTGGGATGAAATACAGAATGAACAATTGCGGCGTTTGTAATATAGCGCCACTAATAACGTTAATGTGGTAGATAAACGACAGCGTTTTCTTAAAACTGGAAAGCAAATTTGCGGCGCTTTCGCTTAGCGCCGCTAAAACATACCTTTACTGGCGCTTTTACAATTGCGCCAAAAGCCGATAAATTCGAACAAAACTACATCGTTTTGCCCAAACTATTCATAAATTTTTGCGGCGTTTACGATTAAAACGCCGCTAATGCCCATTTTTTGGCGTTATTTACAAAAATGCCACTAACAAATTAAATTCTTCTACTGAAACGGCACCGTTTTTAGGAATTTTTAAAAATTGTTTTTTAATTCATATTTAAAAAACACAATATATAATTACAAATTGCGGCGTTTACTAATAAAACGCCGTTAATGACGTTAATATGCAATAGAAAACGACAACGTTTTGATTAAACTACGAGCAACTTTGCGCGTTTTCTTCCTAAGCGCCTCTAATACCCAACTTCAGGTGGCGTTTTTGCCCTTGCGCCATGAACGCAATTAAATTCTCACCAAAAACTACACCGCTTTTACCAAATTATTAATAACTTTTATGCGTTTTGCTCTAAACGCTAAATCTCACATCTTTTACTTAGTATTATTTGTTTCTTTCTTTCTTCTATGTTTCATTAGAATTTTAATTAATTAATTATTAAAATTTTAAGTAATGTTTAAAACTATCTGATAAAATTATAAATGATCCCTAACTTGAGTAGTACCATTAACTGACACCCTAAACCCTAAATCCCTAACCCCTAACCCCTAAATCTCCTAAACCCCAAATCCCTAACCCCTAACTCCTAACCCCTAAATCCCTAACCCCTAACCCCTAAACCTTATATCCCAAACCCTAATAATCATATATACCCCTTATATATATACCTTCCAAAAAATTCCCTAAATCTTTAATAATCATAAAAACAGTTGAAATCGATTAAACAATAATTAATAGTTAAAAATTTTGTATTAAGTAGCAATAAACAATATTATTCTTTATAAAATTTATTTTTTATATAAAGTATGGAATTTTTAATATTTTATTTTATTGATAAATATTGAATAAATTTCTCTAATTAACAAATTTATTATATTCTTAATTTCTCAAATAGATATATAAATGAAAACAAGAAGGACGAACAACTATATATATGGCATTTTCTTAAATATTGATGAAGTGATAACAAAAGGAATGATAGCGACTTAGGACGATATATATGCATATATTTTAATTAATTGAATGAGATCAATTCAAATTCACAATTTGCGGCGTTTTATCAAAACGCCGGTAATATCTACCTTTTATGGCGTTTTCTTTGAAAACGCCACTAAAATTTAAATTTTTCTACCCAAACGGCTGTTTTGGGAAATTTTAATACATAGTAGCGGCGTTTTTTAAAACGCCGCTAGAGTCATATATTTTTTATATTCAATTATTATTGAATCTTTCATAAAATTTTACATAAAGAATTATTAAAATTTTAAGTAATATTTAAAAGAATTAGAAAAATCAAATGCTTAGGGTTAAATGTTTTAAATATATACAAGATAATTAATTGTATCATTTAACAAGTCTCAAATTATAAATTATCAATCGACATGCATAAAGTGATCATGATCTACCTATTATAATATTCAATATATTAAATTTATTTTGGAATATATATTTTACAAATATATAAGAACGTATATATTTACCATAAAAAATAATCAAAAACAAATCTAAATTAAACCCTAACATGATCGATAATTGAAACCCTAAATCTCAAACCCCTAAACCTCTAACCCCTAAATTAACCTTAAATCCCAAACCTTAAATCTATACCCCGTAGTACTCCTTAAAATACCGTCCATAAAAAAATTTCCTTTGATTTATTTTGTATAAATTAATTGTTAAAATATATATATTTTGTATAAATTGGTGTTTAATTTTATATTAATTCCTTTGATTTATTTAGTCGAACTTAATACTACCAAAATTTATTACTCTTATAAAAAGTTAATTCTATTTTTAATTTATTCTTTACAATACAACAATTTAAGTTTTATTATATTTTATTTTATTCATAATTTAATATATTTTCTCTCGTAAAGTAGTTTAAATCAACTGTAATTGAAAATTAGTAATAAATAGTTAGCTGTTATATATATACGACTTCTCTTTAATAAAAACTTTTATATTAATCAATATTATTTGTTAATTATAATTTAAATGTAAAATTGTACCACTATTATAATAAATAGAACAAAATATTAATTACTTCAACTTATAAGATTTTTGTTACTATTAGCGGCGCTTGCAAAAACGCCGCTAAAGGTAAATGCATTAGCGGCGCTTAGCTACAAACGCCGCTGAAGACAAGAGAATTAGTGGCGCTCAGTTAAAAACGCCGCTAAAGATCCGACCATTACCGGCGCTTACATAAAAACGCCGCCAAAGGCCAGAGAATTAGCGGCGCTAGGATAACAACGCCGCTAAATACCCGAGCAATAGCGGCGCTTATAGAAAAACGCCGCTAAAGATCCGTGCATTAGCGTCGCTTAGATAAAAACGCCGCTAAAGGTTTAAAAAATCTCAAAAACGACGTCGTTGGTCTTAGGTTTTTTGTGGCGCTTTATATAAAACGCCGCTAATTCCTATTTTTAGCGGCGCTTCCGGAAAATCGCCGCTGATGCTCTACCTTTAGCGGCGCTTTGGCTAAATCGCCGCTAATGCTCGATTTTTTGTGGCGCGTTTGTTCCAAACGCCGCAAAAAGTGCCGCTAAAAGCCTATTCTGGTGTAGTGCTTGTAGTACCAGCCGCAACATTGGGCGCATTGGGTTATGGTTACGTGTGGTAGAAGGTATACCATGATTTAATTGATTACTGATATGGTTTCTTTTTTACAATGCAAATTCATTATCATTTTTATGCAAAATATATCCGCTGATTCCTGCCCTATTTGTCACTGTTACATTATTTTTTGACGTGGTTTCTTTTTCACTATTTTGTGGCTATGCAGAATTAGTTATCTTGTCTAATACAAAATAAAATACCCCAACGCTTGCCCTGCCACTTTTGATTTATTTGCATCTGCATTATTTAACAAAATCGATATATACTTCTACATTTTGATGTAAACTTCTACAATTACCTCATTCATGCTGTCTGCTTTGTAATTTGACTAACATATTTTTTTCCTTTCCTTTTCTAATTACTAGGCCATTTCGTTCTCTGATCTTTTCTGGGTCCCAAAACTCAATATGGCATGGCTGTGGAGAACTTAAGAAAACATCTGGATTCTGTCTCAGATGCTCTCTTCGTTGCACTTTCTATCATGGTTTAGGGTTAAATGCTTCACTGAAGCATTTTTCTGTGAAAATACCACGAAGTTTATTTATTAGAGGATTTGGCTAGTGAAAGTAATCGTGATTCATGTTAATGGAAAGTTGCCTTTTAATAAATTCCATATACAGTGAGATCAAGTAGAAACCAAAGACTTTGGTTATAGTCTTTCCAAAAGCGAAAGATTTCGTTTGTACTTACTCCTTCAGTGTGTATTCTTTTTTCGTTTAAGTTCACTGAAGTTATTATTTGATGAAATGTTTTCTTGGAAATTTGGCTGCAGAGGGTTTTTGTGCTTGTTTACACTTGTTTTAGTGTTGAAGTTTTCTTAATGAATATGCATCTTCCAATATGTGTTTTTCTAATTAGTTTTTATATTAAAATGACCAAAAGAAAACAAAATGGAAAAGAAAGATATGCTTGGAAAATTTATTTGTGAGAATGGAGCAATTAAGTGGAAACTTTAAAATATTCACTCTTAAACCAAATATATTGTGAAAGAAAACTAGAAAAGTTTTGTGTTTTTCGAAATTAATTAACAAACCGTTTCAATTAGATATTGGGGTGGGTATAGATATATTTAGGTTTATATTATTGAAAAATAATTTATTTATTTGGTTTATTCCACTTGGATACTTGAAAACCGACCAAATAAGCAAACCAAATTAAT
The DNA here is from genome assembly GCF_025698545.1 of Gossypium raimondii. Taxonomy (NCBI): domain Eukaryota; kingdom Viridiplantae; phylum Streptophyta; class Magnoliopsida; order Malvales; family Malvaceae; genus Gossypium; species Gossypium raimondii. The sequence continues at coordinate 13,526,726 of NC_068575.1, forward strand.
TGATTTGATTAAATCGGTTTGGTTTGTTCGGTGAATTTAGTTTAATCGATTAGTTGATTACCCTTAGATAATACATAATTAATGGTACCGTTTTTACTAGTTGGTGTCATGAAGGTGCTAATACCTTCTTCATATGTAACCGTGCTCCCGAACCTAATTTTTGTTTTGTAAACTAAAAATTGTTTTTTAATAAATTTTAAATTAGTTTTCAAAATTATTATTAAAGGAATATTTTTAAAATACAAGAGACCTAAAAACCGTTGCAACAAACCTAACGCTAAACATAATAGCATCCGTACTATTGTTTAAAGGGAAAAAAATTGGGTTGGACGGTCCATCAAATGTTAAACCAATCTTAAATTGATGGAAAATGATTGGGCTTCAAGACTTGTTCTAAAGAAGCTGGGCTCATCCCAAAGAAAAGATTAAAGATATTAACATCCATTTGTTTTAATTAGAAAATCATGTAGTCTTGGGAACATAATGGTTAACCCAAAGACCCCTACCAAAATTATCTCCTAACATTTTTATTATGACAATTTACTTTAATAAAATTAGAAATTTTATCGTCAAGAAAATTGATATATTCGAATATAGAAATAGGTTTAAAATAACATATAATAAATAATGAAAATTATAGTTTAAAACTAATTAATATTAACATATGAAATATATACGATATTAAAATGAAAAAAAATAGAATCTTATCACATGTATTCGTATGGAAATTACTTATTTATAACACAAATATATTTATTAAAGTTTCATATAAATTCAAAAAATTGCTTTAGTTCAGATGATAAATAAAAATGTTTTATATGCATGGTGTCCCCACTACACCAAATGAGGCTTTTAGTGGTACCTTTTGTGGAATTTTGACGACAAACGCCGCTAATAATCTCGCATTAGCGGCGCAAAAAATAAAACGCCGCTAAATATTAGGCATTAGCGGCGCTTCCTACAAAACGCCGTAAAAGAACATCATTAGCGGCATTTACCATCACGCGCCGCAAGATCTGAAGATCAAAACGCATTGTTTTGGTCTTGATGTATGCTAGAATTAGTGGCGTTTATGGAAAAACGCCGCTAAAGGAAGTATTAGCGGCGCATTGCCGAAAGCGCCGCAAAAATCTTAACGAAAACGCATCGTTTTATCTCGCTGTATATTAGCATTAGTGGCGCTTACGAAAACCCGCCGCTAAAGGAAGTATTAGCGGCGCTTACCAAAAGCGCCGCAACATATGTTAACCAAAACGCAGAGTTTGGTCTAGAGGTATGTTAGAATTTATGGCGCTTATGGAAAAACGCCGCAAACTATCCTAACCAAAGTGCACCGTTTTGGTCTTGGTGTATGTTACAGTTAGTGGCTTTTAAGGGAAAACGCCGCTAAAGCATAATATTAGCGGTGTTTTGAGGGAAGCGCCGCAAAATATCTTAACCAAAACGCAGAGTTTGGTCTTGAGGTATACTAGAATTAGTGGCGCAAAGGGTACACGCCGCTAAGGCATACTATTAGCGGTGTTTTCAGAGAAGCGTCGCAACATTTGGTAACCAAAACGCAACGTTTTTGTCTTGATGTATACAGTTATTAGTGGCGCATATCAAAAAACACCGCTAAATCATAGTATTAGCGGCGCTTGGCAAAAAGCGCCGCAAAAAATGCTCACCAAAACGCAGAGTTTTTTCATGAGGTATATTAGACTTAGTGGCGCTTATGGGGGAACGCCGCTAAAGCATATTATTTGCGGCACTTTCTGAGAAGCGCCGCAAAATATATTAACAAAAATGCAGCGTTTAAGTCTTGATGTATACTGGAATTAGTGGCGTCCACGAGAAATTGCCGCTAAAGCATCGTATTAGCGGCGCTTTTTGAGAAGCGCCGGAAAATATCTCAACCAAAACGCAGAGTTTTGGTCTTAACCATGCATTATATAATGTAGGTTATTATATATGTTTAGTTTATCGTATTTGGTCTATGGTTTATGGTTTAAAGGTTGGGGTTTAAGGTTTAAGGTTATGTGTTAAGGGTTTATGGTTTTAGGGTTTATGGTTTACAGTTTAGATTAACTAGTGTTTTCTAATTTATATATTAATTAATTTCTTATATAATTGTAAAAGAGATAATATTAATTTGGATCTTTAAAATTGTGTGAAGAATTGGTTATTCAAAATCGATATAAGCTATATCCAGAAGGATATCCCCATCTTATCCCATCTCGGTTCAGTTTTTTTAGTGCTCTGTTCAGTATAATATATATATATATGTGATTATTAATTTAAGATTTTAGCTAGGTCATATTTAGGGCCGGGTTACTATTTTAAGGTTATTGTAATTGATCAGGAGTACTGTATATATATGATGTAAGAGTGATCGATTTAATGTTTAGGGTCGAGTCGGGTTAGATGTTATGGGTTAGGAGTTAGGGATTTATGGTTTAGCCGAGGATTTAGGCGAATCGGGTTAGGGTATTAGGTTTAGATCTTACATATATAAATGGAATAACAAAGCTTGGTGGACACGTGTATGAATTTAGGGTTACTGTTATAGGGTTAGGGTTAGAAATTAATGATTAGGGACTTAGGGTTTAGATCTTATTTAGTTTTTTAATTTATATTTTAAATATGTTCTTACATTTTGAACATAAATAAAAATTATTAACCAACCAAATCTGAAATAATTAATAAAACACCACATTAAAGCATGATAAAACAATAATTCTTATATAAATAGCAAAAAAAATCAATTGGCTATAGAATAAAAATCAGATTAATTAATTGTATTTAAACTTACATATGTTAATGGGATAGCAATGCTTGGTGGACACTTGTATGGATTTAGGGTTTGGGATTTAAGGTTTAGGGATTTTGGGGTCAGATCAGGGTTTTGGGTTTAAAGTAATTAGTATTTTTAAAATATATTTTAAAAATTTAATCTAAACCAATTGATGTATTTAATTAATATTAGTTTAAATAGAATTAATAAATAAGTTAAAAAAAGCATTGATATATATATATATGGATGGATATATATATAGGTATAATTAATTATTTTGGATATATATGAGGTGTATATATATATATATATAGGACCAAATTATAAGAAATTGAATAAAATACAAACAAAAGACAAGAAAACCTAAACTTTATAATTTTATATAATTCTTATAAATATTACTTAAAAGTTTAGAATTAATTATTTAAAACGTTACCGCTTTGGTTTAAGTAAAATAATTACTTTGTGGCATTTTTAAAAAACGCGAACTCGCATTGAAGCTTAATAAAAGCGGCGCGCTTTTCGATTACAACTTTAACAATTAGCGGCGATTTTACTAAAACGCCGCTAAAATTAAGCAATAGCGGCGTTAAATACAAGACACGCCATAAAAGTGACTTAAAATTTTTGCTAAACGACGCGGTTTCATCCACGATTTTAAATTAGCATTTTCTCTATATTAACTAAACGCGCCGTTTATGTTAATTTTTGTATGCGTTGTGTTTGAAACGCTGGAAAGGTGACTTGATATATTGGCTAAACGTCGACGTCTAACTTAAGGAAATTAATTTTTAGTGGCGCTTTAAAGGAAAGCGCTAGAAATGTGCATTAAATCCGAGCAAAACGGCGCTGTTTCGGATTAGAACCTTCATTCTTTGTAGCGCTTGTCAAGAAACGCAGCAAATACACAAGCTATAGCGGCGTTTTTTCAATAAACGCCGTGAAAGTGTATTCAAATTTTTGCTAAACGGCATCGTCTCTGTACACGCTTTTATACTTAGCGTTTTCTCTATATTAATTCAACGACGCCGTTTCTGTTAATTTTTTGTGGCGTTTATTCAGAAAACGCCAGAAATGTGCATTACAGCTTAATAAAACGGCGCCGTTTCTGTTTTAACTTTAAATTTTAGTGGCGTTTTTACAAAACACGCCGCAAATGTTTTTTAAACTTTCGGCGAAACGTCTTCGTTTCTGTTCTGTGTTTTAACTTATAATTTTCCCTATATCTCAGTAGGCAGAAATACATTCCAGAAACAAATTTGGGGGAAAAACGAAAGGGGTAAAATCGATAGAGAAAAAACGAAAGAAGAAAGGGAGAGGAGAACTCAGAAATCTTTTTGAAGGGACGAAGCCTTCAGAGGATACTACCAAAGCTGCAGAATTTGTGGTTAAAAGGTAAGCTTTTTTTTCTGTGGAAACAATGCATCTTGATTTAGGGTTTAGGTTCAGTGTAATTTGGGAATTTGGGGTTTAGGGTCCTAGTTTAGTCACGAATCTTGTACCAATTTGGTTGGGAATTTGGGGAATTTGGGAATTTTTGCGTGTCTAGGGTTTAGAAAGAAGTTCCGATCTTGTCGAGCTTCTTTTTTTTCTAGTTTGTTCTTCTACTTTTTGAAGGGCCCCAAAAATATTTATACTGTTCTATGTTCATGTTTTGTTCCCCAGGAGTAACACTGCATTTGCCCAACTGTTAAAGAAAGGAGAACTGAAAATTGTGTATTTAGGTAAGTTTGCTGATTTGGTCATTTATCAACAGTTGAATGGCTTGGAATTTTTGGTGCATTTCTTACTGCTCGTATTTATAGTACTGCTTCTAATTCGTTATTTTTGGAATTTTTGGTGCATTCCTTACTGCTCGTATTTAGGTAAGTTTTTGTTGATTTGTTGAAATATGTTTACAATATGGTTCATTGTTTGAAAATTAGAAGCATTTTAGTAAAGAAAAACTATAATTAGAAATGTATATTCAATATTTGATGTGAAATTGTATTTTTAGAACTAAATCCAAAATTATTTACTGTTAAAAGTACTCATACTTGAAAATAATTGTATCCAAATATATTACATGTCTTTGGTCTTGGATGTAAAAAATTAATTGGTCTAATTTACAAAATCCATTTGTTGCTTATAAAATTTAGAGTATTAAGCCTTCACCTTTAAATTTTATTTTTAAAAAGTAAAATAAAATATACATATTTGTTTAATAAATTATTTTGTTGTCTAGGTGTAATTCCACAATAAATTGGTAATCTACCACAGTTGAGATATCTTTATTTATCTGGTTATTCTCTAATGTATTATATTACATTTCTTCTCTATATATGCTCGGTTTCATGATTCTTATTTTTACTTTTATTCTCTTCCTTAAATTAAATTTATGTTCAATTTATACAAATACATTAAATATTTTATACTCCTGCAAATTTGCTTTTGAATCATGTTATTGCATAATTTCCTTTTCGATGAGATCATTCATTGGAATTTTGGCTTTCTGAATTGCACGAAAGTTTCCTATTTATTTCCTCTTCACAATCACAGAGGAGAAATGGTTTCATGTTGAGTTTTGTGAATAAAGTTTTTGTTACCAAAAGTTGTAAATTTTGGTAAAATTTTTTATGTTTTTAAATCAAATCAGCCCATGCCACGAGCTCACAACTTACATATTTAGGAGGAAAATGATTTCTATCTAAATTTTTCTTTTGGTCCAAAATGTTTAGATTTGGGTTTTCATCCTTTTGAATACTTAGAAGTACTCAAATTTGAAAATAATTGTATCCAAATATATTATATGCCTTTGGTGCTAGACGTAAAAAATTAATTGGTCTAAATTAATTGTATCCAAATGTATTATATGTCTTTGGTCCAAAATGTTATTGCATAATTTTTGTTTTTGCTAAGGAAACCATGAAACAAAGGATCATCTATTTGTTGTTTGTAGGCTTGCTCTATCCGTTAGATTTTAAAAGCATTAATATTTTTTCGTTAAATTTTATGGGATAGTTTTTGTTTTGGTTTTGGTAATCACGTAATTAAAAACAATAACGACATAATAACTTTAAATTTAATAAAATAATTAAACTTGAAGTTCAAGGATTACAAGGATTTATAGCATTTATTAAATTTTATTTTGTTGGTGAAGTTAGATAAAATCTATCGAAATTAAAATATTTTAGTTGATATATAAATTTTCATGCAAAATCATGAAACTAAATGTTCGCTATAAGCATCATATATCAATTTGATTTTTATTAAGGTTTTTCTATCGATTAAATTGATTTTTTGCTTAATGATATATTTTATGTCGAATCTCAGATCAAATTATTTATTAAATTTCAACTGAGTCCATCAATCTAATTGAATTTTTTTGCCCCTAACCATTCGATGGATGAATGTAGTTCAGGTTTTTAATAACAATTCAATCTAGGTTTCTATTAACAATGGCATTAGAGAGCTATAAGACTACAGTTTCATTAGTTCTAACTTTTTATTGATCTAATACATATCTCTAATCTCTAACAATGATAACAAATTTAACCCTCTTAAATTTCTACAAAATTGGGACAACAATCTCTTACATTAAAAATTTTAAGGCATGATTCAATTCTAACTGCATAGAGTAAGACCTGCAGAACTTTTAATATTTCAATATATGAAAATTCAATCTCGATTAAAAGGTACATATCTCTAATCTAATATTATTGTATTCAAAATTTCGCATGTTTTCGTATATTTTGAATGATAAATCAAGTTTGAATAATGATGTAGTTTAATATTCGATATAATTAACGAAAGATGTTCCTAACATAGTTATATGGTAGGAATTATATAATTTATTTACCTTAAATTTTATTAATTTTTAAAATTAATATCCACATTTTAGATTGTAGATAAGATGCATTGATAGTAATAAAGATAATATGGGAAAAATAATAATGATTGATAAGATAATAAAAGACATATATATAGTTTATATATAATTAAAATGTCACATTACAAGATGTGATTATTAAAATAGCCAACAATTTTTTAAACCTGTTATAACATTTAGACTAAAAATCATAATTGAATAATAGTTTAGGGTTCACAAATTAAATAACTTACATTAATTACATAACTTACAAAAATTAAATAACTTACATAACTTACATAAATTAAGTAACTTACATAACTTACAAAAATTAAATATCTTACATAACTTACATAAATTAAGTAACTTACATAACTTACATAACTTACATAAATTAAATAACTTACATAACTTACATAAATTAAATATCTTACATAACTTACATAACTTACATAACTTACAATACTTACATAATACATAATACATAACTGGCGTTTTAACTTACCCGTGCAAATTATTGTCAACGTCAGACTTCAAGAATTAAGAAATGGACCGGTCTTGGATGAATTTGTCAAGGGTTAGCAACGGTTATCGAAATGAAGTACAGTATTTTCTAAATTTTGCATTTCAATATGCAAGCCAAAAGAACATGATTCTTTGCCAGTGTAAGAAGTGTGTCAACATAAACTGGCATTATCGTGAGGTTGTATACGAGCATCTAATTGTTGATGGGTTTGTTCGGGGTTATAAACAATGGTTATTTCATGGAGAATGCCCGCCTAGTACTTCCTCTTCAACGATGGATGTATCTTACTCTGGTACTGCTTACCATCAATCTGATAGAGGGGATGACATGGAAGGTATGTTGCGGGATGCATTTAATATGCATAATCATGGTGTCCAGTCGTTCCCAGCGGACTTTGTGGCTTCTGATGATTGTAATATTGGGAGAAATGCTTTTACCGAACAGGGAAGTAGTGTACCTCATGAAGAGCCGAATGAAGAAGCGGCGAAGTTATACGCGCTACTTAATGACATGAACGAAGAACTGTATGAGGGATCAAAATTTTCAAAAATGTCTTTTTGTATTCGTCTTTTTCAATTAAAATGTTTGGGAGGGTGGACGAGAAACTCTTTGACAATGCTGTTAGAGTTCTTGAGAGAAATGTTTTTTTTGCAAAAATCCCTCAGTCATGCAAAGATATGAAGAAAATGATAAAAGATTTAGGCCTTGGGTACAACAAAATCCATAGTTGCCCAAATGATTACATGTTGTATTGGGGAGATCGGAGAAATCAACAGTGCTGTCATGTATGCGACCACTCCCGTTGGATAAGTAAAACCGCAGAAGGTGGGAACGACGATGAAAATGATGCACACTCAAGAAAGAAGCCAGTCAAGATTTTACGGTATTTTCCACTGATACCGAGGCTTTAAAGGATTTTCATGTCGTCGAAGACAGTGGAGTCTATGACGTGGAACCATGATGGATTATTAAGGCATCCGGCAGATTCTTTAGCTTGGAAATCATTTGACAATAAATTTCCAGGCTTTGCAAGCGATCCTAGGAGTGTGAGGATTGGGCTAGCATCTGATGGATTTAATCCTTTCAAGATCATGAGCACTGTGTACAGTACTTGGCCAGTAGTGCTTGTTCCTTACAATTTGCCTCCATGGATTTGCATGAAGCAATCTTCCCTTATCTTATCTATGATTATCCCTGGTGAGAAAGGGCCCTGAAATGATATCGACATTTATTTACAGCCACTTATTGAGGAGTTAAAACAATTATGGGCTGGTGTCGAGACATACGATGTGCTGAGAAAGGAGAACTCTAATTTACGTGCGGCTTTGATGTGGACCATTAATGACTTTCCCGCTTATGCCAATTTATCCGGTTGGAGTACCAAGGGTCGTTACGTGTGTCCTTGTTATGCTGCACAAACATGTTCGCAATGGTTGTACAATGGGAAGAAGTTCTCTTACATGGGGCATCGTCGGTGGTTACTGGAAAATCATAGATTTAGATTTGAGTTACAGATTTGACTAAGACCAAGAGTTCGAGAAGCTCCTTCGCAGACCGTTGGCTCAAAATCTTGTTCATGTTGGAAGATATGAATTTCATTTATGGGAAGATGAACCAACCGCCAAACATGCAAAGAAACAGAAGATCAAATGATGAAGCTGATGATGACTCCAACGAAGAGGACAATCCTAATGAGGCGGACTTATGGAAAAAAAGAAGTATTTTTTTAGTTGCCTTATTGGGAGCATCACCTTTTACGACACAATCTTGATGTTATGCACATTGAGAAAAATGTCTACGAGAACATTATGGGTACAATTTTGAATGTCGACGAAAAATCAAAAGACAATCTTTAGAGTCAACTTGATTTAGTCCAAATGGGAATTCGGTCTGATCTTCATCCCAATCCACTTCCGAATGGGAAACATCAGTTGCCGCCTTCTATTTTCTCAATGTCCAAGACGGAGAAAGAACTGTTTTGCATGGTGCTGAAGGATATAAAGGTTTCAGATACGTATGCATCAAATATATCTCGATGTGTTAGTGTTAAAGATCGAAGATTATATTCGCTGAAATCACATGACTATCACATCTTAATGCAAGATTTACTGCCAGTTGCTCTACGATGTTGTATGTCTAAGAAGGTGAAGTCTTGTATAATTGAACTATCCAATATAATGAAAGCCATTTGTGGCAAAGTTTTGGATGTTCAAGAACTTCAGAAGGTACAGGATCGAGCCGTTTTGACTTTATGCAACATGGAGAAAATCTTCCCACCTTCCTTCTTCACCATTATAGTTCACTTGATAATCCATCTCCCGCACGAAGCAATTCTTGGCGGACCCATTTTCTATCGATGGATGTATCCCATAGAAATGTGTTAATTAAAATTTTTAAAATTTTCCTTCATTCACCTCTATGCCTTTAGTTACAACTTTTGATAATGTTGTATATTGTGTTTAGGTTCCTATCCAAATTAAAGTCTTACTGCCGCAACAAGCGATATCCAAAAGGATCCATTGCTGAAGGCTACTTGGCAGAGGAATGTATGACCTTCTACTCTAGATATTTGGAAGAGGTTGAAACAAGGTTGAATAGACCAAATAGGAATGCTGGACTCGCGGACCATAACTTAGCCGATACTTATTTGTTCCAAAGTTTTGGAGAACCAATCGGCAAAGTTGAAATTGCAGAATTAGATCATTTATCGTGGGTACAAGCACATCGATATGTTCTGTTTCACCACGAATCATTGGAACCTTTACGGAAGTAAGTTCTACAAATTTGATAAATATTCATCAAACTAATAATTGTTTATCTTCTAACAAAGTGAACATTTTTTTAACACAGTGAGTACAAACAAATATTAAGATCCCGTTCGTGCTCCCGAAGAACACAACATCGAGATATCAATAAGTTGTTTACGAATCTTTTATGAATGGTTAAGCCAAGCGGTATGCGCTTGGAGCTTCGCTTACAAATAATAATGTTTTTCATAACATTTTAATTACTCGGTTACTTTCCATTCAATAGGTTTGGAGTGGGAAGAACGTGAGACGACGAAGTTAAATGGCTCTCCCAAGGTCCAAATCGAGTGGTTAAAAGATATAGTGCGTTCCTCATCAGCGGATTGATTTCATACAAAATATCGGGAGAGGTTGAGGAGAACGCAAAATTGTGGAATAGTTGTTAATTCTGCAATTACAAGTTATGCTAGTGCTAGGGACAATAATCCTGTCGAGGGAAATGTGGAATATTTCGGACATCTTACTGACATAATTGAGTTGGATTACTACGGCAAATGGAAAGTTGTCTTATTTCGAGGTGATTGGGCCGATGTTAATACAGCTCGTGGAATCAAGCAAGCTCAATTTGGTTTTACAATGGTGAACTTTGACCGATTGATTCACACAGGACAACAACTGATAGATGAGCCATATGTATTCTCATTTCAAGTCAAACAAGTTTTTTACTCAAAAGATCCAACTGATGAGGGTTGGTACGTTGTACTCCGTAACATCCCTAGAGACTTGTTTGACATGGGCAGTGGAAGTAGAGATAACATTGACGACAGATCAGAAACTTTGCCATTTCCAGAATAAAACTTAAACGATAATATCCCTAGTACTAGTGCACAATTTCAATGGGTTCGTCAGGATACGTATGAAGATATTTACGAATAATGATGTAGTAAGATTTTACAATTGTTTAATTGTATGTAACTTACATTAGTATTAAATCTTGGTCTTATTATATATTTTAACTATTTTATATGTGTTGTTATTATTGTAATTAGTTATTAAGTTTAATTACATTTTATGTGTATTGCAGATAAAATGCCTAGAAGAAAAATTATAAGGGAAAGCATTGTTCAAAATGATCCAAACTCGATAGAAACAAATAGTCTTGAACAACGATGACAATTGGATCTTCGAATGTTCCGATTACACCTGAGGATCCTACGGAAGTTCAAAGTAATTTTACATTTAATTTACATGCGTGTTGACTTATAATTGATTTATTTTTCAAATTCTTATATTATAATATACCATTTGTAGTTGAAAATGGTGGGACGCGCAGAGGTTGAGGACATACGCTACTTAGAGAGTTATACGAGTTAGATCCAGTCGAGCGTGTCAAGATATGCAGAAACAGTTTTGGTCAGCCTGTTGGATCAGAAGCTCGACTTTTAGCAGGATACATGGGCATTTTAGCACGAAATACGAATATGTTGCCTATCAACTACGAGTTGTGGTGTCAAATGCCCGATAGCAACAAAAACCAAGCCCTCGATAATATTAAGGTAACAAAATGTTAACGTCATCTATAATGCTTGGGAAATAGTTTCATTTATATTTACTTTATTAACTTGTGTTTTTTGTAGGCGATGTTTGCTTTAGAGGTCTCGGATGCTTATGTAAAGAAGGCATTGGGAAAAAGTTAGAGAGACAATAAAAGTACTTTGAAGAAAAATTATTATACAACAAAAACAACCCTCGATGAGAAATTACAACATGTCCCGCCGGGTATGTTGAGGTACCAATGGGAAGATGCGGTTAGATTTTGGCATTCTCAGAAAGGCAAGGTACGACGTACTTCCAAACTATTGTAATTATTTTGGTTTATAGTATTTACTATTTACGTACTAAAATTGTTATAACGTAGGATCGTGAACGAGTTGGAAAAAGCAGCCGGCAGCAACAAAAATTCACTCACACAGCCGGGTCGAGAAGTTTTGCATGTGTAGCTGAGGCGGAGGTATTTTAATTTTTAATATTCTCAAATATGTATAACTTTCTATTAAATAATATTTTACTACTATATTGTAGGAACAGTCGTCCGATCAAAAAGTTGGGCGCCTTCAACTTTTGAAATTACACATAAGAAGAAAGATGGATCTGCTATGACTCAAGTTGGTGAAATTATGGTACGTTTACTTAATACGATTTGATTTGTTTTAGTTATTTACAGTGTTTATTTTCTAATGGTTTAATTCATTGCTTGTAATGTGACTATTGTTATATTGCATTTGTTTTTTTAATATATATTGCGTTTCTAACTATGTGATTTATTTATTAGGAAAAACTAAAGGAAAAAAAGACGGAGTACGAAGCGATTGCTTCTAGTGATAGTTCTGTTCATCTTGAAGACATTGATAACCGGATTACTACTGAAGTTTTGGGTCCTGAAAAGTATGGTCGGGTTCGATTTCAAGGATCTTTTATCAACCCAACCCAATATTTTGGATCCAGCTCGCACCAATACATGGCTTCGGGGAGTCAATCTCAAGCTGAAGTTTAGAAGTTAAAAGACCAGATGGCTCGGATGCAAGCGACCACATTTGAGGTTCAAAGGAAATATGAAGAACTTCACAAACAACTTAAAGCGAGAGGGCAGAGGGAAGCGAGAGGCTACGGGAGAGAAGCGAGGCGCAATGATAGAAACAGAGGTTCAAAAGAAATATGAAGAACTACATTCGACTTCAAAAGATGCGGCATCGAGAGAAGCGAGCGCGAGCAAAAAGTACGACTAACTTCAACAAAGACTTGATTATGATGAAGATGTTTGATGAGTCGCAACTTCCGCCGTCATAGTATATTGCATAAATATTTTTATCATTTTAACTTTTAACGTTTTTGTAAAGAAAAGTATGAATTCACTTTTATTTATATCAATTAATATTATTTTAGTCATTTAATTTGAAATATTATATAAATTTATTGTTTTTGGTTAGTTTGGATCTGGTTGCTTTTGATTTGTTGTTGCAGGAGGGCTGAAAAAAACAAAAAATTTTATTTTAAAAAAATCCCAAAATTAGTGGCGTTTTTTAAAAAAGCGCCGCTAAAAGTCATATCAAATAGTGGCGTCTGTGAAATAAGCGCCGCTAAAGAACACTACTTTTAGCACGTTTTTGACCAAGCGCCGCTATAGAACATTACTTTTAGCGGTGTTTTCTTCCAAAGCGCCGCTAAATAACATGATCTTTAGCGGCGTTTTTTCCCAAGCGCCGCTATAGAACATTACTTTTAGCGGTGTTTCTTCCTAAGCGCCGCTAAAGAACATGACCTTTAGCGGCGTTTATTTCCTTAGCGCCGCTAAATAACATGATCTTTAGCGGCGTTTTTTTCTGTAAGCGCCGCAAAAGTTAGCGACGTTGTCGTTAGCGGCATTTTTTGTGGCGCTTCTTAAAGCGCCGCAAATGCCTTTAGTGGCGTTAAAAAGCGCCGCTAAAGGCCTAAAAAAACGCCACTCAAAACCTGTTCTGGTGTAGTGCCCTAGTTCTAATCTCATCATAGATAATTTTTTTATTGATTTATAAAAAGATAAAAATACCCATGTGGTCATATAGCTTCCTTAGAAAATTAAATGGTTTTTTGATAATTTCGTAACTGAGTTGAGACTCGGTTGGTAGATGACACTAACTCAACAAAAGGCTTAATAAATAGATAGATATACAACTCTAAAAGGACATTTTTTAAATTCATTATATAAACTATATTTTGTCACACCCACAATGTAGTGGAGTGGTAAAAATTTGTCTTTTAATACTATTGAATACATATTCGATCATTGAATTTGTAATTTGTAATTCTTTTATTTAAAGATAATATAAAATATAAAAAGACAAAAGTGTCATAATAATAATGCTACTAATATTTTCTTTTAAAACTTATTCAATGATAAATATGAGTGGAGTGGTAATTAACTTGTTTTCGATATAAAAAATAACAATGTCATTATAATAATGTTAATAATAATTTTTAATAATAAATATTACTGGAGTGGTAATAAACTTGTTTTTAATATTATTAAACATATGTTCGATCTTATAATCTTTAATTATTTTATTTAAAGGTGATACAAAAGTATATAAAAACAAAAGTGACATCATAATTTAATTATAGTTTTAAACAAATATATTTATGTAATTTTATAACTGAATTGGTAACTCGATTAAAAGTGACACCAATTCAATAAAATGCTTAAATAGAAGTATTAGATTAAATAATACTTCATACATGTATATTAAAAATGATTAATATCATATATTTACTATTACTAGATTAGTTTTCCTCAACCATATTTAAACCTAAACTTTATTGTTAATTAATTAAATAAAGGTTAACACAAAAAAATAGTAAACTCTTGAGCTTTGGTTTAAGATTTGGGACATGGGTATACAAAACATAAGTGTCTACAGATTCTGGCAGAGCCAAAAAAAATTTTCTGGAAGTCAGAATTATATTGTATATTTTTATGATAGTAAAAATGCAATGTCATCATCTTAATAACCTATGTCTTTATAATTTTTAAAGGGTTAAATCAAAATTTTATCATTTTTTAGGGGACCAAAATATAGTTTTACCATTATTAATTGAAATTTTATAAATAATAAAAGGCTAAATGCCTGGGATTCCACGAAACAAGATATTGTGCAAATCCAGTCCCTGAGGATTTGATCCTACTTCCCTTTTACTATTCTTTTTCATTATTTATTAGGGATAGGATATTTTTGGTGCTTTCAACGACCGCATCAAATTCCTAATAAATAATGAAAAAGAATAGTAAAAGGGAAGTAGGGTCAAATCCTCAGGGACTGGATTTGCACAATATCTTGTTCCATGGAATCCCAGGTAGAGTCTTGCCCAAGACAACCTGCGTTCCTGAAAAAAAAAAATAACAGAATTAAAGTGTTGGATCTGGAAACGAAGAAAAATAAAAACAAAATTAAGAATATTGAATCGAAAATTTGATAAATTAAAAATAGAGTTGAAAGAAAGGAAATTCTTATGGGAAATTCCAGCCTCCAGTTGTCTCGTTCCGCCGTGGGTTCAATCCTTGACTTTTAGATGATCCTTCCCAAACCGAATAAGCCAGTTATAGTGGAAGGGGACGTACGATGTGGTGGAACCTGACTCTAGCCAACAATCGCTTCTGTGGGATCGTCTTATGCTAGATCAACGCTTCTCAATGGCGAATCCCACGCCATTTTGTCTCTTGGGCTCGCCAACCTCTGACGCAGTAAGCTAACGAACCGACTGAGCAACCTTCCCAAAACATACAAAGTGGCCGCCTTTGCATATGTTGAAAAGCTTACTTCTTAAAGGACATGGACGAAAGCGTCAGCCCCGTAGTGCGGAGAAACGATGAATACTCGTTGATAATGCTAAGTACGGATTCTAAGCCTCAAGAACCCTCTTTGGGGAATATCGACAACCTTCGGCTAGATGGGTTTAGTGGCTCATGGTTGTGGTAGAAAAGAAAATAAATAAATAAAAATAAAGATTTTATTAAAAAGAAATATGAGAAGAACAAAAGCCTAAACTTTTGGGGAGAGAGTTTTTACAGAAAAATATAAGATGGCCTCCCTTTTTGAGTTACTTCACCCCCTATTTATAATGCTAGGGGAGATAGTCTAATCCTACTTAAATTCCTAAAAGGTAAATACTTTTAATTGAAGATAAATAAAGATAAAATAAAATCCTAAAAATAATCCTTAATAATTATCTCAATATTAATTATCCTAATATAATTAAAATAGAGTTTAATAGAATAAAATCTCTTCTTTTTGCATTTCAACCCTTGTGTCCTCCATGCTTGCACTTTTGGCACCAACTTTTCCTTGTGTCGCACATTGGTCCATTTTATCTCTAAATTCATGCTTTTGGCCCTTAATTTTACTTTTGCCTCAAATTTAGTCCCTATGAGATAAAAGATCATAAATAGCTCAAATTAGCAGGATCATTCTCAGAATAAATACATAATTAATACATAAAAATACGTTATTCTAGAGTGTTATCACTTAAATTGAAAATTTACCATTTTAGGGTCGCGAGGCTGTTGCCAATCCCCTAACTCCATCAATGCCTGCAGAAAACATTTTGAGGCATTTGATTTAAGTAATCTTACATTTTTAGAAGTAATGTAAAATTTTAAAATGGCAATACCAGTTTGGGTTTCAAAAATTACATTGAGATGATAATTTTACATTTCTAATAATTGCAAAATTCTAAAATATAAGGGTAATTTCAATACCACATCTTTTATAGATAATATAAAATTCTTGGAGGAATGTTATTTTTATATCAATTTTACTTTTACAATATATTTCCTTAATTTATATATAATATATTTATTTTTAATATTCATCCCTTAAATTAATATATGCAATGTAAGTTAATATTTGAATTTGAATTTGGATTAAGTATTTGCAACCCATTTCATCATTTGTCAAACATGACTAATTTATTTATTCTCATTTTTAAAAAATTATTTTAGCAAATTAAAATTTAACGATTATTTCATTTTGCACAATGTCATGGCATGTTATATGCAATTTTTTAAACATTTTACTTTAATCATAATTTTGACATTTCTTAACCAATATGAATTATAGTAATATATCCAACCGAATTGGCTAAAAAGGCTGATTTTTTTTTGAAGAATAGGTCGTTTTTTTTTTAATTTAGGGAAATAGGTTGATTTTGGAGAGAGAGTGTGAAAGCGCATCTAGCTGGATGCTTTTTTGCTAAAAGTATTCCTAGTTGGATGCGCTTTCCTCTGACTAGGCAGGAAAGCCCTCCCAGTTGAACGCGTTTTCCCTCGTTTCTCTCTCCCCTCACCTGATTGATTTTTTTAGTGTTAGCTTTTTTAAGGTTTTAGTGTTTTACGATTTATGGTTTTTGTTGGTTTGGGTTGTTTAGGGTATTTACTGTTTTTGTAATTTTTATGGGTATGCAATGTGATGGTTTAGGGTTTGAGGGAAAGACTGTGAAATCTTAGAGGTAGATTTGAGTTCCTAGTGACGCGATAATGTTTGGATACACACACATTTCATATGTCGTGTCGGGATAGGACCATTACCTTAGAACCCATCATATGTAACACAAGTTGTGGGGTGATGGTGCTTTATACTGTCACGGCCGAAGTGTAAGTAGAGGTCCCAATCAATGACCGTTATGCGCTCACGGGTTAGAGTATAACTTGGGAGCCAGTTTACAATGGTTAGCGATCACGGGTTCAAGATTTGGACATACCCAGCGATCACGGGTTCAAGATTTGGACAGACCCAGACATGATGGGCTACAAACATCATACATAAGATTGAGACCATAATCATAGGAAAAATGAAGAGGCTTTCCAGTATGAGTAGCTTATTTTTTTCTTCGTCTCCATCGAAAGTGGTGTTCGTAACCTCTGTCTTATCCAAAACCCAAGAAAGGTGGATACAAGAGGGCTTTCAAGCAAGGAATAGATGTTTTGGCAGAGAGAACGGTCGCCCAAACATTCGCTCCCTACCTTAGAGCCCTCTTATATCCTCTTCTCTTTCAAGTTTTGGGTAAGACAGAGGTTAATGACATTGCCTTCGGTGGTGATGGAGAAGAAGAATAAGTTGATTATACCGAGAAGCCCATTAGTTTTTCCCTATGATTATGCCCTCAAACTTATGTATGGTGTTTATAAGGCATCAACTCTCAACATCCCCAAATATTGAACCCTTGACCACATAACTACAGTTAATTGGAGCCCGAGTCATATTCTAACCTGTGACAGTATAATGGTTATTGAGTGGGAGCTTTACTAACACTTTGACCTTGTAATAGCCCACCCAGCGAAGTCTTAGTATCTGATTGCTATTTATTGAAATTTTTTATTTAGTGTAAATTCTGAATAGGTAAGGAATTATTTTTGACTAAGCATAAGATTCTGTGAATGCGCTAACTGGCGAATCTTATGTTTGGCGAGCTTGGTAGTTTGGCAGACGCTCTTGTAGAGTATACGCCACGTCTGTTGTTTAGGCATTTAAGTTAAGTTCGTAATTTGATAGAATTATCTATTATTCTGATAGGACGATTTAGTTATTCAAATGACAACTAGTTAGAATGGAACCAAGTTACTGTAGTTGATAAGGCTAAAATTATGGTGAAAGTACTTAGTCACGGTTATCGAGGGAGGGTTAGTGGGATAATTTGAATTTTTCACTAAATCTTGCTTTCGTCTTTAGTTGTATAAAGTTAGTAATAACTTCTTAGACAAATTTTACGTCTTCTTGGCATCCATTTTCTTTTTAGATTTTTCTCTGCTCTCACTTTCTTTGAAACTTAAAAACAGAAACCTGCTTGAAGTTGGGTTCGATGTATTCAACAAACTCTTTCATTCATTTTAGCACCCTGGTAACTATCGATGAACTCTAGGTTATTTTCTTGGTTATTTACATGATCTTAGCATATTGCATGCTTTAGTGTCAGATTTGTATGTAAGGAAGGAAACTTCCTAGTTTTGAGTTTTATGATGATGTTTCTTGCAAACATGTTTAGTTTTTGGTATAGCGGTCTAATAAGTTTAACTATCTATATTATAGCTCAAGACATTCTTGAAAGTTCCCGTGGTAAAGGGAAAGGTCTTACTGTTTAGACTTGCTGCACTTTCTATTGAGTTACTTCTTACTTCCATGTGTGCTTTGTCTTTGTTTATACCTTGTTTAAGGTAAGTATTCATACTCTGTAAGTATGAGATATTTGTACATGAAAAGTGATTGTTCAGAGACATTAGTCTGGTTTTGGTTTGTCTGTGTTAAAGAGTAAGAAGTATTCTTCATGTTTAAACCACTACTTTTTACTCTGGCAAGAATAAGATAAACTGAAGCATGGAAATGATGATTAAGGAAAACATATTCATGATGTCGCCTTCAATGGAATGTATATTAAACTAGCAAATCGCGATACATGAAAATGGTTATGTAGCCTCTGGTAGGGAAATTATACGTTGCAAACTAGATTGGCAAATCACAACAAAGGAAATGAATGATATGACTCTGACTAAAGGATCTGGGTACGTGGTTAACATGAAGAAAGCTTGTCTGAATAGTGTATGCGTGTACTGCATATGCCAAAGGAAAGGTAACGAACATATAGACTATCTGTGTACGGTACTCGCCATCTGACGTATAGTGTGATTTTTTACTCTTTGAAATGATTCGTTTGGGTGTATTATTAAATATTTGATATGTTTTCTCTGGGAACTCACTAAGTTCTTTGAACTTACTTAGTTAACTCTCCTTCTCAGGCTTGTTGTCGAAGAAAAAGTAATGATGTTGAACTACACCAGGGGATAATTGCTGTTGTGAGATTTCTAGTGTTTTGTATTATGCATGACATGGGGTGATGTCAAGATCTTTAATTTTAAAGAATGAATCTTGTATTTAAACTTATGTTCATGAAAGTGTGATTTTAATGAATTTACAGTGTAGTATTTATGGTAATACAATGTGCTATTTTATTTAGTCTTGTACGTCAAATGATTTGTATTTCATATAACCTTAAACTATAGTTTAAGTTAGTTGCGCTAGAAAATTTTTTAAAGATAATGGTTTCAAAGTAATAACACAACATTCTTCGATCCTCTTTAAGGATCGGGTTTGGAGTGTTTCAAACCCAGTGACCATATAAAACACTGCCACACGAAAACCTATGTTGCATACGATGGGTTTCTAATATAACGGTCCCATTTCGACATGAGATATGAATATGTGTGTATCAGAGCGCTATCACGAGGTGGAGTTTCAGAAAGAAAAATGATAGGAATGTTTCTCACGTGCCGAACTTTCACTTAGGAATCCCAGGTGTAGGGTAGATACGATTGAAAATTTTTGGGGGCAAAATGCGTTGCGCATGGGTGTTTTCCTAGCACGATTGTCTTACAAAAAATATATTAATGAAGTCTACAAATTACAACGCTTGTATAATGTGTGGCAATTGGAATTCCCACCAGTTCCAGACGAGAGTATGTGGCCGCCTGTACCCAGCATTTTGTTCGAGTTAGTACCGAATATCTTGTTGAGTTACCACCCAAAAGGTCAGCCGAAATCTACTTAGATGCACAACAATATGGATATTTGGGAGAGGAACGACCAATCGAGGTTATGTAGCTATTGTAGGAACCTAGGGCATACTAAGGCAACAAGTCCATATTTGGGGGAAAAATTGAGGCCAATATGGCGTTAACAAATTTATTCATTCTTTTTTACACAAATTAGTAGGTATTTTTTGTAAACAATTTGTTTATTTTTCTATTGCTTCTTACAATTTGAGCAATTGTAAATATGGATATTTTTATATCAAATATAGTACAATACGATACAAACAATTTCCCATTCCCGTAAAAAGTAACAAAATATAGATATTTTATTGATATCATATAGATTATGGATGACAAACTTGTATAGAATATACATTGAAATTTAACAAAGTGAATGATGATTTATAACACAAAACCTAGAAAAAAAAAAGGTCATACTTTATTGAGATCAAATAGGTTATGGTTTTATAAATTGTACACAATTGACATTAAAATCTAACAAAGCCAATAAGGATTTATAAGACAACTAAAAAATATAACCATATATTATTCATATCATATCAAATAGTTACACATCATTAAAAAATTAACATTTATTGTCGTCGTTGGGCTGAATGTGTGGTATAACCCAGGAAATGACAGTTGCAGCTAGGATTTTGTTGTACAAGTTGGGGTTCCGGCTCCTCCTCTTCATCGTCTTCATTTTCACCTCGACCCCCATCTTTATCTTCATCTTCATCTTCATCTCCCTCCTCCGTGGTTGAGTGCGATGTCGTCCTCGAATCTCATCGTGTATTATTCGTTCTATAGACAGGTGGTTGCTAAGATGACCTACCTTGGTAATGACGCGAGGACTGTTGATGTTATTGGGAATATTGGCATTGATATCGACATTGGTGTTAGCATTGGTGTCAACATTGGTGTTTCCATCGGGGTTGACATTGAGGTTTAGTATGTTGGGGACGAAGGTGGTTGGAACCAAACACCTAGAGAAGGTGTAACTGCAGAGTACGGTGGTGTAGATTTTGATGGTTATGTAAAGTACATGGGGTTAGTGAAAAGAATAGAACAATATGAAGGAAACTGACTGGGAGGTACTGCAAAAATCGGAGTCCCTTCTTGTGTTGGAGCTGATGATGAATCTGCCTCTACACGTGTTGTCGACCTAGGATTCTGAGGCCCTCGTCATCATCTCTTCTCATGAATTTCCTTACTCATTGCCTCCATCGATAATATATATAGAATCTTGTGTTGTCTAAACTATGGCATGTACTTATCAGATGTTGCCATTTTCGGTTCCAAATAAGGTTCACATAAGGGTATGAGATCATACCTACGCTCCCACATCTCGATATATTACTTGTGGACTTCTACCAATTTTCTTCAACTTTTCCTCACAAATCAATCTTGTTTTGTGCTTCCATGTCTTGCAGTGGCGGTGGAATAGTTTGCCTCCACTCAAACTGCTACATCAATCGATCAGATTCATACATCTTCACCATCGTGTAAACTACCAATGGCACATTCGCGTCCCACTTCATCCGGTTTCCCAAAGATTTGGGCGAAATGCATCCTACAATTGTTAGGTCAGCGTATGGCATCCACTCACATTGTGGTTCACAATTATAAATTATGTTATCTATGAAATAATAAATTTAAAATTAAAATTATTTATTATAGTCACTATTTACTTATGTATATTCAATGTTGTCCATCTGTATCCCAAGATAAAAATAATTTAGTGACTATAACACAGATGGACAACATTGAATATACATAAGTAAATAGTGAAATTATAGATAATGCTCCTTATAAACGGGTTATAAACATTAAGGATGTGAAATAGAGTGACGGTGAAGTCAATATTGAGAAATGACTGATTTTACAATGATAGATCGAGAACTCGAAGCAAGTCGAGGAAAAGAAAAAGTAGCTGATTAGTCCCCGAACTTTTACAAATTCTACAAATCGACCCAGGTAAGTTCATATGGCAGAAATTTAATGATTAAATGTTGATTTCGTGAATTATATAATGTATGATGAGATATATTTGTTGCTGAATTGAGAATAAAATAACAATGCGAAACTGAATAAATGATCAAATTGAGCAGAACGTCGGATTTGAGTACTTCTGATTAGTGACAAGTGATAAGTGATAGCTTTAGCTACACTTATCTGATCAGTGACAAGTGATAAGTTGTAGCTTTAGCTACACTTATCTGACCAGTGACAAGTGATAAATGTAATCTGTGTAAGACCGTAGCAGGGCTATGGCTTCGGAAAGTGATAAGTGATCATATGCAAGACCATAGTTATACTATGGCAAAGTGGAAGTGAAATACTCAATTTTCTGTAACCGATCCCTAATTTGATTAAGGATGGTAAGTGACAAATGGGCCCAAAAGAATTATATTAATGGTGTATAATGTCTAAGTGTATGATTGTTTGGTAAGCTTTATGTTTTATGCCTATGAACTTACTAAGTTTCTATAAGCTTACTTGAGTGTATTCAATGTCTTTTGTAGATTGACGTGAAAATATACGGAGGATCGGATCAACACTGAAGATCACACTATCCAGATTATCTCCGGTAGCTTTTGTAAATTTCCTTTTTGATTTATATGGCATGTATATGGTTTGATGATTATATAAGTGTCAAAACTTGTTTAATGAATATGTATTAAGGTAAAGGGTGATAAATATGCTAAATGGTATGATTATAATAGAAGTATGATTTGGTATCAAATTGATTGAAATGGATTGGTTGGTTTGGATTGGTCTCGGTTTTAAAATTGCAGGGAAGGTTGGTTATTTATAAAGGGATTATATTGAGTTCATAAAAAAAATTTTGGTATTTTGTGAAAAACTCCCTATGGTTTCGATTTAATCCCTGTTTGGTCTCGAAGTATGTTTTGGGCTTTGGAAACCCATCTAAAGGACGTCATGACATGTTCCGGTAAATAAATATTAATTAACTCGTAATAACAGAAAATTAATTCGGTAAACTCCGTGTTGACACCATTTTTTTGATTGAAAACGGGGTCAACTTGGGTTTTGAAAAAAAACACGGGAGTCACCACCAATCCTTTTTTTTATGAGGTGTGATTGGATCACCTCGAAAAGGGGTTGTTTTTAATAAACGGTTTGATTTTATTAAAACAACAAGTTTGGTCCACGAAATTCAGAAAAACGGGTTCGGGAGTCGGTTATGCACGAGTAAGGATAGCACCCTCGATACGCCCAAAATTGGTACCTAGTTGATTACTTAATGTCTTAATGTCGAAAATTGAAAACCTTGAAGAATTTTAAAAATACAATCCTTGTATTAAAACATTGAAAATTTTCAAGAAAAAAGGATATTTCACGTTATTCGAGAAAGAGAATCATATCCAGTAAGTTAGGACACAATGTCTCGAATTCCCAATACGCGAATGAAAAATGCTTATTTAAAAGATATTTTATTATCTCGGGTTTAGAAAATAAATCAGGCCCAGTAAGTTAGGGCACGATCTTTTCTTAATTCCCGAGATCGTTTAAAAACTTGAGTTTGAAAAGATTCGTGTATTTAGATTTATTATGAAAATCGAAACCCAGTAAGTTAGGGTACGATTTTCTCGAATCTAAACACGAAATATTATTTATTCAAAAAAATTTTTGTTATATCAAATAAAATGAAATACGAAAATCGTAGGAAAAATACGAAAGCCAATAAAATCATAATGCACGAAGTGTAAAAATAATACAAACAATAGGGACAATATAATAAAAATCATACTTATAATCATATAAAATAACAATATATAAACAAACAAATTAAAACATTCATTCAAAATAATAAAGAAAATGAAATAAACAAACAAACAAATCAGATAAATAAAATTAGAAAAAAATGTAAAAAGTTGTACATATGTATGCGGAAAGTCCGAATCATATATAAATGAGTATATAAATATATATATATATATGTATATTAAGATTATAAAATGAATAATAATAAAATATATATATACAGTATATATGTATATAAACTAAAATATATAAAGTAATATATACGTATATGAATTTAAAAAGTATATAAAAGGTATATTTTAAATTAAAGATTGTATGTAAGTATGTATATATATTTATAAAATGAAAATATGTATATAGATATATGGATATGAATATAAGTTGTAAAATATATATAAAGAAAAATATGTAAGCGTATATATAAGTCATAAAAAAAATATATGTATATCATAAAATATATGCACATATATATATGTATATATCGAAATTTGAATTAAAAAGATAAGTATAGATAAGTAGATAATAATAATGATAATAATAATAATAATAATAATAATAATAATAATAACTAAATAATAAAATTGCCAAGATATGGACTAAATCGAAATAAAAACGAAAGTATTGGGCGAAATCGAGATAAAAAAACAAAAAGGATTAAATTGTGACGTGCCAAAGAGAGGGGGACCAAAATGGTAAATACTCCAAAGCCTCAAAACGCTGTGCTTCGATGGGGACTAAAACGAAACAGAAATAAAACTGCGGGGCTAAAATTAAAAAAATGAAATTGGCGAAAATGGCCGAATTGAGGCGCGTTGCGGGGTTGAGGGACCGCGCTCACAATTATACCCTTTAAAGAAAACACGCGGATCCTCCCCGGGTCGGGTCACCGCGTGGGTCGAAGAGGGCTTAAATGGCGCCGTTTTATGTTTCTATTTAAATCAAAATTTCCCAAAAAAATATTTCATTTTCCTTTTCTTTCCAAAAAAAATTTCATTCTCTCTCAACCTCTCTCTCCCTCAAATAATCCTGCCTAGGGTCTCCGGTGAGCTTCCGCAGTAGCGCCACCGAGTGCGGCGGCCGATGGCGCAAAATAGGACCTTTTTGGTCCCCTTTTGAAGCCGAGCATCCCTAAGGCACGGATCTAGGACCAAATCCCCGAAAAAGAAGGCCGAAGACTCGAAAGCGGGACAAAACCGTTTGTTTTCTCGTCCTCCGGCGCGGCTTAGGAAGAAAGGTATCTCCTTTTAACCCCTTTTTATTTTTGAAGCAATAAATCGAAATGAAAAATATACGAAGTAAAAGAAAACGAAGAAATCGAAAGGTAAAATCACCTTCAAACTTGATTTTATTTCTATTCTTGATATATGGTTTTTGATACAAAAAATAAAAATAAAAAAGGCCCCTTTAAAATACATTCTTTTCTGCTTTTATAGCCGAATCTTGCTTCTATTTGTTGTTGCCACAGTTTCTTGCTTGTTTCTCTTTTTGTTTTTGCAGGTGGAGGCGCAAGTGGGGTGGTGATGGACGTTGGCGGCGGCAATGTCAGAGGGCAGGGCAAGTGGACGTGCGGCGCTAGCCAAGGGTGGCTGAAGAGTTGGTGGCGACAGTACTAGGGTTTCAGAAAAGCTGAAACCCTAGTTTGACTGTTGAGGTTAGTGAGTTGGGCCATTCGGGTTTTGGGCTTATTATTTGCATTTGGGCTGGTCCATTTAATTTTGTAATGTAATTGGGCCGTTTGGGCTGAGGTTTGGGTTTGCTGTAAAAATGGGTATGATTTTGGGCTTTTATTGGGCTGCTGTATTTGTTTTGCTGGTAAGGGTAAGTTTTGGGTGTTGGGTTGTGGTGTGTTGTAATTGGGCCCTGGGTCAAAAATTGGGCTTGTACAGCTGCTCCTCTTTGCTCGTTGTCGTGTAACGATAATAGAACAAAGACTAAGAAAGACCAATTTTTGCCCAGTCTCACCGAGTCTTGACTTCTCTTGACGCTTCTCTTCAAGTAGCTTTATTCTAGTCCACTGTGTCTTGTCGCTTCAATCCACTCCAGCACTTCAGGGAGATTTGACTTGTAGCTGCAATCCTCTTCGCAACAACTTTAGGGGGACGAGATTTCTGGTTTTAGTCTGCTCCACATCTTTGATCTGCTCCACTATTGCTTAGGGGGACAGAGTCTGCAATCTTTGACCTATTCTACTACTGCTTAGGGAGATAGGACTAATGGCTTAAATCTACTTCTTCGCTATCTTGGGAAAATAAGATTCATCATCTTTGATCTGCTCCACTACTGCTTAGGGGGAAAGAATCCGCAATCTTTAATTTATTCCACTGCCAACTAGAGAGATAGAATTATCGACTTCAATGTACTCCACTGTATTCACAAGGAGGGAAAATCTGCCATCTTCGATTTTCAATCTATTCCACTGCTAACCAAGGAGATAGAATTATTGGCTTCTCCACTGTAGTCACAGGGAGATAAAATCTGCCATTACTCGATCAGCTCCCCTACTGCTTAGGGAGGCAAGGCTAGTGTCTTCGATCTGCTTCGTTGTCAATGCAGGAAGGCAAGATCTGCTATCTTTAACCAGCTCTACTACAACCGAGAGAGGCAAGGTTTGTGTCTTCGATCTGCTTCGTTGTCAATGCAGGAAGGCAAGATCTGTTGTCTTCAACCAGCTCCACTGCAATCGATGGAGGCAAGGTTTTGTTTTTGATCTGCTTCGCTGTTAACGCAGAAAGGCAAGATTTGCTCCTTTAACCAGCTCCACTGCAACCGATAGAGGCAAGGCTTTGTTTTCGATCTACTTATTGTTAATGCAGAAGGCAAGATCGCTTTTTAACCGACTCCACCGCAACCGATGGAGGCAAGGCTTTGTTTTCGATCGCTTCATTGTTAACGGCGGAAGGCAAGATCTCGCTTTTTAACCAAATTCTCATCGCAACCGATGGAGGCAAGGCTTTGTTTTTGATTTGCTTCGCTGTTAACGCAGGAAGGCAAGATCTGCTATCTTCAACCAGCTCCACTGCGATCGATGGAGGCAAGGCTTTGTTTTCGATCTGCTTCGCTGTTAACGCAAGAAGGCAAGATCTGCTTCTTTAACCAGCTCCACTGCAACCGATGGAGGCAAGGCTTTGTTTTCGATCTACTTCGCTGTTAACGCAGGAAAGCAAGATCTACTATCTTCAACCAGCTCCACTGCGACCGATGGAGGCAAGGCTTTGTCTTTGATCCTTACTGATCTGCTCTCTAGGGAACATGACCTGTCTAATGAACCTAATTATGCCTAATGATTAGGATGGCATGATCAAAATGAATCAAACGCTCCTAACTAGACATGTGTGAATGGTGTTTGCATGAATGCAGAATTTTATCTTTCCGAGAATGATCCTGCTTAGGTTGTCATTACTCGAAGTTTATTAAGGCTTTGTGACTGACGTGCTACGACGCCTTCTCGCTTGACTGGCTTTTCTGAAGAAACATTTAGCCAGGTTGCCCCCACTGTAAACCTTAAATTTTAATCTATTGGGGCGCAAAATTCGTACCATCATTCTCCCACTGTAATCCAAGGGTAGAAATATGTGGCTTTTCCTCAATCCTCTCTTATCCCAATTCAAGGATACAAGATCTGAATCATTCTGGTTTCTTACATCATTCTCAGGGTGTCATACCAAAGACTTATGCGCAGATGAAGGCTCTCTTCTCCGAGGTAACCTCTTCCTATTGCCTGATGATCATTGCTTGCTTGTTCATTTAAGCTTTGTCATTAACCCGTCATCGTATCATTTTTTTCAACCAATGCATTCGACAACGAAATTCAAAGAGAAAGTCTAAATTCAGACTCTTCCTTCTCAGATTTCCAACCTTTAAATTTGGTGTGTTCTAAACAATAGTCCTGTTTTAGGCTTCTATATTATTTAGAAACTTTTCAGAGTAATATGCAAAACTTACTTTGTGAAAGTTTTATTAGTCCATTAATCATTATTCCAATGCAACATATTTGCAAAAAGGTCATAACAATGGATAAGAATAAAGTTGGTTATTAGCATAGCTCGAAAGAACAAATTATCGAAAATAGTAAAAAAGGATGACAAAGAAATTAATTGGGAATGTATATCTTGGAAAGAAAAAAAAGTATTCCAAGAACAACAAATAATATAAGAATTGGGTGCCCCAGATATCACAGCTTGAACTTCTCTGTACAAACTTTCTGAAGACCATTCTGAGTTTGACATGTGTTTAGGAGATCTACCATGCTTTGTCGATGCCCCAAGATGTCGCCTCTCATTTCCTGTTGATTCAGGCATAACAAGATTACCACATGCCCCAATCTAATTAAGATTCGAATCGCTTTGATCACTTCACGCCCCCTTCTGATCAATATTTGAGCCGCCCTTTTCGGGTTTTCAACTCAAATCCCCTTTGGCCTAAGGTGTCCTTTACGGGTTTTCCCCTTAGCCTCTCCATTTTACTTTTCATTT
Organism: Gossypium raimondii; assembly: GCF_025698545.1. Lineage (NCBI taxonomy): Eukaryota > Viridiplantae > Streptophyta > Magnoliopsida > Malvales > Malvaceae > Gossypium > Gossypium raimondii. Next base: position 13,554,991 of record NC_068575.1, read on the forward strand.
TTTCATTTTCATTTTCATTTTCATTTTTCATCTCTCTCTTTTTTTTGAACTTCATTGTCTTGCAATACAGTGACAAACCGTGGTACCTGATTTTGAACTGATTACAGCCCTCAGCTATCGTGTTGTCATTCCAGTTCAATACATTTTCCAATACCATCCTCTCTGGAATTCTATATCGGCATATGATGACCTTGATGCGTGCAGTAGCCTCTATCCATTTGTTGAAGTAATTAATGATCTCAATAGTGAAGCAATGCCCATTAGAAGTCTTCGATAATGGTGATGTCCATGCCCCATTTTGCTCGAAATTTGAGTCGCCCTTTTCGGGTTTTCAATTCAAAACCACATTTGGTCACAAAGCGCCCTTTTTGGGTTTTCGCATTGGCCTCTTCTTTTCTTTTCTTTGCTTTTCATATTTTTATTTTGACTTTGATTGATTTCTCTTTTTCTTTTTGTTTTTTTATTTTGATTTTGATTTTGATTTTTTCTCTCTTTTCCTTTTCCTTTTTTCGAATCGGATCTGAACTCTTGGGATTAGGCAAGTCCTTGTTATCCCTTTCAAAGGATCTTCTCTGATATCGGATTTCCTTTATAAAGCCTTTTGGGGCGAAACTACAACTGGAAACTTTTGATCTTCCTCTTCCATCGGGATAAAATCCAACAACATCTTGAAGGGATAAAAACTCGACTTCAAACGGGCAAAGCTATGTTGAATCGACGAGAACGACATTACCCCGGTAAAGAATTATATCATTCATACAAGTTTTGACATCGTGCTGTTGTGCAGATTTCATTATCAGTGCTTAGCCCGGCATATCCTAGTATGATCCTACAAAGAGCTCTTTGAACAAGGTCTTGCTTCATTTTTGAGGACAAGTCAATTCTAATCTTTACCAAGCTCAGAATTCCTAATGATTCATTGTGAGGTAGGATTTGTCTATCCTCCTGCTCAACCATCCTCCATAAGTCCGGAGGTAAGCTACAATCTTTGTCATTTTCAAAGTCCTGAGATCCCTCTGAACACATGCCTTGCTCAAAAGGAAAATCTGGTCTCAGCGAGTCATTCACGCCATTGATATCGAGGACCCATAATAAGCAATCAAGAATATACAAAAGAATATATAAATCTATGAATGATTATTTACAATATGATTATGAATGAATGATGGTTTGGAAGAAAATCCAAAAGAATGAAAGAATATAGAATTATCCGTAACGAATGAAAATATCGGCTCAAAAATAATCGTAAAGATGTATTTCATTAAAATAATAACGTTTAGACATAAGCCTATTTGACAAAGGAATTTCTATCATTTCTAGGCTAAGAACAACAAAAATGTTCTGAACATTACTTTAAAAAGCTCTAGAGACTATAGGGTTTTCTTCCGCAGTCGAATTGCTTAGAACACTTCCACGTTTATAAGGGCGAATATCTAACAAGGTCCCTTCTTCAGTTGCTTCTGCATTGCATTCACTCTACTTATCAATTATGATTGGGTAATGGATTTTCCACACTGGAGGAATCATCAAATTTAACGACGCTCATACTAATAAGCCTTTCAATCAATTTTTAAAGGCAATGCAATTTTCTATGGAATGCCCCGCATTTCCTGCATGATATTCGCACTGTGGATTCGCATCGTGCCATTTGGGGTACGGAGGCTGTGGAGGCTTTGTATAGAGAGGGGCAACAATGCGCGCGTTGAATAAGCTTTGATACAGCTCCTTATACGACATCGGAATTGGCATGAACTGGAGGTTCTCAGTGCCTTGTTTCACATAAGATTCTTGTCTTGATGAACCTTGTTGACTAGCGACCCCTTTACCTGGATGACTTACTGACCTTGAGTAAGCTGTGTTGTTCACCTCATTTTCTCTTCTCCTTGGGGTTGACCTCTTATCACTCTTTTCCGCCTCAATTTTTCCAGTTCTTATAGCATTCTCAATCATTTCACCATTCATAACTATGTCAGAAAAGTTTTTTGTTGCGCTTCCTAACATATACGTAATGAACGGTGCCTTCAGTGTATTGATGAAGAGCATTGTCGTCTCTTTCTCCAAGAGGGGTGGCTGAACCTGGATTGCAACTTCCCTCCACCTCTGTGTATACTGCCTAAAACTTTCGCTCTATTTTTTTTCCATGTTTTGCAAGGTGATTCTATCGGGAACCACATCCATTACATGACCGTATTGTTTCATAAATGCCTGTGCTAGGTCCCTCCATGAACCAATCTCAGTACGGCTCAACTGATTGTACCATTTCGACGCAGCTCCAATGAGGCTATCCTGAAAACAATGTATCAATAGCTGATCATTGTTAATATACCCAGTCATTCTCCTACAGAACATGGTAATATGGGCTTCTGGGCAACTGGTCCCACTATATTTCTCAAATTCAGGCATCTTAAACTTGTGAGGGAGTACTAAGTCTGGAACCAAGCTCAGATCTTTCGCATCGATTCCATGGTAACTATCGGTGCTTTCCAGGGTTTTGAATTTTTCCTCCAACCATTTACACCTGTCCTCCCATTGTTTTGACAGTTCGACATTTGCCTTCTCTTTTTCAGCCATTTTATCAAAATCAGGAATAACAAGATTCACTGGGTTATCTTTAGGATTAGAACCTGATCCAGCCTGAAAGTTCATCGGCATTGAAACATCAGTTTGAAACTGCTGGGCTTAATTGAAACAGAGGATCTGCGCGGAGGTACCTCGGTCTGAATCTGCGCATGCAGAGGCGTAAAGCCTAGAGGATAGATAGGTCTATCCTTGTCTTCTCCCTCATTATTAACCATAAGACCCTTACCCTTATTTACACCTTTAGTCAATAGGTGGGTCAATTCAGCCATCGCATCTTTTTGAGCCTTGATCAAATTTTCTGTTATGTCTTCTTGAATTTTATCTAGTCGCTCTTGCATTTTTACTTGCAACTTTTCTTGCATATCCTTTTACATTTGCTCCAGTTTCTCTAATCTTTGGTCAATTTCCTTAGTCTTTCGACGAGTACCGTATTGATGCTTAATGGGTGAGCTTTTTCGATTTCCAGATTAGCTGAAATAAATTTTCTCAATTAGACCCTTTCAATGGACTTTAATGCATGTAATGCGAATGCATGAAATGTATGCCTAAAGAGACATTGATTTTGATTCAATTACATTTAGGAAACTTTTCTAGAAAGTAAATTCCTTTACATAAAATGGATACATGTACGGCCTCACCCTCATATTCCAAGAAACGACATCTATCTTCTTCTTTATGCGCATGTTTGAGATAATCTCGCCAATTTTCAATGTATGCCATTACTAGCTCCTTTTCTTGATCTTGGTCGCGATCCACCATCTGTCCATAAGGTCGTCAGCTTCTTTAAGGGAGTTGGGACGTCGAAGGCTCTTAGACAATCGCCTTGAATCATCAGGCCACGAAGTAGGGTCACGAACTCTTCCATCGCCATTCTTGTGTTTCTCAGAATATGTTTCGGAAGTTGTATTGTTTTCCACTTTATTAAGGAATTCGTATTCCATGACAAGCTTTCTAATTTAGCATTCGGATTTGAATCAATATCTCTTTCCTAAGATGCAAATGCAATACAATCATAATCAAAACACAACGAGATGGGTTAGCACAAAACAGAAGCAAACAAGGAAAACAAAAGTACCTAGTCCGGTAACCACTAGGGATTTGGAGTGGTTCTACCTAGGGTGGGCTCCTAAGGTTCACTACATGAGGTTTGATTCTAAAGTAAAGGTACTCGAACCAGCAGATTCCTCGATCCTCACCCATTATAGGCTTATACGGACCGAGTTCGGTTCAGGGGAATACATTTCCCTATGGCCATGCGGAGATGAAAATCTCACGAAGACATAGGTACAGATGTATCCTGGAAGCGATTCACTATCCCATGCGGAGGTGAAAACCTCACGAAGGCGTAGTTTCTCACTCCCACTTAAAAGGGTGTGACCAACGGTCATGGAATGCAATGTGCAGAAAGATACCAAAATTTAAACAAACAGAGCAATTATAAACCACCATGATGAATATCATAATAAAGACGAGTGAAATACAATAAAAGGATCGTATATTGAAACCAAGTTTTCGATTTTTGACAAAAAGACAAAGATTAATCAACTCGTGGCTTGACTCACTTATTTTGGTCCCCAGCGGAGTCGCCAAGCTGTTGACACCATTTTTTGATTGAAAACAGGGTCAACTTGGGTTTTGAAAAAAAAAAGGGAGTCGCCACCAATCTTTTTTTTATGAGGTGTGATTGGATCACCTCGAAAAGGGGTTGTTTTTAATAAACGGTTTGATTTTATTAAAACAACAAGTTTGGTCCACGAAATTCAGAAAAACGGGTTCGGGAGTCGGTTACGCACGAGGAAGGATTAGCACCCTCGATACGCCCAAAATTGGTACCTAGTTGATTACTTAATGTCTTAATGTCGAAAATTGAGAACCTTGAAGAATTTTAAAAATACGATTCTTGTATTAAAACGTTGAAAATTTTCAGGAAAAAGGGATATTTCACGTTATTCGAGAAAGAGAATCATATCCAGTAAGTTAGGACACAATGTCTCGAATTCCCGATACGCGAATGAAAAATGCTTATTTAAAAGATATTTTATTATCTCGGGTTTAGAAAATAAATCAGGCGCAGTAAGTTAGGGCACAATCTTTTCTTAATTCCCGAGATCGTTTAAAAACTTGAGTTTGAAAAGATTCGTGTATTTAGATTTATTATGAAAATCAAAACCCAGTAAGTTAGGGTACGATTTTCTCAAATCTAAACACGAAATATTATTTATTCAAAACAAATTTGTTATATCAAATAAAATGAAATACAAAAATCGTAGGAAAAATACGAAAGCCAATAAAACCATAATGCACGCAATGTAAAAATAATACAAACAATAGGGACAATATAATAAAAATCATACTTATAATCATATAAAATAACAATATATAAACAAATAAATTAAAACATTCATTCAAAATAATAAAGAAAATGAAATAAACAAACAAACAAATCAGATAAATAAAATTAGAAAAAAATGTAAAAAGTTGAACATATGTATGCGGAAAGTATGAATCATATATAAATGAGTATATAAATATATATATGTATATTAAGATTATAAAATGAATAATAATAAAATATATATATACAGGTATATATGTATATAAACTAAAATATATAAAGTAATATATATGTATATGAATTTAAAAGTATATAAAAAGGTATATTTTAAATTAAAGGTTGTATGTAAGTATGTATATATATTTATAAAATGAAAATATGTATATAGATATATGGATATGAATATAAGTTGTAAAATATATATAAAGAAAAATATGTAAGCGTATATATAAGTCATAAAAAATATATGTATATCATAAAATATATGCATATATATATATATATGTATATATCGAAATTTGAATTAAAAAGATAAGTATAGATAAGTAGATAATAATAATAATAATAATAATAATAATAATAATAATAATAATAATAATAAAATTGCCAAGATATGGACTAAATCGAAATAAAAACGAAAGTATTAGGCGAAATCGAGATAAAAAAACAAAAAGGATTAAATTGTGACACGCCGAAAGAGAGGGGGACCAAAATGGTAGATACTCCAAAGCCTCAAAACGCTGTGCTTCGATGGGGTTTGGGTTTGGGTTTGGGTTTGCTGTAAAAATAGGTGTGAATTTGGGCTTTTATTGGGCTGCTGTATTTGTTTTGCTGGTAAGGGTAGGTTTTGGGTGTTGGGTTGTGGTGTGTTGTAATTGGGCCCTGGGTCAAAAATTGGGCTTGTACACTCCGGTAATGCCTCGTACCTTATTCTGGCAAAGAATACGGGTAGGGGGTGTTACAGTGCCGCCTTCGATATTTTATGTATGAAACACTCCGAAGCCCGACCATCCGCCTATTTATATTAAAAAATACATTATAAATTTAATAATTTTATCAACTTTAAAATAAACTTAATTAAAATTAATAAAAACACAAATTTTCCTTACCATTGCTAATTGTGCGGTGAAAATGTGGTTATCGTCGAAACGAATAAGAGAATTCACTATTTCTCGATATCAAAACGAAAAATTACTAATTATGAAATAATAAACTAAAACTAGAATACTTTTATAAAAAATATTTGGAAATTTAGAACTAAAATATTGAGAGAATTGAAAGATTAGAGAGACTAGAAAGAATTGAGAGAATTGGATTTGAGTGAAAAATCTCAAAATGGGTGGGTATATATAGGTAAAAAAAAGTGATCGTGGGGGGGGGTTAATTTTTTACCATTGGGGGGCTTTAAATAAATTTACCATTGTCGATGTTGAAAATTAGCTGTTAAGAATTTTACCATTGGGGGAAACTGCACGCTTTCAACAAAAAAATTTAGCTGAACACAATTTCACGTACCCTCTTCAAACTCGGTCAATTTCCCTAAATTAATTTTTTTTTGGCCTTTTTGGCCAATTCAACCTATATATCCACTTATTTTCTTTACAAACTAATATTGACAACCTTATTATCATTAGTTGAGAAAATTTTAAAATTACAGTTTTTATATATAAGTAAGAACAACTTAGTAAAAAATATTTTAAATAATCTTACATTATGTTAATTAAGCAATAAAATTTTACATTTCATCCAAATAAATTAAACACACTAATCTAACATATTTAAATAATATTACATTTTGATAATTCTATTATATTTTATAAACCAAATGCCTCTTAAAATCATCACCCATTTTAATAAATTTTTATAAGAAAAAGAGAGTAGTTTTGGTTTGAAGATAAATAAATTTAACTCCATTGACAAACAGCTAATATGATCTGTTTAAGTTACATTTAAACAAAATTTCTGTTAGTCCAAGGTTTATATGATGAATTACAAGAATACAAAAGCATTTATGAAAGCTAAGTCATGTTAATTTGTGGCTAAATATAAGCTCACATTTCATATCAATCTAATTTTTCAGGTTCGTATTTCATAATTTCTTTATGGTAACTTTCATGGTGGTTTTATACTTATATTCCATTATAAGCATTGCTTTAATTCAACTCAAATAACCACACCTAATAATCTCCGGATATTGAGTTTAGTAGCAATTTTGACATGGGTAAACTATTAAAATAGTTGCTTTTGTTTGCCTTACGTTACATTTTAGTCACTTATGTTATCGTGTTGTAATGTTTTAGTTACATGTGTAATGATAAGCTGACGTGCCATGTTAAACGATCATTTCAAACGAAAAATTTAAGTTAAATTCTACAATTGGTTTCTATATTTTTTCATTTTGAGCAATTTAATTTTTTCTTTTATATTCTTTTAACTTTATTTTTTTTCCATTCTCTTTTGCTTCTCCCTCTTTTTTCCTCCCTTTTTCATTCCTTTTAACGTAGTTTTCCTATATTTTCTATTTGTTAAAACTAGTCCACAAGCTTGTCTCACTCAAAAAAATTAAATTGTTCAAAACAATAAAAGTATAGAGACTAGTTAAAAGAAATAGAGAAGGAAGGAAAATAGAGGGAGAATCAGAAGAGAATAGAAAAAATTTTTAAAAAAAAAAGGAAAAAAATAAATTACACAAAACGAAAAAAAATGGAGACTGATTATATAAATTAACCTAAAAATTTTATTTGAAATGATGATTTAACGTGTTATGTCAGTTTACCGTTGCACCGTTAACGACAATTAACGGCTCAATGACAAAAATGTTATCACGAGATAACGTTGTAATAGGCCATTTTAGCCCGGGCCCAAATACATAAACCTTAAAATAAAAATAAAATAAATTACAGACCCAGTTTTAAACCCAATAACACCCCGACCCAATAACCAAATTACAAGCCCAATACCCAAACAACCCAAATTGCTAGCACTAGCCTGTTAGCCCAAAAGAACACAGGGTATAGCAGAAACCCTAAGCAGATTGAACCAAATCGGCGCCAAGAAGAATCGCCCACGCCATGGCAACCATCTCCACCCACGCTCAAAGAATTCCCCACACCCACCATGCACGTTCACACCGCAACAAACCACAAACAAAGAGTAATGACCTAATATACGACAACAAATTGTAAAGAGGTTTTAGGCTATAAAAAGCCAATGGATTTATGTAAAAAGGGGAGGAAATTTTTGTACCGAAATAAAAAAGGAAATATACAGAAAAATACTTTTGAAGGTAGGATTTTGTTTTATTTTTCTCTGTTCTTTTACTGCCTTTTTTTTAAGTTATTTTGGTTCTTTTCTTTTTATTTTCTTAAAACAAAACACGAAAAAGGTGAGGGGAGGAGGACTTATCGTCGAGAGATTCGTTGGGCGCTCTCGTTAGCCGTTATCTGGTCGGAAAAGGGAGGAAATTGGAACGGCAGAGGAGGGGTTTTGAGAGGAGTTGCGCACACCACAAAAATGGCGAAGGAATTGATTTTGGGTTTTAAAATGGGAGTATATAGGGTTCAAAATGGACTATTTTCGCCATTAGTCCTCATGATTTATGGTGCTTTTCAAATTAACTTATTTATTTGTTCTAAATCTGACTGCACCTTTTATTTTCGTTTCAAATTGGTCCAATAGTGTGCAGCGTTTTAGGGTGGGTTGGAAAATTACTTTTTCGGTCCTTTATCTATTGCACCTGTTTTAATTTACTCCATTTCTTGTTTTTATTTTCAAAATTCGACATTCAACTTCTGTTTGATATTTTAATTTACTCCTTCATTTGTTTTTAAGTTTATTTTTATTATGTTATTTTTATTGTTTATTACTGTTAATTATTATTATATTATTATTGTATGTATATATGTGTGCTCATATATATAATATATATTAAATGTTTTAAATATATATGTAGTACGTATTTTGTTATTATTATTATTACAAATTCTTTTATTTTTATTTGTATATAGTTTATATATATATTATATACATTCATATTTTATAATTATTTATATTTTCATGTTTTATAATTCATATGTTTATACAATTTTATAATATGTACATATCATAGATTTTATTTTTATTTTATTTTTCTTAGCCTTATATACATATGTATGCGTATATACTTTTATAATATATATATGTTTTCTATATTTTATGATCCAAATATTTTTATATATACGTATACATAGATATATATTATTCTATACCTTTATAAATATATTTTAATTTTTTTATATATACATATGTCCATATTTTTGATAATAACCAATATATTATGTTTATACATTATTATGTTTATTATTTTTAAAATGCATGTACATTGCATTATTGATTCATTTTCGTGATCTTTGTATGTACATGCATCAACATCTTATCATACTTTTAAAGAAAAATATATTTTGATTTTGGTCAAAATACTTAAATCATCATTTTTTTTTAAAATTTTTTTAAATATTTGGCAATCATGATTCTCGAGAAAGATCGTGTCCTAACTTACTGGATCGTGATCATTTTTCGATGAATTTAGAAAGCTAAGTATTTATTTTACAATAAATTCGCAATTTTCAAATAAAACCTTATTCTCGGGAATTCAAAATGTCGGGTCCTAACTTACTGGTCGTGACATTTCGTTATCTCGAAATAAGAATTTCTAAAACAAAAAGCAATATTCGGTATTTTGAAAATATAAAATATTGTGCCCTAACTTACTGGGTGTGGTGTTTTATTTCTTTGAAATGAGAATGTTTTGTCATTTTAAATCCATTCACGGGTTAAAAATTTCTATTTAAAATCTTTTCAAATTTTCGACATCAAGACATAAAATAATCAAATTTGGTACCGATTTTTGGGCGTCACGAGGTGTTAACCCTTCCTCGTATGTGAATCGACTCCGAACCTATTTTCTCAAATTTTGCGCACTGAATTGTTTTTTTTGGTGAGCCGATCACACCTTAATAAAGGATCGGTGGCGACTCCAATTTTTGTTTTTAAAGTCGATAACTTATTTTTGTTTTCAAAAAATGGTTTCGACAGCTTGGCGACTCCACTGGGGACTTTCGAGAGTCGAGCCATAAATTGATTATTTGGTATCTTTTTGTCGAGAATTAAAGATTTTTTTTAAACCATGATTTCCCTTTTGCATTCATTGATTTTTCATTGTTATATATTTGCTTGATTAGCTTAAGGCTGTTAGCTTATTTGCATTTTGCATTTCATGGTCAATTTTACCCCTCTAAGTGGGAGTGAGAAGCTAGTCCTTCGTGAGATTTTCACCTCCGTGCGTGGTAGTGGATCGCTTTGATACATCTGCATTTATGTCTTCGTGAGATTTTCATCTCCGTGTAGCCATAGGGAAATGTGTCCCCGAATCGAACTTCGGTCTATATGAGCCTATAATGGGTGAGGATCGAGGAATCTGCTGGTTCGGGTACCCTTGCTCTAGAAGCCAAAACCTCATATATTGAACCTTAGGAACCTACCCTAGGTAGAATTACTTTGAACCTTAGTAGGCACCTAATTAGGAGTTTTTACTATTTCTTGGTTGTATTGTATTTAATTGTTACTGACTTTTTGTGTTTTACTCTGATTGCATGGCATTACAATTACATGGCATTCCATTATAAAGAGGCGTTTCGTATTCGGTTGCTAGACAGAAAGTTTATCATGGGAAATGGGTTTCTTGATAAAGTGGAAGATAATACGGCTGCCTGAATATATTCCAAGAAACGCTAGAAGGGTGATGGAGGAATACATGACTTTACTTCGTGCCTCAAGGTCAAGCTGATTATTCAAGAGTTTCTGACATTTCAACCTCCTTAAATAAGCTGATAACCCTTACGAGGATGCGCAGACGTTGGATTATAACCAGGATCAAGTAAAAAGGGAGGTAGAGGAGATACCTCTTTTGAAGAATTCGCAAGATTTATCTTAGCATCCAGATGAAGAATGAGAAGATGTCTTCGCCTGGAGTATGAGGGCAAAGCCGTATATATATATATATGTATCCGCTTTATGTAAAGAAATTTGTCTTCTAGAAAAGTTTTCTAAATGGAATTGAATCAGAATCAACGTCTCTTTTTGCATTCATCTCATGCATTTGCATTACATTGCATCATATGCATCAAAATCTATTGAAATAGCCTAATTGAGTACAATTATTTCAGTTAATTTGGAAAACCAACATCCTCACGGCATCCAAGCAAAGACTAGAGAAATGGACCAAAGTTTGGAGAAATTAGAGCAAATGCAAGTGCGATATAGGAGCAATTGACCAAATTTCAGAAGATATGAGAGATCGATTGTTAGAATTCCAAAGAAATATAATGTGCCGATTATTGGCTAAAGGGTTAGAAAGAGGAAAGACCCCAAGGCCCACTTTGGGGATAATAATGAGGACTCTACATATCCTTCAAAGCTTCACCCCAACAAATACCTAAGCACAACCAAATGCATATCCACAAAGGGTAATTGTTAACATCCCACCCCAATATCGCACCAAGACTCGACACCGGTGAATTTCCAGATTGGCTCAGGTTCCAACTCGATAGGCGATTCAACTAATCCTATTGTCATTGATGATCAAGCAGAAATAGAACAGACGAGGGTGGAGTTCCTAAAACAGTTTGAAGATCGTTACAAACGGAAGGGGCGAGAGTGGAACTCTCAAATGAATACTTTAAACCCCCCAAGGAAAAAGGGGAATAATGGGGATAATGTAGGTAGATATAAAAAGGGTCACTCAAAACAAATCACTATGGGCCGACCAAAGACAGAAATCACTAACCGTCAGAGCCCTTTAAAGTGAGAATCTTACACGAAGACAAATACAGAAGGACTTCAGTTCACGCCTATACCGATGTCTTATAGCGAGCTGTATCAAAGCCTATTTAATACACATGTGGTGTCTCCCTTCTATTTGAAACCGATGTTGCCCCCATTTTCTAAATGGTATAATGCAAATGCTCAGTGTGAATACCATGCAGGAATTGCGGGGCATTCGATAGAAAATTGCACTGCTTTCAAGAAATTGGTTGAAAGGCTCATCAATATGGACATTGTCAGATTTGAGGATTCATCGAGTGCAGGAAATTCACTATCCAATCATTATTGATAATGGGGTTAATGTGATGTATGAAGAGATGTTGAGAAGCTTTCACATCAATGACATGTTTGAAGACACAACTGAAGAAAGGGCCTTGTTAGATGTCTGCCCTTATAAATTTGAGAGTGTTCTAAGCAATTTGGATTGCGGAAGAGACCCCTGTAGTTTTTAAAGCTTATTTAGAGTAATGTTCGGAACATTTTTGTTGTTTTTAGCCTAAAATTGATAGAAATTCCTTTGTGAAATAGGCTCATGTCTGAACGTTATTATTCTAATAAAATACATCTTTGCATTCATTTTTGAACCAATATTCTTTTAGTCTGTCTGAATAGTTATTCTTTTATTCTTTTGGATTTTCTTCCACGTCATTCATTCATTCATAATCATATTGTATAGATAGTTCTTCATAAATCTATACATTCTTTTGTATATTCTTTGATATTTATTATGGGCCCCCAGATATCAGTGACATGAATGACACTGCTACAGATTTAGAATCTCTTTTTGAGCAAAACATGTGTTTAGAGGGATCTCCTGGCTTTGAAGATGACATAGATCGTAGCCTATCTCTAGACTTGTTGAGGATGGTAGAGCAAAAAGAGAGCAAATTTTACCTCCTGAAGAGACAATGGAGATTGTGACTTTAAGAGAACATGCATAACCTGAGAAATGAAGCAAGACCTTGTTAAGTTACTTCGAGAGTTTAAAGATGTTACCGCATGGTCATACCAGGACGTGCCCGAGTTAAGTACTGATATTGTAATTTGAGCAACAGCACAACGTCAAAAATCTGCAGTATGTTCAAGATTCACATCATGAACGATGTAGTTAGAATTCTTTACCGGGGCAATACCTTCTTCTCTGGCTTATTCCGTTGAAGTCAAGTTGTAATTTTTTCCGTATTTTTGTTAGATGTGATCCTAATTGAAGAAGAAGATCTAAAATTTTCTCGTCATAGTTAAATTTCGCCCCAAAAGGCTCTATGAGAGAAACCTGATGCCAAAGAAGATCTTTCACATACAAAATGAAACTGGAAGTTATAGGGAAGACCTTATCTGGAATAATATTGATTCTGATCGAAAGAGATGACCAGGACTTGCCTAATCCTATAAGTGCAGATTCAATCCAAAAAAAAAAGAGAGAAAACAAAAAAACCAAAAAAATAAAAAAAGGGGAAAAGAAAAAGAAAAAGAACCCATTGGGCAATGCCTTTCTCTTTAGCTTATCACGCTTTTCCATTGAAGTTGAAATTCTTTTCTCCTGTATTGGTGAAATAAGTAGGATGAAGATCCAATCTCGATAAGATCAGTTGAACTTAATTGAAGGAAAAAGGCTATTCGTCACGGTCGATGTACCCAAAACGGATGATGCGAGCTTACAACAAAAAGGTTCGTCCCAGAAAATTCCACGAGGGAAACCTGGTATTGAAAAAGATCCTTCCTCTACAAAAAGATTTTAGAGAAAAATGAGTGCCAAAGTGGGAATGTCCTTATATTGTAAAGAAGACCTTTTTGGAGGAGCACGATTTTGAGTGAGACGGATAGTAAAACTTGTCTAATCTCGAAACTCGAAATCAATTAAGAAATGCTTCGCTTAAAGAAGGAGAGGACCAAGGTAAAAACCTGCAAAGGGCACTTTGAGTCACAAAAAAAAAGAGAAGAAAAAAAAGATGTGAAAAATAAAAAATGAAAAATGGAAAAAGTAAAAGTGGAGAGGCTAAGGTGAAAACCCGCAAAGGGCGCCTTAGACCAAAGGGTATTTGAGTTGAAAACCCGAAAAGGGCGGCTCAAATATTGGTCAAAATGGGCATGAGGTAATCAGAGCAGCTCAAATGTTGATTAGAATGGGACATGCTGTGATCTTGATATGCCTTAGTCAGCAAGAAAGGGTACGCGACATCTTGGGGTATCGACAGAGTAATGTAGATCTCCTAAACACATGTCAAACTCAAAATAGTCTTCAAGAAGTTTGTACAGAGAAGTTCAATCTGCGACATCTGGGGCACCTCGTCTCCATACTATTTATTTTGAATTTGTTATTCTTGGAATACTTCATTCTTTTCCAAGATACGCATTCCCAATCAATTTCTTTGTTATCCTTCTTTACTATTTTTGATAATTTATTCATTTCGAGCTATGCTCAAAACTAACTTTATTCTTATCCATTGTTATGACCTTTTTGCAAGCATGTTGCATTGGAATAATGATTAATGGACTAATAAAACTTTTACAATGGAAGTTTTGCATATTACTCTAGAAGTTTCTAAACAATATTGGAGCTTGAAACAGGACTGTTGTTTAGAACGCACCAGGTTTAAATGTTGGAAATCTGAGAAGGAAAAGTCTAAATTAGGACTTTCTTTTTGATTTTGTTGTCAAAAACATTGATTGAACAAAATGACAAGATGATAGGTTGGTGGCAAGGCTTAGATGAACAAGCAAGTAATAATCACCAAGTAATAAAAAGGGGTTTCTTTGGAGAGAAGAATCCTTTATTCGTGCATAGGCATTTGGTATGACACCCTGAGATTGGTATGAAAGACCAAAGAGCTTCACATTTTGCATTCTTGAATTGCGATAGATGAGGATTGAGAAAAGACCAAAATTTTCTACCATTGGGTTACAGCGGGAGAAAGATGGTACAAATTTTACGTCCCAATGGATGAAACTTTGAGGTTTACAGTGAGGGGCAATTTGATCAAGCGTTTCTTTGGAGATGTGATCCGAACAAAAGACGTTGTAGCACGTCAGTGATACGACTTTAATAAACTTCGAGTGATGACAACCTAAGCGGGATCATTCTCGGAGAGTAAAATTTTGCATTCATGCAAACACCATTCACACATGTCTAGTTAGGAGCATTTGATTCATTTTGATCATGCCATCCTAATCATTAGGCATAATTAGGTTCATTATACAGGTCATGTTCTCCGGAGAACAGATCAGTGAAAGTAGCAGATCTTGCCTTCCTGCATCGACAGCGAAGGAGATCGAAGATACTAATTCTATCTCCCTAGTTGGCAGTGGAATAGATTGAAGATTTCAGATCTTATCTCCCTAGGCATTAGTGGAGCAGATCGAAGATGGCAGATTTTACCTCCCTGTGGTTACAGTGGAGTACATTGAAGCCGTAATTCTATCTCCCTGGTTGGCAGTGGAATAGATTGAAGATTTCAGATCTTATCTCCTAGGCATTAGTCGAGCGGATCGAAGATGGCGATTTTACCTCCACGTGGTTACAATGGAGTACATTGAAGCCGATAATTCTATCTCTCGGTTGGCGAGAATAGATTGAAGATTTCGAGATCTTATCTCCTTAGGCATTAGTAGAGTAGATCAAAGATGGCGATTTTACCTCCACGAGGTTACAATGGAGTACATTGAAGCCGATAATTCTATCTCCCTAGTTGGCGTGAATAGATTGAAGATTTCAGATCTTATCTCCTTAAGCGGTAGTGGAGCGATCGAAGATGGCGAATTTTACCTTCCTGGGTTACATGGAGTACATTGAAGCGATAATTCTATCCCCGGTTGGCGTGGAATAGATTGAAGATTTGATCTTATTTCCTAAGCATTAGTGGAGCGGATCGAAGATGGCGATTTTACCTCCACAGGGTTACAAGTGGAGTACATTGAAGCCGATAATTCTATCTCCTTGGTCGACGATGGAATCGATCAAGAATAGCGATCTTATCTCCTAAGCGGTGAGTGGAGTAGACCGATGACGGCGGATCTTGTTTCTCGACATTGTAATTGGATATATTGAAGAAGATAATCCTATTTCCCTGAAGTTGCAGTGGAGCGGATTAACACCACGGATCTTATCTCTATGAATTGCAAAGGAGCAGGTCACGTCAACTTTTAGTGGAATAAATTGAAGCTACAAGTCATATCTCCCTGAAGTTGCAATGGAACAGACTAAAGATAGCAAATTTTGTTCTTTTGAGAAGTTACAAGACAAGTTCTATCTCTCTAACGTTGCAGTGGAGTGGATTGAAGCACCAATTCCTATACCTCTGAAGATGCAGTAGGTTGGAATGAGGCTACTTGAAAAAGAAAAGCGCTAAGGTCCAGTATGCCCGGGCAAAATTGGCCATCTTAAAGTCTTTGCTCTGTTCCCGTTACACGACAACAAGCAAAGAGGGGCAGCTGTAATAGGCCATTTTAGCCCGGGCCCAAATACATAAACCTTAAAATAAAAATACAATAAATTACAGACCCAGTTTTAAACCCAATAACACCCCGACCCAATAACCAAATTACAAGCCCAATACCCAAACAACCCAAATTGCTAGCACTAGCTCATAGCCCAAAAGAACACGGTATAGCGAAACCCTAAGCAGATTGAAGCAAATCGGCACAAAAGAATCGCCACGCCATGGCAACTGTCTCCACCCACGTTCAAAGAATTCCCTACACCCACCATGCACGTTCGTCACCTGCAACAAACCACAAACAGTAGTAATGACTGAATATACGACAACAAATTGTAAAGAGGTTTTAGGCTATAAAAAGCCAATGGATTTATGTAAAAAGGGGAGGAAATTTTTGTACCGAAATAAAAAAGGAAATATACAGAAAAATACTTTTGAAGGTAGGATTCTTTTTTTTAAGTTATTTTGGTTCTTTTCTTTTTATTTTCTTAAAACAAAACACGAAAAGGGTGAGGGGAGGAGGACTTATCGTCGAGAGATTCGTTGGGCGCTCTCGTTAGCCGTTATCTGGTCGGAAAAGGGAGGAAATTGGAATGGCAGAGGAGGGGTTTTGAGAGGAGTTGCGGCACACCACAAAAATGGCAGAAGGGAATTGATTTTTGGGTTTTAAAATGGGAGTATATAGGGTTCAAAATGGACTATTTTCGCCATTAGTCCTCATGATTTATGGTGCTTTTCAAATTAACTTATTTATTTGTTCTAAATCATTGCACCTTTTATTTTCGTTTCAAATTGGTCCAATAGTGTGCGGCGTTTTAGGGTGGGTTGGAAAATTACTTTTTCATCCTTTAT
The DNA here is from genome assembly GCF_025698545.1 of Gossypium raimondii. Lineage (NCBI taxonomy): Eukaryota > Viridiplantae > Streptophyta > Magnoliopsida > Malvales > Malvaceae > Gossypium > Gossypium raimondii. Next base: position 13,572,052 of record NC_068575.1, read on the forward strand.
CTATTGCACTGTTTTAATTTACTCCATTTCTTGTTTTTATTTTCAAAATTGGCATTCAACTTCATTTGATATTTTAATTTAGTCATTCATTTGTTTTTAGTTTATTTTATTATTTTATTTTTATTGTTTATTTCATTAATTATTATTATATTATTATTGTATGTATATATGTGTGCTCATATATATAATATATATTAAATGTTTTAAATATATATGTAGTACGTATTTTGTTATTATTATTATAAATTTTTTATTTTTATTTGTATATAGTTTATATATATATTATATACATTCATATTTTATAATTATTTATATTTTCATGTTTTATAATTCATATGTTTATACAATTTTATAATATGTACATATCATAGATTTTATTATTATTTTATTTTTCTTAGCCTTATATACATATGTATGCGTATATACTTTTATAATATATATATGTTTTCCATATTTTATGATCCAAATATTTTTATATATACGTATACATAGATATATATTATTCTATACCTTTATAAATATATTTTTAATTTTTTTATATATACATATGTCCATATTTTTGATAATTACCAATATATTATGTTTATACATTATTATGTTTATTATTTTTAAAATGCATGTACATTGCATTATTGATTCATTTTCGTGATCTTTGTATGTACATGCATCAACATCTTATCATACTTTTAAAGAAAAATATATTTTGATTTTGGTCAAAATACTTAAATCATCATTTTTTAAAATTTTTTTAAATATTTGGCAATCATGATTCTCGAGAAAGATCGTGTCCTAACTTCATCGGATCGTGATCATTTTTCGATGAATTTAGAAAGCTAAGTATTTATTTTACAATAAATTCAATTTTCAAATAAAACCTTATTCTCGGGAATTCAAAATGTCGGGTCCTAACTTACTGGTCGTGACATTTCGTTATCTCGAAATAAGAATTTCTAAAACAAAAAGCAATATTCGGTATTTTGAAAATATAAAATATTGTGCCCTAACTTACTGGGTGTGGTGTTTTATTTCTTTGAAATGAGAATGTTTTGTCATTTTAAATCCATTCACGGGTTAAAAATTTCTATTTAAAATCTTTTCAAATTTTCGACATCAAGACATAAAATAATCAAATTTGGTACCGATTTTTGGGCGTCACGAGGGTGCTAACCCTTCCTCGTGCGTAACTGACTCCCGAACCTATTTTCTCAAATTTTGCAGACCAGAATTGTTTTTTTTTGGTGAGCCGATCACACCTTAATAAAGGATCGGTGGCGACTCCAATTTTTGTTTTTAAAGTCGATAACTTATTTTTGTTTTCAAAAAATGGTTTCGACAAACGTAAGTGACTAAAACATAACATTTCAAACATAAGTGACTAAAATATAACTTAAAGAAAATAAAAGTGATTATTTTAATAATTTATCCAATATTAAAAAAAGTTTTTAAACTATTGCAATCCAAAAGAATAAGCAAGACATAATATAAAATTTCACCCAATATGCATGCATGACCATATCTAAAATTATATAAAATAAATAATTAATGTCTCATATTTTCTCACTTAAAATTTACCCTTTTTTAGGGTTAATGTTCATTTTAGAAAGTGTAATTAATATATAATTATATTTATAAAATTTTAAAACTTCAATAATTATTAAATAATTCAACAGATTCAACGTGTTGTGTTTGTATTAGTACATTTTAACATTACGAATTATATCAGGTCAATATGATCATAATTATTATTATTAATCTAAATTGATGTGGTACCTTCATAACTCTTTTTTTTTGCCTAAAATGGTATTTCATTATAATCTAAAATTTACAATATTCACAAGGAAATTTATATGGTTTATTGACTTTTCTCAAAATAAATTTTAGGAGAAAATATTTCGAATAAGTTATTTTTAAGAGAAATTTATTTCTCCTAAATAAAAAATGGCCTCAAAAATATTTTCTAGAAGTTAAAGTGTATTATTTTTCTATTTATAGGTTGAGAAAAATTACGAGTAATTTTAAGTATTGTCATAAAAGAAATATATATAATTAGAACTTATAATTAAATTATTAAAAAAATTGTAGAAAATTACGAAATCAATGGGCATGACCAGTGGGCAAAATGGGCAGCAAAAGTCAAAAGATAATCAATCAAGGAAGGTCCGGAACAGATCATAAAACGAGATACGTGTCAGTAACAAACCGAATCTTCTTTGTTTTTGTTTTTGCCCATATCACCTAACGTATCTCTTTTTTCCCTACTTGTACGGCGTAGATTTCATCTCTTCATTATATACTTATAATAATCATCATCTAAAACTTTCTCTTATGCTCTCCTTTCTCATAAATTTCGATTTCTCTTCTTTTTGATGATTGGATTTTTGTTGAGGGACATCGGACATGTTGTCGATGAACAACGGAGTGACCATCTCTAGGGATTCCACCTACGGCGGCAGTGTCGTCGATCGTACTGATGTTATTTCCGACGCTCCGGCACTGGCTTCCGGCAAAGCTTCCATTTATGGGGCGAAACATGAGCCGGCTTCATCCCTTGGTATTGTGCCTCATAGAGGACCTGATTCACTTGAAGGTTCGCTTTTCTCTCTCTACCTTTTTTCCCTGGTTTTCGATTTTTGATTATAAAGTTTTTATTTAAATTAAAATTGTGTTTTTTCAGCTAGATTCTCCTTTTCTTTTAACGATATATGATTTTAGATTTTTACTATCCTAAGGTTTTAGATTTTTAGGGTTTCTTTTGTATTACGATTATATATAGTTTCTTTTGTATCACGATTATATGTATTCATAATTCTTCAAAACTAAAATCAGTTAAGACTTTTTGAAAGAGTTTATTGTATAATTTTTATTTTAAATTATTAAATGATTGAAATTTTGATCGGTATAATGTTCTTTAATTGCTTGTGCGGATGTTGGTTTGGTTTTGATGCAGTTGATGAAGATATGCAGTTGGCTCTAGCTCATCAATTGTACAAATCTGGAAACTACAAACAAGCATTGGATCATAGCAATGCTGTTTACGACCAGAATTCGCTTCGTACTGATAATCTACTTCTTTTGGGTGCTATTTATTATCAGGTTAAGAAGTTGCCTTTTCTGTCTCTTATTCTTTTAGAAGATTTTGATTTTGTAGTTTTATAATCCTATTGTGTATGCCTCAGTTGCATGATTACGACATGTGCATTGCCAAAAATGAAGAAGCCCTTCGAATTCAGCCTCGTTTTGCCGAGTGTTATGGAAACATGGCAAATGCTTGGAAGGTACTTATTAATCTTCACATCAATCCTTTCCAGCTAAAGTAAAATTTATATCTTAAGAACTAGGGGTTTTTGGAGAACTGATGAAGGTTTATTTTTGCTCTAATATGTAGGAAAAAGGCGATGTTGATGTTGCCATTCGGTACTATATGATTGCAATTGAGGTTTGTATATGGTTATGGAACTTCAGTTTTGCCACTAAAGCATTGTCTCCCTCCTTTGCTATTGAAATCTTTTGTCTGTTTACTGATCTTTGGTTAAACTTTTATTGGTGCAGCTTCGCCCTAACTTTGCTGATGCATGGTCAAATTTAGCTAGTGCTTACATGCGAAAAAGAAGATTTAATGAGGCCGCACAGTGTTGCCGTCAGGCTCTGCAATTAAATCCTCTATTGGTATATTTTGATCTGGTTTTATGTTATTTTAATCCAATTAAATGCTCTAATTTTTAAATTAACTGGAAGTCCTACATTTCATTTTCTTTTGTTTTTTTTGTTCCTTTACCTTGTTAACAACTGAGGCATGGCTAGTTTCAATAAGATTTTATGACCAATATCTTTTAATTGCCCTACAGGTGGATGCTCATAGTAACCTTGGAAATCTAATGAAGGCACAAGGTCTGGCTCAAGAAGTAAGTGTCAAGGATTAAATTCTTCTACAATTTGATAGCCAACTCCATAAGTAGTACAGAAATGTGAATTCTTGGGCTGAATTATTTAACTGATGTACTCATGCCCTTGGCAAGTCCAATGTTGAACACCTGCAATTAGAATTTTGGTTGGACCTCCTTCTATCCATATTTGGAGGAAGTGGTCTAATCTTTTGTCCAGTGTGAGCGTGTATAGTCATTGCTGGATTAACCTGGCCTAGATTCTTACCATCCTGCCAAACAGAATGTGAGGGGAAAACATCCTTACTAGATCTAGATTTTCTAGTGTTCTTTGTCAGGTAAGTTACTGATGGAAGTAATTCATGTGTGGAACTGTGTCTCGATATCACAGTTCTGTACAGATATCAAGTTGTTTTCTACAGGCCAGGGGATCAGATGATGATTGCTCTTGTTGTAACTTCCATCTGCAAAGACTCGAAATTGTCAGAATCTAACATTTTGTGCAGGCATACAGTTGTTATCTTGAGGCTCTTCGGATACAGCCAACTTTTGCCATTGCATGGTCAAACCTTGCCGGTCTTTTCATGGATTCAGGTGACTTAAATCGAGCCCTTCAGTATTACAAGGTATGCTGAATCTTGTTTCCATCATTGTTTCTTTTGTTGTTTTTATCTGTAATTTTCATTGTTCTGCTTGCTTGGATATGACTTTTTCCCTGTGCTTTCTTTCTTGAGAAGTTTCTGTGAGATATAATGTTCACGTTTTTTAATTTTAAGAACTATTTTATATTCGCAAATTTCAAATGCAGGAAGCTGTTAAACTCAAACCTGCGTTTCCTGAGGCTTATTTAAATCTTGGGAATATTTACAAGGTAAGCCTTCGTGCCCTGTGCTCGTAATGCTCTGGGTCACTGCTAGTCCATGGACTGGTCTTTCTGTATCGGAGAAAAAACAATATATCTTGTTTTTGCCTTTCCAGGCTTTGGCAATGCCTCAGGAGGCTATTGTCTGTTATCAGCGAGCTGTTCAGACTCGGCCTAACTATCCAGTAGCTTTGGGTAAGTGCTGCTACTTCACCTTAGTCAACTATACCTTCTCTTTATGAAGGTTGAAATCTTCAGATGAGTTGCATCTGGCTGCTGCTTGATTGCAGATATATATGTTTTATTTCTCCTGATGTATTTAGGTAAATGACTAAAGTCAACAATACTTGTTTTATTTTTCTTCGAAACTATGATTTATTTTGTGCGGTGGTTTCTCTTATAATTTTCTAATTTCTTGTTTTCTCTACCTCACATAGTGACCTCAAAATGTTAAAAGATATTCTTTTTAATTTATGTTATTGGGGTACCAAGTTATGTGATTCTATGGTGCAGGGAATCTGGCTAGTACATACTATGAGCGAGGACAGCTGGATTTGGCAATCCACCATTATAAGCAAGCTATTGCCTATGATCAAAGATTTGTGGAAGCTTACAACAATTTGGTTGGTTTTCTTTGTGTCAGATTGTAAACATTATAGTTAATCCTAAGCTTTTGCTTTTTAAGTTTGCTAACTTGAATATGTTTTTAATTATTGACTTGAAGGGAAATGCATTGAAAGATGTGGGTCGTGTTGATGAGGCAATTCAATGCTATAATGTAGGTTTTTCTGGTAATCTAAGTTCTATTTTCTCATTTAAAGTTATTGATCTTTTGAACTTACCATTTTTCATTGATGGTGAAGCAATGTCTCACATTGCAACCCAACCATCCGCAAGCACTTACCAACTTAGGGAATATATATATGGAATGGTACGCTATCCTTGAAGATCAAAATTTAGCTTTTGATGAGTTTTTGGTGAATGGTATTTTTACCAGATATTTTGGAATTCTAGGAACATGGTTGGTGCTGCTGCTTCTTACTATAAGGCTACATTGGCTGTGACGACAGGGTTGTCTGCTCCATTCAATAACCTTGCCGTAATCTATAAGCAACAGGTTGTTCTTTGGTGTTCAATTTTCTGTTTTTCTTTTGATGCTATGTTAAGGAGTTCCACCTTTCTTTTGGCTCTATTATTTATGGAGTATTTTATTTTTACCATAGGGAAATCACATGGAAGCTATATCTTGTTACAATGAGGTTTTACGGATTGATCCATTGGCAGCTGATGGACTTGTAAATAGGGGTAACACTTACAAGGAGATTGGTAGAGTGAGTGAAGCAATTCAAGATTATATTTGTGCTATTAATATCCAGCCAAATATGGCTGAAGCCCATGCAAATCTGGCTTCTGCTTATAAGGATAGGTAATTTTTTTTCTATAATTTCTTTTAATGGTCACATTCCTTGGCATCCATTTGTAAGGATCAGTAGCATCTTATGGGACTCTTGGGGAAGAAAGGTGTTTGTTTTCCTAAATTTAAACAATGTTTTCATTTGGAAATTTTTTCCAACTTCTTAGCAATGTCTTTGAGCTTTCTGTCCCTTGCCCTTTGCTAATGAATAATGATGCTTTAGTTTAGATTCTTATTCTTTGTTTGGTGTAGATTTTTATCATTTTAGTTTATTGCATTCCCTGCACTAGGGGTTGAATATCAATAAAACTTAATGTGAGCCATCATCCTTGTATAGTTGATTGCACTTTTTGAATATTAGTAAATCCTAAAATCTACTTCATCATATAGGCTTTTATTGATTAACCATTATAGCTCAGAAAGGTGGTGGATTGATTTTCATCCAAAATGAGGAAAAACAAATTTGATGCATCCTACTCTTGTCAATGTAGATTTATAATGTATGATTCTTTCTATTGGGGTTAAAGAAATGCCTTTTTACTAGCAATTCTTTGATTCTGAATTTGGTTTACTTGTAAATTTTAATACAGTGGACATGTGGAGGCTGCTGTCAAAAGCTATAAGCAGGCATTGCTTCTTCGACCAGATTTTCCTGAAGCTACTTGTAACCTCCTACATACGTTACAGGTACTATGGCTTGAAGTTCAATGCACTATGGAATTAATATCTACACAAAAACTACATTTACATGCAGGGGATATCATTTTATGTAGTAGTAGGAAGCACTTTGTGGACATGCTGTTTCTTTCAGGGCATTCAACCTTTTCTAAGTGATCATATTCTTTGTATATGCCTGACTCTTAAGAGTAATCACTCATTGAATGAATTAAGGTCAAGACTTATGCAGCTTGCTTCATTAATTATCTTGTGGAATTGCTTCCTTGGAACTTGATCTTACTTCAAAGTAACTTAGTTTATTTACAGGCTTTTGTAGAGAGACCTATTGAATTGGGATCAGCTGATCTAATTTGATTTTATATTTTTAGTGTGTGTGCTGCTGGGAGGATCGGGATAAAATGTTCACTGAAGTTGAGGGCATCATCCGAAGGCAGATTAATGTGAGTATTGATATGCATGCATCTTTTTTCGTATTCCTAGTATTTTATGTTATTCCATTTCCATTGTTTTTAAGATTGGAACTACTTCAATTAGTATTTCCTTTTTCAGTGCAATTAACCACAAAACTTCTTTATCTCAGATGTCAGTTCTTCCTAGTGTGCAACCTTTCCATGCTATAGCATATCCCATTGATCCAATGCTTGCACTTGATATTAGGTATAAACTTCTTTTCGTAGTACCATATGTAATTTTGCTGCAGTGAACTAGAGTTTTTCAGTAACATCTCTTCCCTTCTCTTGCAGCCGTAAATATGCTGCTCATTGCTCTTTGATTGCATCTCGTTTTGCTCTTCCTCCTTTCAACCATCCTGCTCCAATTCCTATTAAGCAAGATTGTGGAAATCAGAGGCTAAAGATTGGTTATGTAAGCAGTGATTTTGGCAATCACCCCTTGTCACACCTCATGGGATCGGTATTTGGCATGCACAACAGAGAGAATGTAGAGGTTGTTCTCTTTCTTTTTTTTTTTTTTGGGGGAGGTTGGGGTGGGGGTTGGGGGTAATCTTATTATACTAGAAGTTTGTGGCCATGATTGACATCAAAACATGGTGTTTGCAGGTATTTTGCTATGCCTTGAGTCAAAATGATGGCACTGAATGGAGACAGCGTATCCAGTCTGAGGCTGAGCATTTTATAGATGTCTCTTCCATGTCATCAGATGTGATCGCTAAAATGATTAACAAGGATGGAATACAGATCCTTATCAACCTGAATGGGTATACTAAGGTTAATATGATCAATTTTCTCATCCTTTGTGGAACCTAATTTTATTTTCAGAGTCTAGCTGTTTTGATTGATGTGATATTATGAAATGATAATAAAAATGAACCCAAGTTCTTTTCTTTTCCTTGATTTATTTGGGTTGATATTTTATTAATAATATAAGGTGGTTAAAGTCTTATATTTTTACATTTCTGTAGTATCAACTTTATGTAATTCCAATATGAAATGATTGTGCTGCTCAATAATACAGGGTGCAAGGAATGAAATTTTTGCCATGCAGCCAGCACCTATACAGGTTTCATATATGGGATTCCCTGGGACTACCGGGGCAGATTACATTGATTACTTGGTCAGTGATGAGGTAATAGCTGGTGCTTCACATAAACCTTCAATGATTCATATGTTCTTCATCTAACCTGCTATTTCTTTGCTTCCAGTTTGTTTCACCTTTGCGCTATGCACATATTTATTCTGAGAAACTGGTCCATCTCCCTCATTGCTACTTTGTGAATGATTATAAGCAGGTGATTTTTTTTAAAAAAATTTGTAATAAAACAGAATCTATTCCCTGCGAGTAGAATCTCATGACAGTGAAGGCCTGATTCTTTAACTTTTATTCTTTGCAGAAAAATCGTGATGTGTTGGATCCACATTGTCAGCACAAGCGATCTGACTATGGTCTTCCTGAAGATAAATTTATTTTTGCATGTTTCAACCAATTGTATAAAATGGATCCTGAAATCTTTAATACTTGGTAATATGAGGATGATCACCGAGTTTAATGAAAGTAATATTCTTATTTTGTCATTTCACTCACTTCTTTTATAAATTCAGGTGTAATATTCTTAAGCGTGTACCAAATAGTGCACTTTGGCTCCTCAGATTCCCAGCTGCTGGAGAAACGAGACTGCGAGCATGTAGGTTCTGCATTCATGTTTTCTTTGACGAACGAAGCCTTCATAATATTGAGTTCTTTTTATTGTTATTGTTATTATTATTTTTATTGATGTTGATCTTTATTTCAGATGCTGCTGCACAAGGGGTACAGCCAGAGCAAATAATTTTCACAGATGTTGCAATGAAACATGAACATATCAGGCGCAGTGCTTTAGCTGATCTCTGTCTCGACACGTAAGTATTCTCTTCCCTGCTGTCTTTAACAATTTTATTTTGTTCTGCAGTTCAGTAATGATGGTTCCATTGTTATTCTTCATAGCCCTTTATGCAATGCACATACTACTGGCACGGATGTGTTATGGGCTGGTTTACCTATGGTGACTCTACCCCTTGAGAAAATGGCTACAAGGGTTGCTGGTTCACTTTGTCTCGCTACTGGTTTGGGGGAGGAGATGATTGTGAACAGGTAGGTTTTTAACATTGTCCTTGGAGAGTGTGTATGCGTGTATACTATACATACGCTGTAATATGTTTTCCTATTAAATCTTTATGTTATGATAGTTTCTTCCTGCATTTTACAGTATGAAGGAATATGAAGAAAGGGCTGTCTCGTTGGCATTAAATAGGCTGAAGCTTCAGGCTCTTACCAATAAACTCAAGGCAGCTCGTTTAACTTGCCCTCTTTTCGACACAGCACGCTGGGTAAAGCTTAATTAACGTCGCAGGTTATTATTTTCTGCATTAGATATTGTTATAAATGCTTAACAATTTTGGTTATAAACCATGGCAGGTGCGGAATTTGGAGAGGTCATACTTCAAAATGTGGAATCTGTATTGCTCAGGGCAGCAGCCCCAGCACTTCAAAGTCACTGAAAATGACTTTGATTTCCCTTATAATAGATAGGAACAAACGAGGATTGTAGATAAAAATTAAGAGGATATAGAAGAACCAGAAATCCTACTTAGGAATAAAGATAATCACAATGTTAATGAGATTTATTTCTGATATTTACATCTTATAGGTGGCAATGTGATTTTACTGAGATGAGTTTGAGGTACTATCAGACTTTATTTACCTGATTATTCATGTGGTTTTGGAATTGAGATTGAAGAAATGTTACAGAAGATCATGTATCTTACATGATTTATTGACCTCAGAAAAAGTTGGGTGTAACCCTGAGCACAGTTGGCTCAACCCAAATTCAATGAATGAGGGCTAAATTAATGCCAATCATGTAGATGGTTTTTTCTTTTTCATGTGATGGCAACAGAATAATCTCATGAGCACGTTGACCAAAGCTTTTGGATGGGACAGGCTTTGACACATCCCTGCACAGCCCAGTATAATAAAAGGTTTTTCCCCCATCTCTGTCTCGAGCATTGTTGATTGAAAGTTGAGGCAACCTTTGGTTGGGTGCGTGAGGCAATTGCCATCTTCCTCAGCAGGTGGTAACTCCCTGTTTCTATTAAAATGTGTAATTTGCATGCCTAAGTGCTACCTATAAGTAAATTGAAATCAGCGCATTGTTTATGAAGCTGATAAAGATAGCAAAGATATGCATGGAAACATCGACATCGAAGTTGAGATATCTCAAAAAATATGATAGGTTCCGTATGTTAATAGTTACTTATTCATCCCTCTTCAAGAGAATTAAAAGAGGGAATACGAATGACTTATTAACGAAAATAAAAAGAAAAGCAGACCTCCCCGGCTGTCGCAGAAAACCTTGAGCTGAACCCAACCAATTTGATAAATGGGTTTTATTGTGATGGGCCGGGCAGGTATCAGCTGCTAGGAATTTGAGATGGAGAAATGTTCAATCAAAGTTTTTAAATTATGGACAATTATTACATTTTCATAAAAAAAAGGTTTTTAAATTATTTTTCAAAGATATGGTTGAGGTTTGATTGGGCTTTGGATTAGAGGAGGTATTAGCAACTTGAATAAAAGTAAAGAGATCATGTACATAGTACAAGGAGCTTTTATAGAACTTGACCCATTTTAATAGTGCTATGATGTAGGAATTCAAAAATATTTAACGCATTCACTTTAACGATAGTAATTAACAGTGTGGGAGTACGAATACGATAAAAGTGAAAAACCAAATTAAATAAATTAAAGTAAAAGGTTAAATATTAAATTTCAACATGAATTTCTCCAGTACTCCGACAGGTAACTACTTTTTGAATAGATTTAAAAATTTAAAAGTACAAAAAGAAAAAGTGAAAATTTGTCACCATTATAATCATGACTGAAAGAGCAGTGGATGATAATAGATTGTTATGTCACCCATCAATAACAATATTATAGGGCCTACGTTTGTTTAATTAATTAAATTCATATCATTATTTACTACTAAAACATGAACATTCTATCCATAACAAAAATGTAAAAATAAGACAATATTTCAACTCAAAGTAAGACCAAAGTCCCACTCCCATGTTCTACGGTTTGACTTGCTTTGCTATTTGCTATTTTATTTTTGGCACTATGTAGATTTTAAAACATAAAACTATATTTCATCAATAAAATAAAATAAAATAAAATAAAATAAAATAAAAATCTTTAAATTTTAAAATTACCCAAATACTTTATCATTAGAAAAAATAAAAATAGCGAAAGACTTATAAATAAATATAAATAATTTTATTCAAATATAATTAAATATTAATTATAATCACTGTATTTTTTAGGTTTTGAGTTTAGAGTTTAAAATTTATATCAATTTCAAATTTATATTTAAATAAAATTATTAATATTTATTTATAAGTGCACCACTAATTTTTATTGCACTGATGTTAATGTGTCGTGTTATTGTTCATTGACGATGCAATGCATCAAAAATTTGCCCTAATCTAACCTTTTGTTTTCAAATTCTTTAAATAATTTACTTAATTATTTTAAATAGATCCAATTTTAAACAAAAACTTTGGCATTAAAATATTTATTCTTTTTCATTCACATAACATAAATTCTAAGTTTTATTCAAAGAAAGTGTCATTGAAAAACGGTGTGTGCATTGTGCATGCCTAGATACGAAAGATGGTTAACAAATATACTGTGTATGAGATACTTTTGAATTTCGCAAATGGTTTTAGCAAACATAGATAAAAACAGAAAACACACTAAATCATGAACTTGTACATTAAATGACCAAACATAGACAAAGGGGGAGGTGCAAGCATTGAAACAACGAGGATACAAAGGAAAATGGTTCAAAACAAAGTAGCAAAGAACTAAATTTATCTGATCAGAACTGAGTTTGAAGATATTCCACCATTTTCTTATCAAGTTTGAAGGCCTTAGCAAGGACTTCACTATTGATGGCTGGGTTGGAACCAAAAACAGCATTGGCTATAGTTATAACTCCTGGGTTTTGGCTGCTGAGACCAGCAAAGGCAATGGCATTGGTCTTCCCGATATTGAACTGGAAGTGAATGAGGCCAACAGGGAAAACAAACACATCGCCTGTCTTCAGTACTTTGGTAAATAATCGGTTATCGGGGTTCGATGTTACAAAGCCAACATAGAGTGTACCCTTTGTCACAACTAGGATTTCTGTGGCGCGAGGGTGCGTGTGAGGAGGGTTTTGACCACCATTAGGTGCATAGTCGATTCGAACCAATGATATACCAAGAGTGTTAAGTCCCGGTATTTGATCAACATTAACAGGAGTAACTCTTGATCCCACTGCATTGGATGTGTTTCCTGGTTTATCAAGACCAGAAAAGAAGAAATCATCTGCTGTGGCAAGTTTTGGATCCTTGCACAACTTCCCATTTACAAATACTGCATGAAAAGAGAGAGAGAGAGTTTTAGCTAACATAAAATGATACAAATAGTAGTGTCATTATTATAATGAAATGGCACAAATTCCTATATACTACCAGCATGCTTGGTGCTATTGAGTGCAACACAAAAGTCCTGAAGAGGGCTAGGATCTGAGGCTGAGGCTAATGTGACACCCAATATCAATAGGGAAAAAAATACAAGGAAATGTTGAACTCCCTTCATTGGGATCAATATTCTAGCTATATATCTACTTCAATTACTTGTTAGCTGTTGATTGAAGGATGAGAGATCTTAACGGAAGATAGGTCTATTTATAGATGGAAAACCTGTGAAAGTGGTCCTCATTTATCTACATGAAGCAGGTGAAAACTTGCTATATGCCTAGATGGCTATGGATTTTATATTTCCATGAAAAGAATATTCCTCAACAACTGCAATTTTATTTTTCTTCCTTTTCTGTCTGATTCTTTGCTTTATCCTAGATATATATTTCAAGGTTATTGGTCGTATGTTTCCATTAATAACTTATGATTAGGATAATGGACGTTTCATTTATCCAAAACCAGACAGAAATTCGTATTAATTCTGCACCATTTATGAGAGTAGTAGGTAGCAGAAGACAAACTAGAATAAGTAATCCTCAAAGACAAAACACCCAACCAGCTAAAGGAAAAACCACCAAATGGACAAAACAATGCTAAGACAAAAAAAAAAAGCAAGAAAATTAATGACAGAACAGAAGATGCCGTAGTTTATGCCCCACATATATGTTTTTTTAACGAGTGCCAGAGTGCGGTTCCTCCATGTAGTAATAATACCTTTCACTCCATGACTCAAAAATGACTAATAAAGTTGTCAAATATTGCATTTAATACAATTTCTAACCTCAAAAAGTGCAGTTATTCGTAAAAGCCTGAGTTAATTAATTACAATTATAGTCATAATAATACATTTGTATTTACAATCGAATGCACGAATGGAATGATAATTAAAATATATTTGATTGAGATTCACACATAAATTTAAATTAAAAAATATATCAATTGTGTCTAAATTTTGATTAAAATTATATTTTAGCTCTTATATTTTAAAAGATACATAATTGTTATTAAAGTTATCAAAATATTATATTTTGATCATTCATTCGTTAATTTCTATTAAGAGGATGATGTGAAATGTCCTCCACTATTTTTTGTTTTATTTAATGATGATGTGTCGTGTTATTATTCATCGATAATGTATGAAACTTATGCACCGACACTGCATTAAATATTCTCCATTATATTATATTGTTCAACCACTACTCTTATTTATGCCAGTTTTGCTTCTATATTGCATGTTGAACAAGAATATTTCGGTAGATGTATAGGTGGTGCACTGTTGGGGATAGACCTGATTAGGCAACGAACAAGTAAAAATAGTAAAAAAAATTGAGAAATTGTACACATAAATTTAACGTGAAAAAATTCCTCCAAAGAGGATAAAAAATCATAGGCAAATGTAATTTTACTATAATGGAAAAAGAACGAAAAATACAAAAGATGAGATAAAAACTAAATCCCGAAATCCAAAAACAAAGAACCTTCAAAACGTAAACACAAAATTTTCTAAAAATGTTATAAATTCTAATATTTAAAAAAGTCTATTTATAAGTTAAATTAGTAGGTAAAATAATAATAAAACAATCTAAATTAATTAGAGTTTGACTGAAATAAATAAACAGAGTTTAACGCATAAACTTATATATTATCGATACATCAAATATAAATCAACCTTCTAAATAATTTTGGTGAATTTCTTCTATTATGGCATCTCATTGGGACCTAAAAAAAACACGAAAGCCCTTCTCCTAACAGAAAACAGCAGGCCAGAAGGAGACAAAGAGGAACAAGTTGAACCCACGAAAACAAAATGAAACCAGCAATAGGAAAGGCCATCGTAATAGACAAACTAAGGCTACAGCAAGAGAGCAAGCATCAAATACAGCAGAAGCCAAAATTTTAGGCCCCATTTCTGCTGACAAATTAACCATTGCAACTTTCAATTACTCAAAAAAATTCTCTTATATATGAGGATAGAAAAAGCTTCATGTTGAGACACCTTTCAATGCGCACTTTGATTTATTTTGGTTCATATTTTTGATAAGAGAGTCGGCAGGTGATATATAGCAGAGCAAATACTCTTTGCAATTAAATTTTAAGCAATAAATGTTTAATGAATAGCAAAAACATGGAGAACATTAATGATTTGGCAAGAACTTGCCTAACTTATATTATTATAATCAAGAGGAAATAAAGAAGATGAGTTGTTAATAGGTGATTATGACATTGAACCATAAATATTGATAAAACCAGTCGGACAACATATAACAAAACATAACATTGAACAGAACTAATGTCCATAGCCGACTGATTCAGTCCAAAATTTTCTATATTAATAACATAAATTAGGCTGAGTTGCCTTTAATTATTCTTAGAATTAACAATTTGATTTTTTAAAGGAAGGATCGATCGTTACTATTTATTCTGTATATATTAGATCGGGTTGCGAAACTTTTAAATTCGAATGATTTTTTTAACGTAAACAAGTGTTAATTCTTTGCAAATATTTTTTCTTATTAAACAAATCAAGTTAACGTTTTTTAAAAAGCATGAACGATTTAACCGTAAAAAAATTAAAAGAAAAAATCACATTATATAAAATTAAATATTTCTTTCCAATATGCAAAAAAGAATAACTAATACTATATTAAAAATTTCATAAATATCATTATAATTCAAAAAATTAAATTAAAAAACTTGGCTTTAGTCCTATTTCTCAATACTAGGCATCCTAAGTTGCATCCTCCGCTTTTTCATAAGATCGAACTCATCAATGATAGAATCTGTTGAAAATTCTCGAGCTATCTCTTTTTCAATGTATGCCACCAAGTGAGTTGAAATAAAATCATCCTCCATTCTGTTGCGAAGCCTTGTCTTCATTTTTCATGGCTGAAAATGCTCGTTCGGTTGTTGTAGTAGACATGGGAAGAGTTAGCATAAGACGAATAATTCTATCAAGATGATGATAAATACTTGACTTATTTGTCTTAGCTAGTACTTGAGACAACTCGATAACTATAGAAGCTTTTTGTAATTCTGTGCTCTGATGAACATAAAGTTGAAAATGCTCCAATTGAATCTTCATGTGTAGCTTTTCTTGCTCTGTATAATCATCTGGATAAAAAGAATTCATAAGCTTATAGATATCTTCCACCGAAAAAGCTTTGTAATCGTGTGGATCCAAAGCGGAGCTAAGAACAAGTAACTCCACTACCTCATCATTAAAGGGAGAATTCATTTTTGTTAGCAATGAATCAATACCAACAATGAATATATCAAGCCGATAGTGATGCTCAATTGTGAGGTTTTCTCTCTGGATACAAGACCGACCTCGACCAACTTTGTATGGAGCACTTAAATTGGGGACTTCTATCTCATGATCTTTACAAAATAACTTCACTTCCTCAAATAAAGGATCCCACCCATGTTCTCTGAATTTCTAGAGAAACATTTTAGTTGATGACACCAGCTGCATTGCATTTAGTATATCCTGCGGTTTATACTGCAATGCTTCACAAAGATCATCAGTGATTCTAATCATCTCAATCATGAAATGCAAGATGAAAACAAATTTAATGGATATCATTGCATCATATATTCCATCAACTTCACTTCTTTGAGTAAGGTTGCCAGACTTAATGATATCTTGTAATACAACACAGACGGAATCGAACATCCTTATCAAGCTATTGAGAGAAGCTAAATGAGATCCCCATCGGGTATCGCCTAGACGTTGGAGAGTATCGACTTGATTTTTCCCTTTGCCAGTTTCAAGCTCACTAGTGTCAATCAACTTCGCGATATGAGATGACTCAGTGTCTCTTAATTGTTCATGCCACTTGTTTGAAAAAGCAGCCAAATTGATTATATCAGTTAAGTATAAAACAATTGACAAATAGGAATAACCTCCTTAGATGCAGCTACTAGATTTAATTGGAGACGATGAGCGAGGCAGTGAACATAGTATGCAAATCAACACTTTTTAGCAAATAATGCTTGTAAGCCATTACATTCACCACGCATATTACTTGCACCATCATATCCTTGACCATGAATATCATCCACATTAAGGCAATGAAGTAAAAGAACTTCATGGATTGCCTTCTCCAAAGCTAATGATGTGGTGTCCTTTACATGAACCAAATCAAAAGATCGTTCACGTATAAAACCTTGTTTATCAACAAACCATAAATTACTATTTGTTCTTTCTTTGACTCGTTACGAGCTTAATCCACTATAATGTAAAACTTTGAATCTCCAATCTCTTCTTGAATTAATCTCTAAATTTTACTCGCCAAAATAGAAAGAATGCCCTTTTGAATAGTCAGACTGACTGTAACACCCTATACGCAGTTCGATTGTAAGACTCGAGCTACGAGATGCGACAAATAAATTCAGAATAATCATATGCAATTTAAAAAATTGAATGATCATATAAATACACACATTAATTCTTAAAAATGAAAACGAGACTAAATTGAGATTTAAAATAAAACAGATTAGATTCGTGCATGAAAAAGGACCAAACTGTAAATTTTTTAAAGTTTTGAATTAAGTATCGATATTTATGTGATAGGTATCGATACTAAAATTGATATTGATACCATTTTGGTATTCTTTAATTTGAAAACACTGTTCATTTGGTCAAGTATCGATACCTTGGTCCCTGCTATTAATACTTTTATCCAGATGGTAAAAAATCACTAGTTTGAAAGTTCATTTCATGCCCAAACCTATATCTTAATTCATGGATACAACTAGGTACACATATGACCTGCATAAAACTCACTCAAACCATTACAAACATGCCATGATTTAACCATGACATATTGACCATCTTACTTATTATAATTAATAACTAAGTATACAATTAGGTACCATAATCCTAATACTAACCAATATGCCATTTGGAACCATCACAACCAAATTCAAAACTTAAATTCAGTTATACATACAAGCATGTATCATAATAGTAAAATTTACCTTTGTACATAATCAAAACTTACCATATCATTGAAACAATTTAATTTAATGAATGCATATACTACATCTATCAATTAACATATTTACCATACATTTCTCCCAAAATTACCATTTCTCAACTAATTCATGATCCACAATCAAGCATACCATCACCACACATACTATCATCATTTACCCTATATACATACCATAATAATCATTAAATTTATCCTTATGCATGACAACCTTTATAACAATTTTCAACTTCAACATATAACTTTAAACCATCAACCCAAAATAGCTTATGTACATATCGTATAACCATTTAAAACACAAACCACAATCAAGAACTAAAGTACTAACATTCAAGATTGATAAAAAATGATTCACCTATATACATGCCACAAAATCTAGTTTTAAATGATAGAAAGACTACTAGATCATTACCAGGATAGTGTGAGCTTCTCGATGATCCATCTAACATGTTCCGCAAGTTGACACTACAGGAAAAAAAACAAAAAAATGAAGTAAGCTTTAAAATTGCTTAGTAAGTTCACAGGTATTAAAACCAAGTAACTTACCTCATGTTATAATTATACACTACATGCTACTTAGCTTGATAAAGTTTGCCTGTCATGGCAAATCACATATCAAGAAGGTGAGCTCAACATTTATCATATATATATATTAACTCAATTATATAACATTTCAATTCACTTAATTCAACATTTCATTATCATTCATAAAACAAATAATCATTTAATTAATTCACTATCTTAATCATATCATAAAATCTATTTACCTGTAATACATCCCATTTCAAATTTATGCCAAACATTATTTTTCATTTTATAGCTTGAATTCTCCATCGATTTATATTAAATCATATAAACATCATTCCCATTCATATAAATTCATTTTTATAAAAAAATATAAATAAATATATATATCGTTACTAATTTAATGTCAATTACTACTTCATTTCATAATACGAATTATGAATCACATATTATCTCAATTTCCAAATTCATGGATTCATTGAATATAATCAACCTGTAACACCCCTTACCCATATTCGACACCAGAATAGGGTACGAGGCATTACCAGAACACATACACTTGTAAACGTATTGAACCGAGTTATAAAATTCATTAATTATTAAAACTTTCAAATTATTAACATGATTTTATAATTCTTCACAATATAAATAATGCAACATTTCCTACCAACCACAATCGAGCTTCCGATAATCATCTCACTGCATCTAATAATTGTACATATTACCAATAATAATTCAATTTCAATAATAAAACACATATCTATATAATATTCATCATCAAATAACATTCACTTTAATTAAAATTATACAGAATATAGTTCATACGAACTTATCAAAGCTAAATTGCGTAAATACCAAAATTTAGGGACATTTTGGTAATTTTCTATTTTCTCAATTTCCACCCAATCTTGATCTAAATTAATATTTCAATCAATTTACTAATTTAAATAATAAAACAATTCATTTCATGCAATTTGGTCACTTTTGACATTTTACAAATTTACCCTTAAAGTTTCACATTTGTTCAATTTAGTCCCCTGAACCTAAAACATGTAAATTGGTCATTTTAATGAAAACTCATGCTAGTTGAATAATCATATATTTTCCTCCTCCTCTCCATTCCACATCATTAATGTATATAACATGCTTATAGGTAACATTAGCTATAATTTCACCATTTACTTATATATATTCATTCAAAGTCATCCAATTGAGTCATAGTCACTAAATTATTTATATCTTGAGCTAAAGAACTCCAAATTAAGATCCATTAATTTTATTTGAAACTAGACTCACATATATTCTTACCATAAAATTTTCAAAATTTTTGGTTTAGCTAATAAGTATAGTTTATTCTTTAAAGTCATCCCTGTTCTGCTGTCTGACAGTCCCGACCCTTCTTCACTAAAAATTAATTATCTCCTCGTACAGAATTTGAATGATGTTACCATTTATTTATATTGAAAATATACTCATTAATTATTTAAAAATATAAATTTAAGTCTCTAATTATTTTTCTCCAATTTTTTATGATTTTCCAAAGTCAGTACAGGGGAACCCAAAATCATTCTGACCTTATCTCACAAAACCTATTATATATCACAATTTACAATTACATTGCTTAAAACGTTTCTTCTATGAGAAACTAGATTCAATAAGATTTAATTTCATATTTTTTCATCCTCTAATTCCATTTATACGATTTTTGATAGATTTTCAAAGTCGGACTCACTGCTATCTCAAAACTGCTTTTAGTGTAAAATGTTGATAACTAAATTTATAACACTTTCCTTTCCTTTCTCTTCTATATTTTCCATAACTTTCTCTTATTTCCTTTACTAACATAACAAGAATATATAACCTTATATAATGAAACTCTACCTTAACGTTAATTTCCTACTTTTCAATAATATCAAACTCAAAAGTATATAAAAATCTTGATGTTCTTACCTTATGCCATTGATTTCAATCTTTAACTTGATTTTCTCCTCCCCACTTCTATTTCTTGAATCTAACTTGATATTCTAGCTCCCCATAGTCTCCTTGTTATCTTTCTCTCTTGATGAATATGGAAATTCTTTTGATTTCTAAGTGAAAATGGTGAGTTTTTGGTAAAGGACCAAATTGTAAAGAAAAGAAAGTTTCTCTCTTTCTTTTCTCTTCATACGTTAGTTGCATGGGAAAGAAGATGATGATTCTTCATATTTTCTTCCATATATATACACTAAATAAAATAATAAAATAATAAAATATCATTTAAAATCAAATTAAAACATTAATAAACTAATATTTATTTATTTAATCTAAAATATCTCCAACATCATCATTATTTTCAAGATTTCTCTTTATTCTAATTGACCATTTTGCTCTTTAGATCTTTTAAAATTCCATCCTTGAGTCATCACTTAATTTGGTAAAATTACAATTTAGTCCTCATAATTCTTCATCTATTCAATTTGGTCCGAATTCATCCATCTTCCTTAGTTTCTAGATTATTCCACCCTTAAAATATTTACACTATTGGTCCTTCAACTTTTTCATATTTACACTTTAACCCCTCAAATTTTGAGTATTTACTATTAGGTAACAAAACTTTTCTCACTTTTGCAATTTAATCCTTTCTTGAATTAATATGTCATAATATACTTTCCAATGTTGACATAACTCAATTACCTTTTTTTATCACTTTATTTCCTTGTCGGATTTGTGGTCCCGAAATCACTGTTCCATCTAGACCTAAAATCGGGCTGTTACACAACCAATGTTCCCAACTCATACCACAATTTCATATTCCATTTCACATTTCACTTCCATTTCATATAATTTGCCATTTCAAATATCAAGTATTTCATTTTTACCATTTATTTCTCTATTAACACGACTCGGACTCGGACGGACTCGGACTCGGACTCGGAGGTCCCAAGTTCAAGCATTAGCTTGGGCAAATTTTTGGGTTTTAAATGAATAAACCTCTATCTCTAACCAGTAGGCTTATAAATAAATGTTGGTAAAATATTACAAAATGGGCCTGCTAGTTTGGCGGTTAAGTGGTGAGTTGGTGTGCTAAAGGTCAAGAGTTCGAGACTCTGCGCGAACAAAGGATTTATTTTTACTACTTGCGTCGTGTGAGTGTTGTAGGTTGACCAAAATGCTGTAGTTTGGGGAGTTTAAGAGTGAATGAGAGTGTGGTGGACGATGTAGTGGAGGAAATTAAGTGATAATGAGAGTAGTGGTGAGATAATTAAGGGATTTTGGAATTCTATCAAAATCTTTTTGTTAATTTCAGTTCATCCAAAATTCTATTCTCTCTTCCCCAAAATTTCTTCCATCATTCTGACGTTTATTCACTCCTTTTCTGCCGAATTTTCATTGTTTCCTCCTTCTTTTCATTTGATTTCTTTTGTGCCTGCATCGTGCTCGACGATTGAACTTGATCGATTCAGTAAGTATTCGTTTTGCCACTTTCTCTCGTTCCGTGGTTGGTTTTCTGAAAAAAAGGTTATTTTGGTTCTTTTGAATTAGGTGAAAATCAAGTAGCGATAGGTGCTTTTGCAGAGATTTGAACTTTTGGGTTTTCGGTTCGCTGTCGGTAAGTGACCGAGTTCACTTTTTCAATATTCTAAGATTTTGTTGTGAAACATTCTCAGTTTAGTTTTTGAATGTATTGTTAAAATTGGCATTGGTAATGTCTATTATAGGTTCTGGAGATATGGGATTACGTGTAGGAGCGAAACCATAATAGGTGTGTACTTGATTGTGCAAAAAATAAAGTTTCGACGAAAGTTGAAAGCCAAACTATCAACGCCACACAGGCGTTTGGTCGCCCGTATGGTAGGCCGTGTGATAATGAGAGTAGTGGTGAGATAATTAAAAGATTTTGGGATTCTATCAAAATCTTTTTGCTAATTTCAGTTCATCCAAAATTCTATTCTCTCTTCCCCAAAATTTCTTCCATCGTTCTGATGTTTATTCACCCTTTTTTCTACCGAATTTTCATTATTTCCACCCTTTTTTTTATTTCTTTTATGCCTCTATCATGCTCGATGATTGAACTCGCTTGATTCGGTAAGTATTCATTTTGGCACTTTCTCTCGTTCTATGGTTGGTTTTCTAAAAAAATGGTTGTTTTGGTTCTTTCAAATTAGGTGAAAATTAAGTAGCGATAGGTGCTTCTGCAGAGATTTGAACGTTTGGGTTTTCGGTTCGCTATCGGTAAGTGATCGAGTTCACTTTTTCAATATTCTAAGGTTTCATTATGAAATAATCTCATTTTAGTTTTCGAATGTGCTGCTAAAATCAGTGTTGGTAATGTTTATTATAGGTTCCGGAGAAACGAGGCTACGTGTAAGAGCGAAATCGTAATAGGTGTGTACTCGATTGTGCAGAAAACGTGGTTTTAACAAAAGTTGAAAACTAGTCGATGTCACACGGGCGTTTGGTCACCCGTGTGGTAGGCCGTGTGATCGAACATGGGTGTGTGATTGACGAGGTTGGTCATGTGCGATTCATGGGTTGAGCCGAATTGGGCCGTGCGGGCCACACGGGCACGTGGGCCCCACATAGGTGAATCACACGGGCGTGTGAGAATATTAGGACAGGTCTTGAGATCCAGACGGCCAAGCCATTTTGGGCCGTGTGGGCCACACTGGCATGTAGGCCTACATGGGCATCCAACATGGGCCATGGGCCCATTTTCACTGTTTGACTGCTAAGGTTGCACGGGTCGCCCAAGTCGACTGTGAACCTACTGAAGGGTCGGTAAGTTTACCTAGACCCCTAATTGACTGAAATGATTGAAAGACTATTATATGCTTATATGAGATAGATATGTATATCTGTATGTTGAGCATGTTATATACACTATATTGTTTATACATGATACCATGACATGTCTGTATGATGCATTGCACTGGGTTGGGGACTAATATTGATTGGAGGAAGTGTACTGAAAGGCTTCAAGCCTAACTCACTGGCAGCACAGCTGCAACTACTGTCTAGTGTTGCATTTAGTGCTATTTAGAGTGTAGGGATGGGTGGGTTGATTATATCCCTACATGGAGTGTACGGTTAGACAGAGATGGAGTGTAGAGGCTGGTTGCGTAGGATTTTATAACTGCAAAACTATCATTGTTACTATACTGTGATGGGCTAAGACCCTAATGCTTACTGATACTGATACTGAAAAGGGCTTAGGCCCAAACTGAGATTAACTGTTATTGTCTGTTTGTTTGCATGGGGATTACCCACTGAGTTTACGTAAACTCACCCCTTCTGTTTAATCTATACAAGTAATCCCCAGACATAGGCGGCTCGGTACGGCGGAGGACTCAGCGGTGGCCACACGACTCCTTTTTGCTATTTGATACTTATTTACAATTATAAGTTTTATTTTGAGGTATTTTTCTTTAACAATGGCCTCTATGGACTTTTACCTAAAATTTGGATTTTATACTGTTTTTTATTTATTTCTGCTAGAAGTAGGTAAAACTTGGGTTTCCAAAAGAGATGAATGTTTTCTGTTTATATCTGCTAGAAGTTGGTAAAACTTGGGTTTCCAAAAGAGATGAACGTTTTATCAGAATACCACGCGCATGCAAACTATTTATAAAAGCTTCCGCAAAGTATAACATTTTAAAAATGAATCACGGTTTAAGAATTAATGAAAGATAATGATAAGTTCTAAACAGAAAATGATTTTAGCAATGATATAATTTTCAAACGCACTTCTATGTGACATCGCTAGATTCAGCCATATCGTCTATGCTGGGTTTGGAGTGTTATATTTAGCGGTATCAGTGCCAGGTTGCAAAACTTGGCTGTGGATTTGGGTTTAAAACTTGGTTTTAAAGCACTGATTTCTGAATGATTTGATCATTTTTAAAACTTGGTTTTTAAAGCACATCGAGTCTCCGACGCTGATCCTGTAAGTCCTCTGAATTGATATCTGTTTAAAAACTGAAAGTGCTATAAATAGTATAAACTAAGACTACTATAGATAAACTGTACTGAGAACACTCAGGTTAGTGTATACTGATACTGCAGTAAAACCAATAAACACTGGTTGACACTACGTCGTACGAAAATAAACTCTAAACTACTGAAATTGTTTCCATAAAACATCTGCTAATAACTATTGAACTGTAAACTGATTCATAAAACTTTTAATACAGATGAGTGTGACTAGACGATGAGCGCATGAGGTACTCGCAGACGGGGTACTAGAAGCTGAGGTATAGGCCATAGAGGGGCTCGAGTTGAGTCCTCTTCACTGGGCAGTATGCCAAATCTAGACACTAGCGATGTCACCTGTCACTAAGACTAGGTCACAAAACCGAGTGGCTGGAGACGACACATTGTCTCAAGCCATGTTAAGGATTCTAGAGAGGGTCGTTGGGCCCAATACTAGTGCTAGAGGCCAGGGGTCGGTTATGGAACAACTCTAGTCTAACGGAGCTGAGCTTTTTAGGGGTATTGTAGGAGTTGCCCCTAATGTGGCTGACTATTGGATAGAGGCCACAGAGAGAATTATGGATGACTTGGACTGTACCCCTGAGAAAAAATTAAAGGGTGCTGTATCGCTGCTACGATATAAGGCTTATCAGTGGTGGCTCACTGTTAAGGAAGACATTCAGCTCGATCGACTAACCTGAGAGTTCTTTAAGACCATTTTCCAGGGGAAATATGTGGGGGCCAGCTATATGGATGCCCGTAGGAGAGAGTTCTTGAATCTAACTTAGGGGGATAGATCAATGGTTGAGTATAAGGTTGAGTTTTTACGATTGAGCCGCTATGTACGTGGTATGATGGCGACTGAGTATGAGCGATATGTTCGCTTCGAGGATGGCCTCAGGGATAAACTGAGGGTTCTGATAACTCCACATAAGGAGCGAGACTTTGCTGCATTGGTTGATAAGGCAAAGATTACCGAGAAAGTAAAACGCGCTGAGGGTTAGAATTGAGAAAGAGGTAGGAATAAGAGAGATTCAGAGCCTTCGAGTTCCATTCAAAGGCCTAAGAAAAAGACCAGAGTTGATGGGACGATTAGGGTTAGGGCTCCCGTTGCAGTTACTAGACAGCCGCTGTGTACTGTCTGTGGTAGGCGCCATCAGGGCGAGTGTTGGAAAAGAAGTAGGGCATGTTTGAGGTGCGGTTCTCTAACACACTGTATTAGAGAGTGTCTGCGGAGGTCCGATCAGATGCAAGTTCTGGGTAATAATATTGCACAGCCACCAAGAGTAGTTCATCAGTCACCGAGAGGCCGGGGTCAGGCCAGAGGTGGTAATGGTTTGGGCTGTGGTCAGAGAGCACTGGGCAGAGGTGTTAGACATACTGAGGCGAGGCAGTCGACTCTAGTTTATGCTGCTCGACACTGAGAGGATAAAGATTCTCCTGACGTCATTACGGGTACGCTCTTTATTTATAATGTACCATATACTATACTGATAGATATATGATCCACTCACTCTTATATACCTTATACCGTATCTGAAAACTTAGGTATACTGGTTGAGAGCACTACGAGTGAAGTCACTGTACTGAGTCCGTTGGGGCAGTCAATAAGGGTTAACAAACTGTTTAGAGATATTCCTCTAGAGGTTTAAGGAGTTATCTTTTTGACTGATCTGATGGAACTGCCTTTTGGGGAATTTAATATGGTACTAGGAATAGCCTAGTTGGTTAAACACCGAGCTTAGATTGTGTCATGAAAAAGGTGGTACTGGGAACTGTGGAAGATAGTGAGGTAGTCGTAATTGGGGAGTGTCGGAACTACTTATCGAATGTGATTTCTGCATTGAGGGCCGAAAAGTTGGTTCGTAAGGGATGTGAGGCGTATTTGCTATCTGGGTTACCTCCAAATTGTGAAGTAGAGTTTAGGATTGAGCTCTTTTCTAGTACAGCTCCGGTGTCCATCGCCCCTTATAGAATGGCACCGAAAGAGCTTGTGGAGCTTAAGGCCCAGATTCAAGAGTTACTGGATCATGGGTTCATCTATCCTAGTGTGTCTCCGGGGGGAGCACCAGTACTGTTTATGAAAAAGAAGGATGGATCCATGCGTTTGTGTATTGACTACCGTCAACTGAACAAGCTGATCATCAAGAATAATTACCCTCTACCGAGGATAGATGATCTGTTTGACCAGCTCTGAGGGGCTTCAGTTTTTTTTTAAGATTGATCTAGGGTCAGGGTATCACCAGTTGAGAGTTAAAGAGGCTGACATGCATAAGACGAAATTTAAGACTCGTTATGGTCACTACGTGTTCCTAGTGATGCCATTCAGACTGACGAATACACCGTCAACTTTTATGGATTTGAGGAACCGGGTGTTCCAGCCCTATCTAGATCGGTTCATAGTGGTATTTATTAATGATATACTGGTGTATTCGAAAACTAAGGATAAACACAATGAACACCTCAAAGTGGTTTTACAGATTCTGTGAGAGAAACAACTGTATGCCAAGTTTAGTATATGTGAGATTTGGTTACGTGAAATAACATTTTTAGGACATGTGGTTTCTGCTGAGGGGATTAGAGTCGATCCTCAAAAGATTGAGGCTGTCTTGGATTGGAAGCAGCATAAGACTGTATCTGAGATCCGCAGTTTTTTGGGACTGGCAGGGTATTATCGACAATTTGTGGAGGGGTTTTTTCTGATTGCCGTACCCTTGACTAAGCTACTACGTAAGGGTATACTGTTTAACTGGACTGATTCACAGCAAGAGAACTTTGAGAAGCTCAAGACTGTATTGAATATGGCCGCTATTCTAATATAGCCAGAGTCTGGAAATGAGTTTACTGTTTACAGCGACGCATCACATGTCGGTGTAGGATGTGTGTTGATGCAAGAGGGTAAGGTGGTGGCGTACGCGTCTCGTCATCTTAAGACTCATGGGGCGAATTATTCGACGTATGACTTACACTGTGTTTGGTTCGCCGTATTACCCAATCCATTACGCCCCGATTACGTGCGTATTACATTACGCCCCTATTCCGGCGTTTGGTTCGCTGTAATAGGTATTACGCGCGTAATCGGTTACGCCCCTAATCCCCAAATTCTCGTGTTTTCCAATCCCTTCCCAAATCGTTGTATTAGCTATTACTTAGGCCTCCTCCCATCTCTCTATTTACCCTCCTCCTACCCGACCCTCTCCTCTTCCGTCCTAATCATTTTCTCCTCCCATTTCCCATCGCTTGCTTGATTATTCTGTCGTCATCGTTTCTTCTCGTCTCGGCGTCTAATTTCCCTTCCCCATTTCCTCCCAACCCTATCTGCGCCGCACACCAAAACTCTCTCTTTTTCTCTTCAATATATTCACAAAATTGGAAATTCCTGATAGCTTAATCCATTGAAAAAAGAGTGAAGCGTTTTTGGTCATCACGTAGCATCCAATATCAGGTGAGTTTTAATTCTGACCTAAAATAATCTGCCAATTGTAGTACATGTATCTCAATGTTTTTCCCAATTGTAGATAACCCCTCTGCATGCTTTTCTCTTTACTTTTTTAAGCTTAATCGTCACCTTAAGTGTTACCTGTTTTAGTTCCTACAAGTTAATTTCTTTGAAATTGCTATTTTATTTTATTCATTGTTGCTTATTTCATCGAGATTATTGTGTATATGGATGCACTGCTTTTAAAGCTACTTTCATTGGAATTATTGTATAATTCCGCTTGTGGCTTTTTACTCTTCAGTAGTTTAATGCTGATTTCATGGTTATGAATCTTTTATTCTTGATAGTTTTAGTTATCGAGCGAGGTTATATTAGAAAAGAACGAAGCATAAAACGAATATTAGACCAAAGAAAGAAAAAGATGGCAACCTAACATTTGTAATCTGTAATTTTCTTTTACTTCCAAAATAATAGTAATACATTGAAGTGATTTTGATTGAAATGAAGTTTTTGTGTGTTCACTGATCAAAAAGTTATGATAATGAGGCCTTGGCATTGGATCATGATAAAAAGGTAACACTTGTATCATACTAATAAATTCTGCAAATTTACATCTTGTAGATGCCATCAAGTATTGGATGACTTTTTAAATATACAGTGAAATTCTGCTCATTATAAATATTATATACATATATACAGTGAAATTTTGCCTTGCGGACTTCATTTAAATTAAGAAAGCTTACAAAAGACACTCCCTTTCCATTTTTTGTTATTCTTTGCTATGAGTTGGAGAAAGAATAAACAGGAAACTGTTTGCAGATTTTGCTTTATTTTTTCTGTACAGTATGGGGGCTTGGTTCTTTATTAGGAAGAATTATTGTAATGAAAAGAGGACACTTGCTCCTATCCTAACAGCCATTCCCTTTTTTAATGTTTAACAATGTTGCTTCTTTCTCTTTTAATTATCTCTTGGATACTGGCCAAGGAACATCAAATGATGATTACTTTGTTCGATGCTAAGCTTTGTCTTAACTATGAACCTCTAGAATCTAGATAATTGCATGCTATTGCTCATGCTATGAACTAGAAATTTTTGGTCATGTTTGATGATTGCATATCTAAAGCAAATGATGTTTCTCCTACATTCTTCAGCCAAATCATTGGCTAAATTAGCTTATCAATTGTTGTTGTCTCCTTTTGAAATTAGGTTTGATGGATAAATTATGAGCATCAAATCACTTTTGAAGTTAGTTTGAATCTTTTGCTCGGTTGATGATACATATGCTGCATGTGTTGTTTGCTAATGGGGATGAATGTGGGGGAATTAGAGGCCAGTGGTTTGTTATGTATTAACTGAGTGCAACTTACTACATGTAGGATGTTAGGCACTGAATTTACTTAATATGGTTGGTTTTATGGTTGTGCCATGACTGCTTCCAGCATTCTTGAAAAACAAAAGAAAAATTATTATCTAGTCTTCTCATATTGTAATGAAAAGAGGACACTTGCTGGTTCGGCCTTTTATTAGGAAGAAAAGGGAGGTGAGAACTAATTACAAATAATGAGGGAAATGAGGAGGCAGTTCAGTGTAGGTTATTGAACTTGGAATTGGGTTTAATGGTTTGTCGCCTGGTTGGGTACAGAACATATGGAATTCCAGTGAATCCTTTGAAAGCTATGCAATTGGATTTAATAGTTTCATAGTTCCCTCTTTTTGTGTTCCTGCTTATCAGTATCTGCTATAAGCCTATAACCAATGGCTAAATGTTTTATTTTTCTTATGTTTTTGCAGAAGAGAGAGGTTAATAAGAAAGTTCTCAAAGTTCTGGAATAGAGCGAAGGTAAGACTACTCTAGAAAGTTAACGGTCCATTTAAGTACTTAAAAGGTGATTGTTGCATAATTGTAAGTATTGATGATTGGTAGGCAAGGGATTTAATAAACTATCTAGATCTTGTTTTGATGGATATCATATTTAAAATATGGCTCATGGATGATGATTGTTTGTATGGTTGTTCGTGCTTTGATATACTATATTTAGCTATAGCATAAATATTTTCCCCAAAAAAAAGGTTGATCCGAGCACTTTTCTCATTACAGTAACATTTTCCAACACTTCCACATCGTCCTGATTTGAGCATTACAGTTAGTATTGATGTAGCGAGTTCATTGTTTCCCAAATGAATATGGTTTTGTTTGTATGTTTGTAATGCTCATTAAAGCTTTTGTTTGTATGGTTATGGTTATTGTTGCATGACCATTGTTCTTTTGAATTTATCACCAAGTTATATGTTTTTACTATTAGGTAACATTTTTTTAAAGAGCATTATGCCTACAAATCTTTTATGAGATAAATTTGTACATGTAAATGAGATAAAAGTTATATATTTTTATGAAATTATATTACCATTTAAAATGTTATTATCTAGTTTTAAAACTTCAATTTCATTATTAAACTAAATCTTCATTCTTCATTTTATTTATTTTGAAATTAGAAAACCTTAACTAAACTAATCATCAATAAAAAAATTTTCAATGATCAAACTTTGAACATGCTTTAAGTAACTAATCAATATATTTATACGATATCATTTTAGGTCAATTAATTTGGGTGATTTTAATTAACTAATCAATATATTTAAATGTCCAAATTATAATGAGTTTAGTTATAATTTAACAAATACCAACCTTCAAATTTTACCTCAATTAATTTTACCTCAATTATACATAATATATTAAAATTTAAGTTATAAGTTTTGAAGAAATTAAATGCTCATGGATTATAATTAACCTTTTATGCACGCAATACATGTTATTTAAAACAAATGTTAATTGATTCAAACATTATTTTTCCCTATAATGGAAATAATGTTATCTTAATTATAAAAATGGATAAATGGATTGAAATTTATTATTGTCTAATTCTATCTTAGATTTTAAGTCAATTACATTATACATAAAATATTCCTCATTCATAATATGATTTCCTATAATACATAAATTATAATTGTGAAAGTGTAAGGAAGTTTTTAAAATTAACGTATATATAATATGATAAATAAAATTATACAAATTTTACTTAAAAGTCAAATTTGGTACATTAAATTAATAAATTCTATAGAATTACGAAATTTTAATAATAATAATTTTTGATGAAAAATGCTAAACATGTATTTTAAACTTGATACTAGACAGATAAGTAACAATTCTTGTAAAAATAAGTCCTCTTCAAAGTTATATATATTTTACAAAATGAAATTACCATTTAAAATGTTATAAAAGTTATAAAACTTCAATTTCATTATTAAACCAAATCCTCATTCTTCATTTTACTTATTTTGAAATAAGAAAACCTTAATTAAACTAACCATCAGTAATTAAATATACTCTTTCATTATTATTTGGGTGATTGATAAAGAAATGAAATTAAAGTTGCAACGATATCATTTAGTAGATAATTTTTTGCTTCGTGTGTTCTAAATTTGTCTTTGTTTATTTTTATTTGATAATGTGTAATTGCAACTTCAATTCTTTGATAGTGTGTTCTAATTTTAAAATGTTGCGATAATGGCTCAAATGCGCCTTTAATTGCACAAAGTGTGAGGCGAAAAGAATTAGTATTGTTTGTGACAATATGGTTGGAAATCAGTAGAATCGCGATTTGGTTCTTATTTAGAATGGGTGCCACCTTAGCCTACATAGACCAAGGATTAGGTCCTATACCGTAGATTTTATGCAAAACGGGATTATGTGAATAGGCTTGTATATGCTAGTGACGAGACACATATTGAACAAGTTAGGATGAATTGAGTGCCTTTTTAAATTATGTGAGATGTTAGAATCGATAGGGGATTGAAGTCGACAAGGTTCATGCTTGTTGACGAGCAAGTAGCAATGTTTTTACATATCATCTCCCATCACCGAAAAATCGAGTTATCAAGCATCACTTTAGAAGGTGCAGGGAAGCTGTTAGCGAGCA
This sequence comes from Gossypium raimondii, assembly GCF_025698545.1. Classification (NCBI taxonomy): domain Eukaryota; kingdom Viridiplantae; phylum Streptophyta; class Magnoliopsida; order Malvales; family Malvaceae; genus Gossypium; species Gossypium raimondii. The sequence goes on from NC_068575.1 coordinate 13,603,789, forward strand.
TTTCATAGTGTTTTAAATCTTGTCATACGCTTGCAAGATGTGTTATTTAAAACCGGAGCCAATTACGTAGATTCTTCCGACACAAGGTGGAAATGGTTTAAGGTATAGGACTAAGTTTTATATATAGCTTCAACAACATTTACTTGATTTAGATTTAAATTAGTATTCTAACTCAAGGTTTTATATCATGTGATATAGAATTGCTTAGGTGCTCTTGATGGAACCCACATCAAGATTAGGGTTCCAACAGTTGATGAACCTAGATATCGGACGCGAAAAGGTGACATAGCAACAAATATGCTAGGTGTTTGTACACCTGAGATGCAATTTGTTTATGTTCTTCCTGGTTGGGAAGGTTCGATTCTTGATGGACGGGTTCTTGAGATGCCATTAGTAGAAGACATGGATTAAAAGTTCCTCATGGTAAAGTGTATAGTTAGAGGACTTTGATTTATTCATTAAGATCACACTTTGTGTCTGAATTAATCATTTTTTAATATGAAACTTATTTTATAGGTTGTTATTATCTAGTTGATGCTGGATACACAAATTGTGAGGGATTTCTTGCACCATTTAGAGGACAACGATATCATTTGAACGAGTGGCGTCAGGGTTATCAGCCAAGTTCTCCGCAAGAGTTTTTTAATATGAAACATGCCTCAGCACGTAATGTCATTGAAAGATGCTTTGGCTTATTAAAACTTAGATGGGGAATACTTAGGAGTCCATCGTTCTATCCTGTAAGGGTGCACAATAGAATTATTATTGCATGTTGTTTGCTCCATAATTTTATTCGAACCCATATGAGTAGTGATCCCATTGAAGCGGAGGTGGGAGAAGGATTACCTACAATTAATGTGGTGGATGACGATGAACCGAATATCACAAATATTCATCCATCGGATGCTTGGGCTACTTGGAGGATGGAACTAGCCAACCAAATGTTCGATGAATGGCAAGCATCTAGAAATTAGTTTGTGAAACTTTTGTGAAACTTTTGTATTGATTTTGTATTGTACTAAACTACGAAATTATAATATAATTTCTTCTAATTCGCATGTGTTATAATTTTAAATTTTTGTGCTATGGAACTTTTGATTCATGATATTCAACTTAATTACTTAGATTTTATAAAGTGTTGACCTTTTGAATCATGATATTAAAATAGTAATTAATATAATTTATTTTTTTGTTCTTAAGATCATTATGTCAGGTGTTCCAGAATCAAATGCTCAAGCTTCTCGAGGAAGCAAAAGAAAATGGGTTCCCGAGGAAGATGCAGCATTAGTTTCCAGCATGGTGGACCTGCACAATGTTGGAACATTTAATCTCGATACGGGTTCAAAGCCGTTATTTGAACGAGTTGGAAAGAATGCTACAAACGGTTTTACCAAATGCAATGTTGAAGGCGAAACCTAATATTGAATCAAGGATTAGGTTACTTAAAAGGGAGTGGTCAATCGTCTACGACATGCTTAATGGCCAAAACAATAGCGGTTTTGGTTGGGACGAGCATAGGCAGCTCGTTGTTGCTGAAGATGCAGTTTGGGAGTCCTATTTAAAGGTAAGATTATTTCAAGTCTTTATTATATTATTTTTACCAAACTTACGACTAATATGATTTCCTCATTTTTTTAGAGTTACAAAGAAGCCGCCCAATTCAGATTTCGTACTTTCCCTTACTATGACCAGCTTACTACCATATACGCAAGAGATCGAGCAAATGGGAGAGATGCTCAAACAGCTGCTGATGTTCTTGAAGAAATACATGCTGATCTTGAGCGTACTACTGATATGAATGAAGAGAGAACACATTCTATGATCTGCGGTGACGTCTCTTTAGATGACATGGATGTTTCTGGTACGGATCCGCGAGGAGATCGAGACCAAGGGGGTTCCTCATCTTCAAACAAGAGAAAGAAGAAATCTGATGCTCGTGATAATGTGTTTTCTTCATTTAATGAGGCTGCCACTTTGTGCGGGGAGAAAATCCAGGCCGTTGGCGATCAAATCAGTAGGAGTTTTGCCTCCGAGGTGATAGTTCAGCAGAAGTCAGAACAACATATGGAAGAGAGAGCTTCAAATTTATATTCAGCCTTATGGTCAATTGAAGGTTTAACCGACGATCAGCGATATGATGCATTGAGTAAAATTCCCGACCATCCAACTCAAATGATCGTTTTCTTTAGTTTACCTTCAGTTGCCCGATTGGAATGGGTTAGGAGATTTCTTTCTTACCATTAAATATCAATGTTCAAACTTTTTGATGTTGTAAAACTATATAACATATGGATTTTAATGTACAATTTCATTTTCATCTAACCTTTTCTTAATATAAGTTAATTATGTTTATGCATAATATAATTCTCAAGTTATATATTGATTTTAGTAAATTCATATAAGAACATTTTATTATTAAGAATTTTATGAAATTATATATCACTATATAATTATATTTAATATTAATTATTTTAAATTGTATAAATTCATATAAGAAAATTTTTATTATCAAGAATTTTATGAAATTATATATTATTATTAAATTATATGTAATAATTATTATTTTAAATTATACAAATTCATAAACTATAATCATATTAGTTATAATTAAATCATATATTTAATTAAATCATATTTAATATTAATTATTTGAAATTTTCTTTTATAGTATCATATATTATGATTTGAGTAAATTCATAGAAGAATTTTATTTATTAAGAATTTTATTAAATTATATATTTTAATTATAATATATTTAATAATAATTATGTTAATTTATATTTTACAGTATCATATATTATGATTTGAGTAAATTCATATTAAATTATATATTTTAATTAAAATATATTTAATAATAATTATGTTTAAATATGATTAAATTATTTATTATTGATAATAATAATCTTATTAAAATTTAAATAACAATAACAATAATCATTTACCAAAACAAATTTCTGCTAAGGGTATTCTAGTCATTTTAGTTTTTTCATTATGCTATTACACCTCTATTACACTCAACCAAACACAGGATTACTATTACGCCTCTATTCCATTACATTCAACCAAACAGTTGATTTGCTATTACACAGCTTTTCCATTACACCTCTATTCCATTACACCTCTAATCCAATACACCTCTAATCCAATACAGCGAACCAAACGTGCTCTTAGAGTTGGCCGCAGTGGTATTCGCACTAAAAATTTGGAGGCATTACTTGTATGGTGAGAAGTGTATCATTTACACTGATCACAAGAGCCTCAAGTACCTCCTCATTTAGAAGGAGCTGAATCTTAGGCAACGTAGATGAATTGAGTTGCTTAAGGATTACGGCTGTACTATTGAATACCACCCTGGTAAAGCTAATGTGGTGGCTGACGCACTAAGCCAAAGAGCTATGACTGATCTGAGAGCGATGTTTGCTCGCCTCAGTTTATTTGACGATGGTAGTCTCTTAGCCCAACTTCAAGTTAAACCGATGTGGATAGAGCAGATTAAGGGTAAACAAATAGAGGATGAGTTGATGGATCTTTGTTTTCGACAGGTTGAGAGTGGGAATACCGAGAATTTTGGATTGAATAGTGAATGGGTGCTCTGTTTCTATGGGAGAATCTATGTACCGAAAGATACTGAATTTGTAACAGCCTGATTTTAGGTCTAGTTGGAACAGTGGTTTCAGAACCACAAATTCGATGAGAAAAAAAATATTTTAAAATTATGACATGGGTTGCATTATGATAGGAAGGTTGCATGAAAATACTGATATGAAAATTTTATCGATTTAGTGATTAATTAAGGAAAGAACCTATTTGTATAAAATTTAGAATTTGAATTCTAGAAGCTAAAAGGGTTAACTAGCTATGAAATTGTAATATCCCGAAAATTTCTACAGTGAGAAAGTAAGATAATATCCACGATATGGAAAAATAAGGAAATAAAGTGATAAAAGGGTAATTGATTTATGTCAACATTGGGAAGTATATTATGACATATTAATTCAAGAAAGGATTAAATTGCAAAAGCGGAAAAGTTTTGTTACCCAAGAGTAAATACTCAAAAGTTTAGGGATTAAAGTGTAAATATGAAAAGTTGAAGGACCAATAGTGTAAATATTTTAAGGGTAGAATAATCTAAAAACTAAGGAAAATGGATGAATTGGGACCAAATTAAATAGATGAAGAATTATGAGGGACTAAATTATAATTTTATCAAATTAAGTGTTGACTCAAGGATGGAATTTTAAAAGATCTAAAGGGCAAAATGGTCAATTAGAAGAAAGAGAAATCTAGAAAATAATGATGATTTTGGAGATATTTTAGATTAAATAAATAAATAAATATTAGTTTATTAATATTTTAATTAGATTTTAAATGATATTTTATTATTTTATTATTAATTTATTTAGTATATATATATATGGAAGAAAAGATGAAGAATCATCTTTTTCCCCATGCAACTAACGTATGAAGAGAAAAGAAAGAGAGAAACTTTCTTTTCTTTACAATTTGGTCATTTTACCAAAAATTCACCATTTTCACTTAGAAATCAAAAGAATTTCCACATCCATCAAGAGAGAAAGATAACAGGGAGACTATGGGGAGCTAGAATATCAAGTTAGATTTAAGAAATAGAAGCTGGAGGAGAGAGAAAAATCAAGTTAAAGATTGAAATCAATGGCATAAGGTAAGAACATCAAGATTTTTATAGTTTTGAGTTTGATATTATTGAAAAAGTAGAAAATTAATGTTATGGAAGAGTTTCATTATATAAGGTTCTATATTCTTGTTATGTTATTAAAGGGAAATAAGAGAAAGTGATGGAATATATTGAAGAGAAAGGAAATGAAAGTGTTATAAATTTAGTTATCAACATTTTACACTAAAACAGTTTTGAGACAGCAGCAGAGTCGACTTTGAAAATCTACCAAAATCGTATAAATTGAATTATAGGGTGAAAAATATTAAATTAAATCTTATTGAGTCTAGTTTCTCATAGAAGAAACGGTGTAAGCAATGGAATTGCATATTATACGATATAATAGATTTTGTGAGACAAGGTCAGAATGATTTCGGGTTCCCCTGTACTGACTTTGGAAAATCATAAAAAATTGGAGAAAAATAATTAGAGGCTTAAATTTATATTTTTAAATCCTTAATAAATATATTTTTAATAGAACTAAATGGTAACATCATTCTAATTCTGTACGAGGAGATAATTAATTTTTAGTAAAGAAGGGTCGGAACTGTCAGACAGCAAAACAGGGATGACTTTAAAGAATAAAATGTACTTATTCGCCAAACCAAAAATTCTAAAAATTTTATGGTAAGAAGATATGTGAGTCTAGTTTCAGAAAAAATTAACGGATCTTAATTTTCAGTTCTGTAGCTCAAGATATAAATAATTTAGTGACTACGACTCAAGTGGATGGCTTTGAATGAATATATAAGTAAATGGTGAAATTATAGATAATGTTACCTATAAGCATGTTATATACATTAAGGATGTGGAATGGAGAGGAGGAGGAGGAAAATATATGATTATTCAACTAGCATGAGTTTTCATTAAAATGACCAATTTACATGTTTTAGGTTCGAGACTAAATTGAACAAATGTGAAACTTTAAGGGTAAATTTGTAAAAAAATGTCAAAAAGTGACTACATGAAATGAATTGTTTTATTATTTAAATTAGTACATTGAATGAAGTATTAATTTAGATTATGATTGGGTGGAAATTGATAAAATAGAAAATTTTCAAAATAACCACAATTTTGGTATTTACGCAATTTAGCTTGTTAAATTCATATGAACTATATTTTGTATAATTTTAATTGAAGTGAATGCTATTTGGTAATGAGTATTATATACATATATGTGTGTTTTATTATTGGAATTGAATTATTATTGGTAATATGTATAATTATTAGATGTTTTGAAATAATTATCGAAGCTCGATTGGATTGGAAGCTTGTTGGAGATATATCACATTATCCATTGGTTCTATCGGTAATTTTGGATGATTTGATTCTCGTTATAATGACATGTACAAGTTAAATTTGTTAACATTAGCTCATTAATGTTTTGATTTTGATGGGTTATAAATATGAATGCTAGATAAAATGAAATGTCGAAAATTAATTAGTAAACTCCTAATGCCTCGTACCTATTTGATTATCGAATACGGGTAAGGGTGTTCTGAAATTGAGGCAGTTTATTTTGAGAGAGGCGCATAGTATCTCTTATGCTATGCATCCGGGCGGAAATAAGATGTACTGTGACCATCATGAGTTATACTGGTGGCCAGGTCTACCAAATTTGTGGCTAAGTGTTTGACATGCCAGTAGGTTAAGGCTGAACATCTGTTACCTTCGGGATTGCTGCAACTAGTCAAGATTCCGCTTTGGAAGTGGGAGCGTGTAACTATGGATTTCGTCATTGGGTTACCCCTCACACCCACTAAAAAGATTCTGTATGAGTCATCGTGGATCGATTGACCAAGTCCGCCTATTTTATTCCGGTTCGTACTAACTACTCTCTGCAGAAGTTGGCTAAATTGTATGTGTCTGAGATAGTGAGACTGCATGGGGTATCAGTTTCAATAATATCTGATAGGGATCCTCGCTTCACGTCTTGGTTCTGGAAGAAGCTACATGAAGCTCTGGGTACAAGATTAGACTTCAGTACTGTGTTCCATCCTCAGACTGACGGTCAGTCAGAGAGGGTGATTCAGATACTAGAGGATATATTGAGAAGTTATGTGATTGACTTCAGAGGTAATTGGGAAGATTACCTATCGCTAGAAGAATTTGCTTATAACAACAACTATCAGTCTAGCATTCAGATGACATCCTACGAGGCATTATATGCTCGTAGGTGTCGCACACCTTCATGTTGGACTGAGTTGGGTGATCGGCTTACTCTGGTCCCTAAGCTAGTTTCTGATACCAAGGATAAAATTAGGCTGATTCGAGACAGACTGAAGGCGGCATCAGACAGACAGAAGTCCTATGCGGATCTAAAGCATCGAGAGATTGAGTATTTGGTGGGGGATTTCGTTTTTCTTAAGGTCTCGCCATGGAAGAAGGTACTGAGATTTGGTCGTAAGGGCAAGTTGAGCCCTTTGTTTATTGGGCCTTATCGTATCCTGAAGTGTGTTGTCTACCAGTTGGAGTTACTTCTAGAGTTAGATCAGATTCATGACATGTTCTACGTGTCTATGTTAAGGCGCTACCGCTCCGATATTACGCATATTGTTCCTGTTGAGGAAATTGAGGTTAGGCCAGATTTGACCTTTAAAGAGGAGCCAGTTCAGATATTGGAGCGAGATGTAAAGGTTCTAAGAAAAAAATCCATTCCACTGGTTAAGGTTCTTTGGCGTAATCATAGCTCTGAGGAGGCCATGTGAGAGCTTGAGGATGCGATGTGACAGCAGTATCCTTATCTATTCTGATCAGGTAAAATTTCAAGGTCGAAATTTTTTTAGGGGGTAGAGTTGTAATGCCCCAAAAATCCCTTATATATTTATATTTGTATATTTGTGATACAAATATCTGTCAACTTTAGTGGTAATGTGTTCTGGAAGTGTTTGAGAGGTCCCAAGTTCAAGTATTAGCTTGGGCAAATTTTTGGTTTTTAAATGAATAAACCTCTACCTCTAACCAGTAGGCTTATAAATAAATGTTGGTAAAATATGACAGAATGGACTTGCTGGTCTGGTGGTTAAGTGGTGAGTTGGTGTGGTAAAGGTCAGGAGTTCAAGACTCTGTGCGAACAAAGGATTTATTTTTACTGCTTGTGCTGTGTGAGTGTTGTAGGTTGACCAAAATGCTGTAGTGTTTGAGTGAGGTTTAAATTTGGTTGTTGAGGGATTTTTGGTGGATGGTTTGGGCAGTTTGAGGATGAATGGGAGTGCGGTGGACAGTTTAGTGGAGGAAATTAAGGGATAATAGGAGTAGTGGTGAGATAATTAAGGGATTTTGGGATTCTATCAAAATATTTTTTCTAATTTTAGTTCATCCAAAGTTTTATTATTTCTTCCCAAAAATTTCTTCCATCGTTCTGACGTTTATTCAGCCCTTTTCTGCCGAATTTTCATTGTTTCCTCCCTCTTTTCATTTGATTTCTTTTATGCCTCCATCGTGCTCGACGATTGAACTCACTCGATTTGGTAAGTATTTGTTTTGCCACTTTCTCTTGTTCCGTGGTTGGTTTTCTGAAAAAGGGTTGTTTTGGTTCTTTCGGATTAGGTGAAAATCAAGTAGCGATAGGTGCTTCTACAGAGATTTGAACGTTTGGGTTTTTGGTTCACTGTCGGTATGTGATCGAGTTCACTTTTTCAATATTATAAGGTTTCGTTGTGAAATATTCTTAGTTTTGTTTTCGAATGTGCCGCTAAAATCAGCGTTGGTAATGTCTATTATAGGTTCTGGAGATACGGGACTACGTGTAGGAGCGAAATCATAATAGGTGTGTACTCGATTGTGCAGAAAATGAGGTTTTAACGAAAGCCAAAAACCAAACTGTCGATGCCACACGGGCGTTTTGTCGCTCGTGTGGTAGGCCGTGTGATCTAACATGAGCGTGTGATCGACGAGGCTGGCCATGTGTGACTCATGGGCCAAGCCGAATTAGGTCGTGTGGGCCACAAGGGCGTGTGGGCCCCATACGAGTGTGTAGAAATATTGGGCCAGGTTGTGAGATCTACACGGCCAAGCCTATTTTGGTCCGTGTGGGCAACACTGACGTGTGGGCCCACATGGGCATGCAACATGGGCCGTTGGCCCATTTTCACTGTTTGACTGCTAAGGTTGCACGGGTCGCTTAAGTCGACTGTGAACCTACTGAAGGGTCGGTAAGTTTACCTAGACCCCTAATTGACTGAAATGATTGAAAGACTGTTGTATGCCTATATGAGATAGATATGTATATCTGTATGTTGAGCATGTTATATACATTGTACTGTTTATACATGATACCATGACATGTCTGTATGATGTATTGCATTGGGTTGGGGACTAATATTGATTTGAGGAAGTGTACTAAAAGGCTTCAAACCTAACTCATTTGGCGATGCAAATTGCAACTCTTGTCTAGTCTTTGCATTCGGTACTATTTGGAGTGTAGGGATGGGTGGGTTGATTATATCCCCACATGGAGTGTAGGGTTGGACGGAGATGGAGTGTAGAGGATGGTTGGGTAGGATTTTATAACTGCATAATCCTTCATTCTTTGTCTTGTGATGGGCTAAAGCCCTAATGCTTATCGACATCGATCTTCGAAAAGGGCTTAGGCCCAAACTGAGATTATCTGTTATTGTCTGTTTGTTTGCAGGGGGATTACACACTGAGTTTACGTAAACTCACCCCTTCTGTTTAATCTATATAGGTAATCCTCGGACATAGATGGATCGGTACGACGGAGGACTCAGCGGTGGCCACATGACTCCTTTTTGATATTTGATATTTATTTACAATTATTAGTTTTATTTTGGGGTATTTTCTGTAATAATGGCCTTTATGGATTTTTACCTAAAATTTGGATTTTATACTATTTTCTGTTTATATCTGCTAGAAGTAGGTAAAACTCGGGTTTCCAAAAGAGATGAATGTTTTATCAAAATACCACACACACGCAAACTATTTATAAAAGCTTCCATAAATTATAGCGTTTTGGAAATGAATCACGATTTAAGAATTAATGAAAGAGAATGATAAGTTCTAAATGTAAAACGGTTTTAGCAATGATATGGTTTTCAAACGTACTTCCATGTCACATCGCCAGATTCGACCATATCGTCCAGGCCGGGTTTGGGGTGTTACAAACACATCAGTTTGGCACCCAGTGCCTTATCGGATAAATCTGAAGCAAGTAATTGCGCCAAGCACTATAAACAAATTGACACCCAGTGTCTCATCAGTTAAACATAAGCAAATTGGCACCTAGTGCCTCATCGACTCGTTGTTAAAGGAATCCCTGAACTCTTCATATTCTATGGCATGCCAACTATATCGAACTCTGCTCGAATAGTTAATAGGGTTTTTATTTCATATTTCATTATCAACCAATACCTCAATTCACAATTATTTTCATCACGAGTACATTTATCCCACATATGACAACAATAAATCATATCAAATTATGCTCAATTTCGCATTATAAGATTATATTATGCTTTCACATATATTCAATTTAGTCATTATCACCATCAACCAGTCTAAATCAAATAAATTCAGCTCATTTCATCACATCATCACATAACATATTGTATATCAATTCAAATGAAGGTCAATTCCACAATTATTTCAATTTGCAATCCATCATACACAATTTAATCCTCTCACTCAGCTTTTTGTACCGAATTGTAAACAATTAAAATTTTAATTAAAATTCTTAATGCATAACAATTTAACACAAACATACCGTATGAACTTACGTGGTCAAGACAACAAACAACTACTCACTAAGGACTAATTAACAAATTTTTCCATTTCCCTAATTTTATTCAATTTGGTCCAAATTCTGACCTATTCAATAGTTCAATACAATTTATCAATTCCAAACATTGTATATCATTCTATTAGAACTATATATCAACTTAATTTTATTATTTAAATGCTCCCTAAACTTTTGCATATTATTCAATTTAGTCCCTAAAACCGAATTTATCATATCCTACTAATTTGAGCTCCAAATTTTAAACTCACTCTAATTATGTCCATATTTGGCATCTTATTATCTAAATTTAAAAATTTTCATAACAATTTCAATATATTCATAATTTAGTCCCTAAACTAAAAATTAAGAAAATTTACTTAACAAATCATTCATATTTCATTTCTAAGCTTCAAAATCCACCATAAACATTCAAAAATTCAAATAAAATCCATGGAAAAATGTTAAATATTTTAAAATTTTGTAAACAGAGATACGAGCTAGCTGGGCTTAGTTGCAACTATCTTAAAAATATAAAAATTATGAAAAACAAGGTTAGAAAACATTACCATGCAAGGAACTTAAGTTGGTTGAACCTTGATGTTCAACAATGGAGTTTTCAAAGCTTCATTTTCGGTGGAAGAAGGAAATGAAAATGGATTTTTTATGTATCTTTATTTAATAATAATTTTTTTAATACATATTATACAATAATCAAGCATTTACCGTCCACCCAAAACAAAAAGGGTATAATTGCCTCATAAGTCCTCCCGCTTTAACCATTGAATCCTTTTAACTAATAAAAACAAATATCAATTAAATTTTACTATTTTTACGATTTAGTCCTTTTTCCTTAATTAACCATCGAAAAATCAAAATTTTAAACCAAATTTTAATATACCTATGTAATCACTCGTAAATATTTAATAAAAATATTTATAGGCTCAGTTTATAGAAACAAGGCCCCGATACCTCATTTTTCAAAACCACTTGACTTGTAAATATACTACTATATTTGACTCGTAAATATACTACTATATTTGACTCGTAAATATACTACTATATTTGACTCGTAAATATAAAATAATAATATTTACGAACTCATTCATCGAATTAGTGGTCCCAAAACTATTATTTCTGACACCATTGAAAAACTGGCTGTTACACTAACATACGGTGCATTTTGAGGGACATTTTCTAAGACAATTGCCCCTACATATTCATTTTAAGAAGCCAATAGTTTTTTTGTTCAAGAAAGTTACCTTGGTTTCTTGAATCTTGTGCTTCATCACGTCCTTTAAAGGCACAACCTTGAAATACAATCCACTTAACAACATCTATTGACACCTTGAGCTGTAGCAGATTTCTTACAACTTGTTTATAATTTTTTTCTTAATAATCCTCTCAATATTTTGCTAGGAATTATGAAGATCTATATAATTTTTCATAGTGTTCTTATGTAAAGAATTTGCATCCTTACCCACATGAGTAACAAAAGGACATTTAGATCCTTTATTGACCTTCTTCCATGATCAAAACCCTTAGCTTGTAAAATTATTTCAATGATGCCCAAATGGATTGTTGAAGAGAAAACAAGGAAGGTAATATGAGACATTCTTACTTGGTGAAAACTTGAGCTAATCTGAGAATAACTTGTACTAAGATGGGAGAAATCAACGTCCATTCTTATCAATATACTGAAGAGATGTTGGAGCTTCACTTAGAGGAATTAGTTGATATGACCCAAACTTAATGTACGCTTGACAGACTTGGTCCTGTTAATTTGGAGGGTAATCCCAAATAGAATTTTGAAGTCCCAGATCACGCTCTAAAGAAGAAGCATAAAACTCCTTTGTTTCGACTCTCAACACCTTACGAGGACATTCAGGAACTTGAGAAGGCTTGATATCTCGTTCAAGAGTTTTGGAAGACTTGATATTTAGTTTAGGATCTTTGGATTAAGAAGAATTGATATATCGTTTAGGAGCTTGGGAAGACTCGATATTGTGTTCAAGAGCTTGGGATTGAGAAGACATGATATCTCGTTCAAGAGCTTGAGAAGATCCGATATTTGATCTTTCTCCATTAATAATAGAAGGTTGAGGAACCGATTGATCATTATTGCTTTCTGACACCGTTTTCTTGAAAAAAGATTTGATCTTTTTGTTGACCATAATTTAATCGAAAAAATTGAAGATTGTAATAATATATTAAACAAAATATTAGGAAAAGGAAAAACAATAAGTCAAATAAATAAAGAATATAATTTATGCAACAATATTTACCAAAAGGTTTTTTGCATAAGGAGTTGAGAGGAAGATAATTTGTATTTTTTTACTCTGTGTTCTCAGTCTAGGCATCAAACTCCTTTTTTTTCTCTCGGCAATGTCGGCACCTTACTAGAGGAAGATAGTTCCTTAGCAAGACATACAAATCAAAATACAAGAAAGTCATTAACCTAATATGGACCAAATCAATTAATTCTGGAATTTGGCTTTAAAGTCCATATTGATGATCTAAATTTAGTCTTTCAAGGCCCATTATACATTAATATTTGATTATTATTAGAGTTATATAATTAAAAATTGAAAAATACATTGTTAATATAAACTATAACCTTATGGCTTAAGGGGGCAAATTGTATGAAATACAATTTGGCCAAGGGGGTGAATTTTATACAATGTGGATATCAAATCTAAAATACATGATAATTTATATGTACAATTTAAAAATATGAAAATTCCAAAGGGGGGACCACCCCCTGGATCCATTTGCTATGAAATAAATTTTGCTCAAATATGGCAGTTTCTATTTCATTTTTATAGGTTCCTATTAGCCATGTTCGCAGTAATTTGAGTAAAAATACTAGCATTTTATTTGATTTAGAAACATATGATTCCTTATTTTTCATGATAGCAATGTTTCTTATGAGAGATTGTCACGGTAAATACAACTTCATGAATAACATATACTTATTTCCCAGGCATTTGAACCGCGTTCGAATTTTGGAGTAGTCATTGTTGGGAGGGCTTTATCTGAATACTACCTTCGGCTCGAACAGGACTAGACTCAGACTGTAAAGTAGATGAGGACACCTGTGGTTATATACCAAAAAAAATATTCTAGAATATGACACAGTTAGGATTTAGGTGAAAAAAAGAATTATATAAAAAATATATTTATAAAAATTTGATATAAATAACAAATAAATTTTTGGTTGAATTAGTGAAGTATAAAGCTTAAAACTCATAAAGGCTTGAGTCTAAATCCTATTATTTGTGTATTTTTATATAAGAGATATAAAATGACAAAAGACCATCAAAATACTTCAATTTACTTTGTAAAGTAAATTTATTTTGTTATTATACAACTAGTGCTTAATTGACTCGTGACACCAATTGAGTCAAATACTTATAGTTTAATTATGCCAAAGGTTTTATACTATTTTTATATAAAATATTGATCCCTCCATCTAATTTTGTGGTTACAGTTAATTGTGTTAAAGGTAAAATAACTTCTTTAGCCCTCAACAATTACAATTTTATGTCAATTTGGTCCTCACCCTTTAAAATCACATAAAACAAATTAAAAATTATTTTTTCCATATTTTAAATAGAAACATAAAATTCAAAAAATATATTTTTAAAAAATAAAAATTTTTATGAAAAAGAGTAAAACTCATTAAAATTTAAAAATAAAATAATTTTAAAAATATAAAAAATTTCAAAATTCATTGTTATCTAAATCAAACCAGTTGGATATAGGACTGGTTGGGATATCAATCCAATGAGAGATAAAAAAACCGGTTGACTTGTGAACTGATATAGACTTGTTGAACTATGCTAAAAAAATTTGTTAATGGATAATTGAACCTATTTTGAACTGGTTTGACGAATTGGTTCCCAGAATGACCGATCCCATTGGTTCAAAATAAAAAAAATTATTCAAAACAAAAAATCATAAAAATTGGTTCAACTTATTTTTTTAAATAGATTCAACTAATCCATACTGGTTTGCAGGTCATCCAGTTTTTAAAAATTTTAAACTATTTTCACCCTCAACATTTATAGTTTTTTCAATTTGGTCCTTATCATTTTTAAAAGTATGTAACTTTTTTAAAAAATAATTTTTTACTTTTTTTTCATATTTAAAAATTTTAACAAATTATAATTTTACAAAAATAAAAATATGAAAAAAATCCTTTAAAATTCAATTTTTTAAATATAAAAATTCAATGTCATCTAAACTGGGCCAGATTGGTTGGATCAAGAATCGACTAAGATATTGGTTTGATGAGGGGTAAAAAACTATTTGATCCATGAACCAATACAAACTTGTTGAACTGAGCTAAAAGACCAGTTGAATCATCTTTTATAATATTTATAATATTTTATTTGCTTTGAACTGGTAGGATTGGTTGTTCTGGGAACCAATTGGTTAGACCAATTCGAAATATGTTAATTGTTGGTTCAACCAATCCATACCATTTTGCGAGTCAACCGATTTTTTTACGTCTCATTGGATTGAATCCCACTCTAATTGGTCCAATTTAGATAATAATGAATTTTGTAATTTTTTATATATTTAAAATATTGTTTATTTTTTGAATTCTAAAGAGTTTTTATTATTTCAAAATTCTTTATTTTTAAAAATATTATAGATTTTTATGTTTTTTATTTAAAATATGAAAAACATTAATTTTAAAAATTTTCAAAACATTTTAATGTGCTTTTAAAGATTAAGGACCAAATTGAAAAAAGTTATTCTACCTTTAGCATTGTTAACTTTGATGGCAAAATTAGACGGATGGATCAACATTTTTTATTAAAAATGTAGAAGGACACTGGTCTTGAAATTAAAGTATAGGGAGTAAATTTTAAATTTTGAATGAGTTTAGTAACCTTTGGCATATTTAAACAAATACTTGTTATATAGTATACATAGTATATATATGTTAAAAATAGTAGCTTTTAAAGAGATTTATTTTCAAAGTAATTTAGTGTTTTTAGGTTAAAATGCATTTCATGTCCTTGTACTTTTCATGCATTTTGAATTCAGTCCTTTTACTTTTATTTCAAGAAATTTAGTCCCTCTACTTTGATACAAATGAATAAAGAATTAATCAAAAGCATGAACATCAACTTAGATTAGCAATTAATATCACAACCAACCATCAAAAAAATTCAACATATCATTAAGCTTAATTGCCAAACAAGCATTTTAACAAGTAACTGACAGGTAATAGAATGCTCATTCATATATGTAGGTCAATCATGAGCAAGAGCTTGAATATTCTCCTTTTACAAAGCCTCTAGCAAGAAGGAAGAAATTCTCTATATAGAAATGCGATAGGATAATGTTTTATATAGTAATTAAAAACATAATTTCTATCCCAAAAGAGAAAAATAGAAAATCTACTAACTAATAAACATTTGTCAAAATGATCGACTAATTAAAAAAAGTATGAAAAAGTCTATATATAGAAATGCAATAGGATAATGGTTTATATAGTAATGAACCAAAAATACTATCATGCCCCTACTAAAAATCCTCTTTACAAAGGTTAAGGATTTAAAATGACACCAAAATGCCCCTTAAAAACCACTTCAAATTTGGGCAGTTACTACTGTATTGTCGCGACCATGGAAATTCGTGGTAGTGACAATTCTTGTGGCCGCGGCACTAGGGTCTCTATCTTCATGGATTCATTCCAAACAATGGAGTCTCCGTCTTGAAATTTGAGTAGTTATGACTACATTGTCATGACCATGGTAATTCATTGTCACGACAATGGTTATTTGTCTAGCCAAAAGTTGCGTTTTATGCTCTTGATCCATCCTACCTAACCATAGAAACTTTATTAAGTATCGATAACTATTAAACCTATGAAATAACATGAAAGACACACATAAATGACTTGAAAACACACATCTATCTGCTAAACACCTAAAACACAAATTGACCTTAAAACAACTCGATTTTACTCAAAAACCTACTAAAATGAAGGCGAAAGGACCTTAATAATATATGCCAAATTATGTTGTGTCACTTGGGTATTAGAGCGGATAACTCCCAAAAGATAGAGACATAGATGTGACTGTCTGGACTGTTAGTACATCAAACATGACCAAAATAGAATTAATCCTAGATTCATTTATGAATTTATTCACTTGTGACGTTCATAGTGTGACTTACCTCAATCTTGAGTAAGTGACGGACTATGTTTGTGTGACTCATATACTTTGATGTATTGAGAGCCTGAGTTCAATTAGTAATAGAGCCGAAAGCTAGTATATTGGGTATACAACTTCTGCATGACATAACTTCATTTACAATAGTGAAATTCATAGCCCAATCAAGGGTAAATGATATCCTCTCCAACAACATTACATGATTGACCCAAAAGTAACGTGACCACGAGTTATTTGTCTAAAGACGAGTGATTTAATCATTATGTGTTAGTAATTGACCTTTTATGAAGGAAGATGTAAGGGTTAGCATGAGATAAAATATGATTATATTGGGATAATGATTTTTATCCCAAAGAGGTTAAAGATATCCTATGAGGGTAACACACATATGACAAGGTCATTGGATGAGCACTTGATAAGCAAATTTGGTAATGGTATATAATGAGGAGAGCTCATTCATATACTTTAGTGGAATGACTCCATGACTAAATAATGTTGTAACCAATAAATGAAGAGTTGAAACTTAATTACAAATATTTTGAGCCCTAATTATACATTTCCAATGGTCCCTCTGCTAGCTCTGTATATCATTGATGGTCTGCATCAGAGTCAATGATATGAAACTATGAAAACAACGAATAATAGAAATGGATTGCATGTATCACTATTCATAGTAAATGCGTTTTCTCACCATGAACAAGAGATGAATTAATTTCTTTGAGTTATTATTTAATTGAATAGTAATTAAAAAAATTGAAGTTTGAAGTGACAATTAAATTAATTAGTCATCACAGTTTCGTAAGAACAAGTTAAATAAATTTATTTACTCATAGATTCTAATACGTTAAAGTTTTATGTCTTGAACATGATTAGAATGGGGCAAACTACCCCATTAGTCACTCTAAATAGGGTCCGTTCTAGTCACCCCAAAAAAGAAATTAATTGAATTGGCCAAACCATCTGTAACACCCCCATACCCAACCCGATCGTCGAGTCAAGGCATCAGGATGTCACATTCGTTGCCGAAGCAGCTATTGAAAATTCAGATATATTTATCATATTATTTAATTAATGTACATCAGTAACTCATTTTAGTAATAATTGAATTTACGATAGAACTAATAATGAGTTAAAGAAGCTTATTAAAACATCCACAATTGATCAAAGGACAAATTGTAAAGTTCATAAAAATTTTTGAACTGTCGTCGTGATGTTGGGGTTTCCACGTCGTGACATGGCGAACTTGTCATCGTGACGTCGTCTCCATTTTCTTGAAAGTTCCACGCTTTATTTTTATTTATTTATTTTTATATATCATTACCTGAATATATATTTCGATGTCATAACCACCACTTCATTTTACATATCATCCACTTACATCTATTTTTAATATCAAGTCCTTATAAAAACATGATATTCAATCAAAGATAACAAAGTATATAAAATTAACACAAATATTAAAGTTTTACAAATAAGACCATTGAAGGACTTGTACTTTCAAAAGTAGTTTACCCACTTTACATATATTTCATATTTATTTCTAAATTGTGCCAATCAATTTAATTCTTCATAAAATTTTAACAAAGAATTCAATATCCTATCAATTAACAATTACTCACTTATTATTTTATCAATTCGTTTAAGTATACTCACATGTATTAATCATTCCATCACTTACAACCATTTCAAAACATTTCAAATTCATTTACTATATATATATATTCATATATTTTTCCTCCTCCTCCTCTCCATTCCATATCCTTTATGTATATATTTTTAGAATCTTTAACTTTTAGTATATAACATGCTTATATGTAACATTATCTATAATTCCACTATTTACTTATGTGTTCATATCAAAGCTGTCTACTTGAGTAATAGTCACTAAATTATTTACATCTTGAGCTACAGAATTCGAAATTAAGATCTACTTGATATTTTTGAAACTAGACTCAAATATCTTTTTACCATAAAAATTTCAGAATTTATGACTTTGCCAATAAGTACAGTAAATTTTTCAAATTTGTCCCTGTTCTACTGTTTGACAGCTTCGACCTTTTTTTACTAAAAATTAGTTATCTCTTATTATAGGGTTTGGATGATGTTTCCGTTTCTCTCTCTTGAAAATAGACTCATTAAGAATTTAAACATATAAATTTAAAGCTATAATAATTTTTTTACAATTTTTTATGATTTTCCAAAGTCAGAATAGGGGAACCTAAATCCACTCCGACCTTGTTTCACGAAAATTAATATATCTTAAACTATAAAATTATGTTTCTTTCACCGTTTCTTCCATATGAAACTAGAATTAATAATATTTAATTAAATATCTAAATAAATTTCTCTAATTTTTGGTGAATTTTCAAATTTAAGTCATTGATGTTGTCCAAACTGTTTTAATGAAAAAATATTTTCTTTTCCATGGTTCTTTGCACTATCTTTCATTCATTCACGCATAATTGTCATAATTTTTTATTACTATACAATTTAGACACATATGTGTAGATTACATATGTTTATGTCACATTCTCTCTTACCAATTTAGTGTTTTAAGTCTCTATTATTCATCAAATACTTTCTATTTCTAGTATTTAGATTAAATACATGTTTCTTACATCTCACTAAAACATCTTTATCTCAATCTATTGAAATACAAGTAGGTTTAGTATGAAACTTACCTCCTTTGTCAAGAATTTCTTCATTTCTTCTTCATTTCTATGCATTTCTCATCTTCACCACTTTCCTTCCTTTTTCTTCTCATTTTCTCCACTTTCATCTACTATTTTCTTGCTTCTAAATTGATGAGCATATTCTCTAGAATCTCTACTTCATCTTCTCTCTTTAATATCTAAGGAAAATTTTTAAAATTTTGAGAAAAAGGGTAGGATTTCATGGTAAATGACTAAATTGTAAAGAAAAAACTTCTTTTCTCACCCTTTCACTCACTTTGAAGGATGATCCATTTCTTTCATCCTTACTCTCTTTTATACTACGATTTTTCTAAATAAAATAACAATAAATATCTAAGCAAAATATTAATAAAATAACATTTAACTAATTAATTAATTAAAAAATCACCAAAATATCATCAACATCATCATTACATTCTAGAACTCTCCCTCTTGCTAACTGACCATTTTGCCCTTTATGATCTTTCAAAATTCCATCCTTGAATCATCACTAAATTTAGTAAAATTATAATTTAGTCCCTCATAATTCTTCACGTATTCAATTTGGTCCCTGCATGCCAATTCCATAGTTTAGTAAATTGGATTATTTTCACTGTTGTTCCTTTAACTTTCTCATTTTTACACTTCGATCCCCGAAATTTTGAATATTTACACTTGAGACAAAAACTTTCCACTTATTTACGATTTAACCTTTACTTTAAATCAATATACTAAAACATACTTCTTAATCATTATTATTATTATCATTTTAATACTCCTCAATATTCTCTTTTATCCGCTTTATATCATTTTCTCATTTTACACAAAAATCAATTATACATTATTCAATTTATTACTACTTTTATTATATATCAATTGTAGGGATGTTACATTTATGCTTGTGCCATAGAACTTTTTGTATATTTTCAATTTAGTCCCTTCCTTAATACATCATGTCATGTTTCTTGATTTAACTCTCTTTTGATATATTGTAACTTTCATTTTCTTTGATCTTATACCTTATTTCGCTAAAATTTTATTTCACATTATTTACGACCAAGGGGGTTTTGAGGATGTTACACCACCTATTGACCTTGAACCAATTGTTAAATTCAAGAAACAAAGTACAAGTAGAAGTGACAGTGGAAGTGGGCAGTTCTGATCAAACTACGATAAAAAATAGAAAAACATGGAACATCAAAATTGTCTACATAATTCGATTTCCCTACATCTATAGAGCCTAGCTCAGTGAGATGAATCCACTATCTTTGAACTTTATATTTCCGATGATCCTAGTTCTAATACATCCAAGTGAAGAATCATCACTTTTATACTTCAAAGGCTATATCTCTCACCACTAAATTCTCATAGGAGAATTTAGTTTGTAAAACCATTAACAAAAGGTTTTACTATCTCAAATGTACTCTTACAAAAAATGTTCCTTAATGAATTAATAAGTGCTTGTGTAACAACCCCGTTTCTAATGGTGTAAAAAAGGCGGTTTTGGGACCCCATTTCTATAAACCAAGTCCGTAAATATTCAATAAAGATAGTTATAGAGTTATTATATTGATGAATTAAAATTTGGTTAAGCCATTTAACCAAAATTATGAGTAATTATAACTCGGGGACTAAAATATAAAAGTTTAGTTGCTATAGATTTTAATTAGGATAAGGCTTGGGGATTTAGATAGAAATTATGTAAAGGATTAAAATGAAAAATAAACCAATTCTAAATGAATGATAGTAGGATGTGATATTAAGTGTCATTAACTTAAGTTAATTAAGGATTAAGGTTTAATTAATCATGATTAAGTAAATTAATTAAAATTAAACTAAGTATCCAAAGGAAATTTTGTGGGAAAAGACACATGTTCCTCAGAAAAGACACCATCCCCTATAAAAGTCGTTGATGAAAGCTTAAAAATATAGTTTTAGTGTAACAACCCATTTTCAGTGAAATCGGAACAATGGTTTCAGGACCACAAATCCAAAGTCAAAAAGTTTAGTTTAATATTATTTTATGGTCTACAGTATGATAGAAATATCTTATAAAAATTTCATTAAGAAATTTTACCGTTTACATGCCTAATTTGATAAAGGGACTAAATTGCATAAAGTGCAAAAGTTGAGTTCTAATAGATAAATGTATTAAATAGCTATAGAATTTTAAATTGGAGGTCCTTATATAGTAAATAGGCCATTAAAATGTTTAGTGGATAAGTATGAATAGTTATCATTGGAAATTGAATTAAATATTAAGGTTAATTTTGGAAATTAGTGATTAAAGTTATAATAAATAAAATAAAATAATCTATTCTCATCATCTTCCACAAAAGAAAAAAAAAAGAAAAGGAAAAGAAGAAAGAAACCTAGCCATGGAAGCTTGAATTTGGACAAGCTTATTTTGCTCAATTACGTATGTATTTTTCTCCCATTGTTTATGATTTATATGTTTCTAAAATCGTAGTAGCTTAATCTAGCTAGCTCGAGGATTAAATTGCAAAATTTTTAAAGTATTAGGGTTTTTCCATTGATAAACATGCTTAAATTTTGAACTTTGATAATAGAAAATGAATGGTTGTTGTTAGATAAACAACTTTTGTAAAGAGAATTTTGATGGAATTATCAATTAGGGATTAATTTGAAAAAGATGATAAATTTATGGTAAAATTTTTGAATTTTGTGAAATATATGGCTGCTATTAATATTATAAAATCAGCTAGGCTTGAGTAAGGATTAAATTGTATGAATTTCATTTTTCGAGCCTAGGGACTAAATTACAGAGGAATTAAAAGTAGAGGGAAAAATGGTAATTTTGCCAAAACTCCATATTGGATTAGGTTGAATGAGAATTGTACTGAAATGAGTTAAATTCATTCTTATAGATCCTGTTAGACCTCGTATCGAGTTAGATCGAGGCAAAGAGAAAATATCAGATTAGTTGCCTCCGTATCTACGTACATTTGTCGAGGTAAGTTCGTGTAATTAAATTGAGTGTTTGTATGTTTTAATTAAATCATTGTATGTGAATTTTATAATTGCCACGTATAAATACCGATCGCATAACTGACGATTATCGAGTCTCGTTTGAACCTTAGAAATTCATAAGATACAAATGACATGTCATTAGGGTTACTGATTTGGTCCTTTTGGTACTTTTAGTAAATTAATTTCGGTTATAATGGCATGTATAGGTTATTGTGGCCAATGTTGGCATATAAATGTTTTGTTGAGGTTAACCATTTATATGGCTTGTGTTTTGTATATTTTGATGTGTGATTGATATGGTAGAATGAAAGAAGGTAAAATGTGGTTTGAATATGCATATATGTATTTGGTCATTTAGGTAAGTTGAGATACTTGGTTGACATGTCTTTAAGTTGTCATTTGAGGTGCCTAAGGGCATATTGGTTGTATGTGGTGATATTTCATGTTTAAGACTTGATTGTATGTGGTGTTATTGGTTGAAAAATAAAGTGACTGCAAGCTCAAAATGATAAGATCAGACAATAGGGTAGAATACACCTCAGAAAGGTTTGAAAAATTCTACGAAGAAACTGGTGTCCATCATCAACTAAGCAATGTGTACACTCTACAATAGAATGGTGTAAGTGAAAGAAAAAATAGAACTTTGATGAACATGGTTCGCTGCTTGTTGTTTAAAGGTAAATTGCCAAATGATTTCTAGGCAGAGGCAGTAAACACTACTATTTACCTGCTGAACAGACTACCTACTAAAGCAGTTGAAGGGAAGACACTATTTGAAGCCTGGTATGGTTTTAAACCTTCTGTTTCACATTTAAAAGTATTTGGTTGCTCATGTTTTGTTCACGTTCCAGAAGATAAAAGAAGTAAGCTGGACAGTAGATCGCAGCCAGGGATATTTGTTGGATATTTGTGTTAGAGTATGCCCAAAGATCAATCATGAGATGGTTGTAATAACATACTTGATTTATCATGTTTATTAATACAAGGCGTTACCATTATTATTTAAGTTTCTTTTCTGTGTGTATAAATAAACTATTTTATAATAATGTCTTGAGAATAATATGATTATTCTTAAAAGATCCTTAGTCAAGTATTATTGTTGGATAGGACAACGATAATGCATTAAGACTAACATGCAGTTGATTGATGATAAAGACTTGTCATTGATATGGAATGTCAGAATCGATGCATGAATATGTGTGTTAGAGAACAACATATTGGACTGACCCATTATGAGTATGTTTCTTGGATTATTATGTAATTGTCACGACATTACTCATAGTGATTAATATGTATATGATCCTCAGACTTGAGATCATCATAATCCCAACATCATGAGTAGTATATCTTGATATAGTCAAACGTACACCGTAACTGGTTGTTCTATAAAGGCTGATGTTGGATATACCACAATTGATGTAGAGGGATATGGTTGGTGGATATAGAATAAGTCCCTCCTACATAATGGGAGTAATATCTTAGGCCACTTGATTAAGTGAGACTAGAAATGCATGGCCATGCTCAAATAAGTTGATATGAGATGTCATACTTATTTGTATATCGTAGTCTGCTTAAGATATCAAGGAACATGGAATGGACTATGCAAGTGTGACTATTCCATGACTTGTGTCCAATCCTGATATAAAGAACTTAAGGATTATTGCATAAAAGGTTAATCATAAAAAAAATGTTATGTCGAATCATGATCTCTTGTGACTTAGGTAGCAATGATGCATTGCTAGATGCCACTCATTATTTGTAACATTGGAATCGTTTTAGTATTACTGCTAACGTTATAGGAACCTACAGGGTCACACCCTATAGTTGAAATGAACGAAATAAGCCATAGTTGGTATTGTTATTTGGAGGTCGCTTGAATTAAATTAATTATAGAATTAATTTAATTCGGTAATCAAATCTCCAACACATTATGTACAAGGTTGTTGTAAGCATAATGAGGACATGAATTTGGTTAGCATATGAATTCAAATAAATATATGGTTTACCGAAATTATATTATAATTAATGTAATTATAATTTTTGGTTTAAAATATTATTATATTTATTTAATTCCTAAAAACCCTAAAAATAAAAGATTTATAAGGATCCCGTTTTTTCTTTGATTGGGTCTAGCAGTCGTCAAAGAAAAATCACTTTCAAAACTGTTTTGGGGATTTCTTCCGTTCATAGTCAACTGGGTGGATTACGTAGAGGCCGGAGTCTCGATAGATTGCGGCTTGGTTCGACTGTAGATCAGACTACACATTGTTGGGAAGTTGCTGTCTACTCAGAATAAACATTAGGTAATTTCGTAACCTTTTTCACCCCAATTCGTTCCTCACACATGGATCCGTGGTCAGGGTCGTCGATTTTTAAATTTTTCCGCTGTGCCGTAGGGGTGCCGGCGATCCAACATTTTGTTGCGTGTAAATAACTAATACAATTGTGCAAGTGTACACGCCATTCAAGTAATAAAGTGATAAGTAAGTATCATTTCCACAGGGATTGAAAATTTGTAATAGATTGATTAAGTTATTATAATCTTGTTAACTATACTAAATAGCAAGAGATTGTTATATTGAATAAGATGTTGGTATAATAAACTAATGTAATTTAATGCTAAAAACAGATGATTGATATGGCAAATAAAATGTAGTGGCAAATTACAGAGAAAGGCAAGAGTAATTCTGTTGTTGAATGAATAGGGCTGGAATTATTCAGGTGAAATGCTCATATCAAAATAATATCATGGCAAAATATTGTCTAATCAACTACTCGGAGAGTTACTACTGTAACTTGCCTCTTTCGATAATTAGGTTTTAAGCAAAAAATTTAAGTTACTGTATGTCTACAAAACTCTAGATTAATAATTGCAATGAATGTTTTTCTCTGTACAACTTGCAACATCTATGTCTAGAGTGCTACGAATATTCTATCAAATATTCACTTGCATCAAACGATTCTAGATCCAATATATTTAGCCATTTCAGAATTAAAAGTATGTTTATGAACACAACATACAATCATCTATGTTTAGAGCTTGCAGACATGTATTTAACATAAGCATAAATCGAATAAAGCAGTGATATATGCAATCTCAATTCATAAGCATTAAAGATGCTAAACATCCACCCAAATAACTCCAACCCAGAAAAGATTTAGTTAATGGGTGGAAAAGTAAACACCAAATTTAAATCATTCATCAACATTAAAGAAGTTTGAATCACTGAAATCAGGAAAATTGAAGGGAAAACTACAGGATTTCTCACCACACTCCAGGTTCTCCTTTATCTTTCGATCGTACGTGAATCCAAGATAGATGTCTCTTCACCTTTTTCACGTCTATATTTTGCTCTCTGTAGCTGCTACCATTTCTTTCTCTGAAATTCTCCAATGGAGTTTTTCCCTGTACAGAGAGAGGATTGTTGTCACTAGTCTCTTTCTCACTCAAATTCTCATCCTCTTTTTTTTCTTCTTCTCTCTCCTTCTTTTATTGGGTAGATTCGTCCCACTTCAACACATTTTTTTCGTTCTTCTTTTTAGGTTGGATTTTCTAGTACACGCATAGCTGGCAGAGAATGACGTGGATAAAGTGCTAAGTCATCTTCTCGAAATTACCATGGAAAATCTGTTGGCAATTAATTTCACCATTTGCAATGGCAATATTTCACTTCCTTTATTTTTCCCTCTTCATCTTCTTGCTCTTCCTACACCTGTGTTCACACAAAACCACACCATTCCTCTCCAAGTGATAAAAGTAACAAAGAATGACCATTATATCACAACCCAATATTTGTTACGCAATTTTCTAAAAATATCCTAAAATTGAAAATGTATTCACTTAATTAAAACCAATTAATTCTATTTAGAGGCCTTAAATATAACTATTTTCAAGAGTTATCAATATTCCTGTGTTAAGAAAGGATGCAGAATCTATAATCCTTTCACCAAAAAGGTGATCATAAGCAGAGATGTGAAGTTTGATGAAATAAAAATCTGGAATTGGATTGCAACAGATGAAGAGATGTATGGAATCTATTTAGATGAACAATCCGTGCGAGGATATCACTGAAATCTATCAACAATGTAACCTGGCGAAGTAAGAACCAATCACTTTTGAAGAAGCTGAATGGCGAACAACTATGAAAGATGAGATCACCATGATTAAAAAAATGAAACATAAGAGGTTGTGGATAGACCGGTTCATAAGAAAGTAATTGGTGTTAAATGGGTGTTCAGAACCAAGATGAATCCTAATGGATTATTGAACAGATATAAAGCGAGGTTGGTTGTGAAGGGGTTTAACCAGTAATATGGAGTGGACTTCATTGAAACCTTTGCCCCTATTGCGAGGTTAGACGTGATAAGGCTACTTTTGACTCTTGCTGTTCAAAAAGGTTGGAGAATACATCAAGTGAATGTGAAGTCAACCTTCCTAAATGGTTATTTGAAGGAAGAGATTTATGTTGAGCAACTGCAAGGGTTCATAGTACCTGGGTGCGAGGCCAAGGTGTACAGACTTTACAAAGTGTTGTATAGTTTGAAGCAAGCACCAAGTGCGTGGTATGAAAGAATTGACAGTCACCTGATAGAAATGGGTTTTGAAATAAGCATCAACGAGCCCACTTTATATGTGAAAAAAATTGGTAATGAAATAATCCTCATTATGTCATTATATGTTGATGATTTACTTATGATTGGCAGCAACAACAAACTGATGATTGAATTCAAAGATAAGATGCAAGACAAGTTTGAAATGTCAGGCCTAGGTGAAATGACATACTTCTTTGGTCTGGAGGTGAACCAAACTCGCAATGCAATCTTCATAAAATAGATGGGGTTCGCAATAAAAATCCAGTGAAGATATAGCATGGAGAAGTGTAAACCTGCGAGCACCCCTATTGTTCAAGGTGAGAAGGTCACCAGCAACGAAGATGTCAAAAAGGTTGATGAAACAAGCTACAAAAGCTTGGTGGGATGTTAGCTTTACTTGACAACATTCTGACCTGACATCATGTTTGTACGCATGTTGTCAAGGTTCATGAATTGTTGTAATGTGAACCACTACAAAGTAGCAAAAAGAGTTCTACGATACATAAGAGGAACTCTCGATCATGGAGTGAAATTTATGACTGAAAAGGTCAAGCTACTTGGGTATTCAAATAGTGATTGATTGGATCCACTGAAGACATAAAGAGTACCTCAGGTTATTTCTTTACTCTAGGAACGAGTATGTTCTGTTGGAGCTCGAAGAAGCAAGAAACAGTGGCACAGTCAACTGTAGAAGCTGAGTATGTTGCAGCTGTAGCTGCTATAAATCAAGCCATTTGGTTGAGAAAATTGCTGAACGATTTAAATTTGAAGCAAGAAGAAGCAACAGAGGTTAAGTTTGATAATCAATCTGTTGTCGCAATTGCAAAAAAATCCAGTGTTCCATGGTAGAACAGAACATTTTAAAATCAAGTATCACTTTGTGAGAGAAGTGGAACAAGACAAGGAAGTCACACTAGTTCACTGCAGTTTACAAGATCAATTGCCTGACATCTTAACAAAACCTCTTGGGAAAATGATGTTTGGAAAGCTACGTTATGATATTGGAGTTCAAAGCATAGAGGTTAGGGAGGAGTGTTGTGAAATTACCATCCATGCGAACTGCGAGCTCATTACAAGAGCTCACCAAGAACAATGAGCTCACCAAAATGTGCATGCTCACCAAGGCTACTAGCTTACCAAACTTGAGAGCTAACCTACGAGCTCTTCACTATGCAAGTTGCCAACTTACCAACTTGCACTGAAGTAATGATAATTTTGATTAGACATATTGGCATGTGATTAGACAGAAACCAGCCAATGAAAAAGAAAGTTATATGAATCTAGTCACTAAATTAAAGTCAATTGATAATATATATTTTTTATTATTTTTAGCTTATTTAAGCATTTTTTTCATGTAAATTAAGTATAAGTTTTTTAATAAAATAGTTCACCAAAAATTAACCTATCCATTTTTCATCTTTTTGCTTCTATTTCAACCCCTCCATAAAAAAACTCCACATTTGGTAAGTGTGAAAGTAGTGAAGTAATTTTATTTTCTTTCTATTGATGCAGTTTTTGTTAATGGCAAGTTCTGCAAAGACCCAAAGCTTGCAACCCTAGAAGACTTCTTTCTTTTAGGGCACAACATTCGAGGAAATACATCAAACCGATTAAGATTAGTGGTCACTCCAGCCAATGATGAACAAATACCAGGACTTAATAGTGTAGGCATTTCTATAACTCGATTTGACTATTCATCTTATGGGTGACTAAGTCCTCCTCACACTCACCCTCGTGCCAATGAAATACTAGTCGTTTTGGAGGGCAGGCACACTCTGCGTTGGCTTCACTACATCGAATCTGAATAACCATCTCTTCACCAAAGTCTTTAACCCTGGAGATGCTTTTGTTTTCCCAATCAGTTTGATTTACTTCCAGCAGAACATAGGGCAGACTCATGTTGTTGCCTTTTTTGCTTTCAGTAGCCAAAACCCAGGGACTATTACCATTCCAAATGTACTGTTTGGTTCAGACCCTGCCCTCTATTCTGATGTTCTTGCCAAGGCCTTCTAGATGAATAATAATATCGTTAACCAAATTCGATCCAATTATGGTGGGATAACCAAAAACTTGTCTAATTGATGATCGTCTTGTCTGGATAACATTTCATTTGTTGCTTTGAATTTTGGTATTTCGTGGATTGAAATATAAAAATAAAAAATAAAAAATAAAGAGGTTTTGCTTATGTACTTTGGCTTAACAAAACCTTTCTGCATGTTATTACAATCATATAATATGGAATGTTGTCAATTACAATTACTGTCACACAAATCAAGACTCAAGAGTCTTCCGTACATCCCCATCAAAAGTTTTTATATAAACCCTCAATAATTTCACTGCCTCTCCCCCATGCGTTTCAAACACGAAACAATGTTTCTCAAGTAAAGATTGAAGGCTTTGAAGAATCAACAAAGGCAGAAGCAATGGGTGAAATGACCTAAGAACCAGGCTTTGAAATCCCAAACCAGGAAGAAGATGACCTTAAACTCCAAGAACCCATCAACCTATCCCTCCTCCACCTTGATAGCTTCAAGAACAACCAGCAAAACCGCCATTCATGCACTGTTGAGTTAGGTTGATGTCAAATTGGGTGAGAAATGTAGCTTGGAAATTGGCCTATTTTGATCCACATGGGCGTGTGTCTCAGCCGTGTGTGACACACTGCCAGGTGACACGGCCGTGTGTCCCTTGTATCTTTTTAAGAGATACAAGTCAGTATGCTCTCACGGCCTAACACATGGGCGTGTGACTTGACCATGTTACCCAAGTCAGAGGGTTACAAAGGCATGGACACTGACTGAGACATGATCGTGTGTCCTTATTTCGAATGCCCACACGGCCTGAGACACGGGCGTGTCTCCTGACCGTGTGTGTCACACGGTCATGTGAGCCCTACAGCTTTGAAAATTTTTAATATTTTTTGAAAATTTTTTTGAGTACCTGATTTAGTCCCGACTTGTTTTTAATGTGTATTTTGGGTCTCGAGGGCTCGCATAAGGGACAATATGTTTGATTTCGATTGGTTTCTAACATGAATGTTATATGATATAAAATGTCTGTTTATTTGATCTGTAAACTCTAGTAATGCTCCGTAACCCTGTTATGACGGTGTATACAGGTTACGGGTGTTACGTTTAACATTCGACCATATTTACAAGTAAGTCCTTAGCAGTTTTCTTTGATTTTTATAGATTCTTTTAATCTTGAGGGCTTGATTTAGCTAACCTAAGAATTAATTTTATCAATTGGTAAAGTTTTGCTAAGATGCCATTATTGAGAATTGGATGATTTAAGTGTTAAATTGATAGAAATTAAGCTTAGTTTAAGAAAATGACTAAATTGTAAAGCTCAATTGTTAGTTTCGTACATTAGAGATTAACTTTAATAAAATGAAAAACTTTCATGAAATCAAATTTTAATTCGATGCCCTAAATTGAAAGTTATGCTTATCTCAGTTTTAGGGACTAAATTGAATAATTTGCTTGTGAAATTTGATATTTGATTCAGATCTGGCTGAAATTTGATAATGTGATATGTTTTATGATTATTCATAGCTAACGACAACATCGAATCCTCAAGAGGGAAAGGAAAAGCAAAAATCGTTGATTAGTGATGTGCAAAATTTAGGTTTGTACATTTATGATTTATGACCATTTTAATTTATTGCATTTCATGTAAATTGTATATGTGTAACACCCCAAACCTAGCCTAGACGTTATGGCCGAATCTGGCGATGTCACATGGAATAGGATTTGAAGACAAGATTGTTGAGTTAAAACCGTTACAGTTAGTTAGCTTTTATTTAATTTTGAAAAGAATAAGTACTAGTTGATTTGCTTTAAAACTTGTCTCTTAGCGGAAGCTCTTGTAACCAATTAATTTAGGGAAAATCGTTTCTATTTAAGTAAACTTAGTTTTTTAAAAAAAACCGTGTTTTGTTGAGTTGCAGTTTTAAAAAAAATCCATAAAAACAATATAAAGTCCCAAATTTAAAGCAAACCAGTCCATAGTCCAAAAGTTACATCAGAAACCCCAAATAAGTAATAAATTCTAGACATTAATGAAAAATAGTCTAAAATTTACGTATGACTACCGTCGAGTCCTCTACTGCATCGACCCGTCAAGTCTAGGGATTACCTGTACAGATTAAACAGAAAAATGGTGAGTTTTCGCAAACTCAGTGTGTAATCCCTACAGAAAACATGCATACAGATATTCAACAACATTCAGTTAGATACAGTCTGGGCTTGGGTTAATTATAGAATCAGTTTGGGCCTTAGTCCGTTCAGATACAGTCTCAGAAATACATTAGGGGTTTGGCTCATATCAGATACAGAATGCAGATATAATAAATCAGAATCCTACCTACCAACCTCTACACACCATCTCCGTCCAACCCTACACACCATGCTGTACCAAAATGCGGCACATAATTAGAAGGTTGCAGCTGAGTTGCCAGATAACAGGCTTAATAGCCTTTCAGACACTTCCTCTAAATATCATCAACCCACCCCGATGCAGTGCAACATACAAAATATGTCATGACATTATGCAATTAATAGTACATACATTCAGATATCATAAGCCATGCTCGGTATAGAAATCAGACAGATAGATCACAATATAGGGGTCTAGGTAAAGTTACCGACCCTATAGTAGGTCCACAGTCGACTTGGGCGACCCGTGCAACCTTACAAAACTTTTTAGAAAAATGGGTTCACATGCCCATGTGGCCCACTCGACCCAAATTGGCCTTGGCCACGTGATCCATTTTTAATTTAACCCGTGCTAGTTAATTATTCATATATGTTTTCTCTATTTACTTATATGTTCCTTCAAGGCTGTCTACTTCAGTCACTGTTACTAAATTATTTATATCTTAAGTTACAAAATTCTGAATTAAGATCTGCTGGATGTATTTGAAAAGACTCAAATACCTTTCTACCATAAAATTTTTAGAATTTTTGGTTTAGCCAATAAGTACAGTAAAATCTTCAAACCTACCCCTATTCTACTATCTGACAGCTTCATCCCTTCATTGCTAAAAATTAATTATCTCTTAGTACAAAATTTGGATGATGTTTCCATTTGTTTCTATCGAAAATAGACTCATTAATAATTTAAACATGTAAATTTCAACCCCTAATTATTTTTCTCCAATTTTTAATGATTTTCCAAAGTCAGAACAGAGGAACCTTGTCTCATAAAGTTTATTATACCTCATGATTTAAAATTTCATTACTTACACCGTTTCTTCTATGAGAAACTAGACTCAATAAGCTTTAATTTCATATTTTGGTCATCCTCTAATTCGATTCCTATAATTTATGGCGATTTTTCAAAGTTAGCCTACCGCTGCTATCCAAACAACAAGCAAATTCGACTTTTCGCCGAATCCTTGTTTTTTCTTTTTGTGTTTCGGGCACAGAACTAGTTTTGTTTAATGCCAAAACAGTCCCCAAGCACTCCAAAGCTTATAATCAAGAAACTTAACATCAATATAATAGATTTACAAGCGAATTGACAACCAAGAACAGACAGAAACCCAACTTACCACCAAAGATAACCCTCTATTTAACCATTGTTAAGACGAGAACACTGAATTCACTAGTTCGAGCCTCCCCCTACACCCTAATCGTAGAGAAAAAACATTACCACTTCATTTGGTAAGAGATTCATGATAGAAACGAAGAGAAACACTTATCGAAACTAAGCGAGCACTAACCGCTTGCGAAAATGAAGGAAAATAAATGGATTAGGGAAAAATCAAGAAGAAGAAAAATAAGAGAAAGATGGAAAAACTAAGAGAATTTCAGCAATAGGAGAAGGAGAAGAAGAGACGGCATAATTTTTTTGGAAAAGAGAGTCAAAATTCGGTTATGGGAATAAAATAAAATAAAATCCCGATAACCCCCAAAATCCCTTAATCTTCTCCCCTAATTCTCACTACACATCCACTACTCAGAATCCCCCTATTACACAACTCTATCCCAAAATCTAAGCAAAAAAATAATACCCTTGCCTGCATGGGGATTTGAACACAAGACCTCCACCATAATAACACACCATATAACCACCAGACCAGCAGACCCATTTTAATGTAATTTACCCAAAAATCAAATAAAATCCTATTGAACAAGAGTAAGGCCTAATTCATTCAAAATACCAAAATTTTCCCAAGCGAAGGCTCGAACTTGGGACCTCCCAAACACTCCCAGAACACATAACCACTAAAGCTGACAGATATTTGTGTCATATTTTCACAATAACGAAATTAGAAATTTTAGGGTGTTACAATATGAGAGTTTTAAGATGAGTATTTAGTGATAAATTAAACTATTGAATTGAGCTTGAATTTGAGTTTCTAAAATAGAGGACTAAAATGAATAAATTAAAAAAATAACATGAATGGCTTGAACTATGATCTGTATTATGGGATTTGAGTGAAGACATATGCTAAATGATATGAATTACCTATGTTATGTTAATAAATAGAGTTGTGACAATGAATATGTTTAGTGATTGTACTAAATTGTAAAAAGAATTGAATACCCTATTAATTAGTTGGGCTGAGTTGGATATAGTTGGCATGCCATAGGATTGGATTGAGTATGGGATTACGCGCTTATGCTCTAGGAAGCATTTCGTGTGCTAGATATGCGCTTTGTGCTCCAGAATGTGCTTCGTGCACTATTATTCACATACATGCCAGTTTACCGTAATCAGTTTATCCGATGATGCACTTCGGTGCTAGTTTGGTGTGTTGGTTGACGATATGAGTATTCATCCGAGTTTGAGTGTAACGCCCTGAATAATTTTTTTTCTATTTTTGTAAAAATTTAACACAAATGAGTATCTGCTTCAGTGGTTAAGTGTTCTAGGTGTGTGTGAGAGGTATTGGGTTCAAGTCTCACATTGAGTAAATTTTGGTTATTTTAGATCTAAGCCTTATCCTTGTTGAGTGGACTTATTTAAAACTGTTTGTTAATTCATATTAGAATGAGCCCGCTGGTTCGAGTGGTAAGGGAGTTGGTGTGTTGGAAGTCTTGTGTTCGAATCCCTGCGTGAGCATGGGTATTATTTTTGCTCGGTTTTGTGAT
Organism: Gossypium raimondii; assembly: GCF_025698545.1. Lineage (NCBI taxonomy): Eukaryota > Viridiplantae > Streptophyta > Magnoliopsida > Malvales > Malvaceae > Gossypium > Gossypium raimondii. Next base: position 13,637,763 of record NC_068575.1, read on the forward strand.
AGAGTTTCTGTGGAATTAAAATTCTGAAGTGGTTGAGATTGAGGTGTTAGTGGGAACTTGGGGGGGATATCAAATTGGTTTCAATTTAATTTTAATTTTAATTTTATTTCCCAAATTTCCCTCTGTTTTGACGTTCATCTTCTTCCAAAACAAAATCCCTATTATTGTTCTTTTTGTTTTCTTTACTCTCTGACGAAAAATTAAACTCTTTCCTCCTTTCTTTGTTTCTACCGTTAATCCTTGCTTTTGGGCATTTCAAATCCTTGGTTTTTCGTATAATCAGTAAGTGGGATTTCGTTTGTATTACTTTAGCGTTGCTTTATGAAGGTTGAAACTTTGCTATATCTTTTGGTGTAGGAGAAGGCGTTGAACTGTGAGTTTCGCTCCATTTGTTTGAATGGTGTTAGCTGTGTTTTTCATCGTCGGTAAGTTGAGTTTTTGTCAGATTGTTGTTGACGAATTCGTAAATGTAGCCAGAAAATCGGTGTTTGCTGTTTCTTAGGTTTTGGAGGCCTTGGGATTACTGTAGCATCTTAAACCAACCAAGTGTGTACCCGAAACGCAGAAAATCGTACTTTGGAAAAAGCCGAAAAACCATTCTGTCGACACCACACGGGTTTGTGCTTGGCGTGTAGTTGGCCGTGTGTGAGACACGACCGTGTGGTCGACGAAGGCATGGCCATGCACAAGACACGGACGCGTGGTGGTGTAGGTCACACAGGCTAGGCCAAGTTGGGTGTGTGGGCCCACACGGGCAAGCCACACAATCATGTGGGTCCATATCTCTGAAATTTTCCCTGGGGTTACGCGAGTCATTCCTATCGACTGTGAGTCTACCGTAGGGTCGGTAAGGGCTAATTAAACCCTAAAGGCTAATTTAACCCTAAAATTTATGTGATCTGATGATTTAATATTCTATTCTAAGTAGGACACGATATGCATGTCTGTTTATTCTGATAAGTATATACATATGATCTCTGTATATGAGCATGTTATGCATGATATTATTGTATCTATTATTTCTGTATCTGTGATTGTGGTGGGTTTTCGATTATGTGGAGGAAGTGTTCTGTTGGTGACCTTCGCCTATATTCTAGCAGCTTGGCTGCGTACTATCTGATAAACGTCATAATGACACAATGTGGTGTGTAGAGATGGGTTGGTGTTTTTAACCCCACATGGTGTGATGGGATGGTCAGAGTTGGTGTGTAGAGGATGAAGGTAGGATTCTGCATATTTGTATTTATATCTGTATCTGTATCTGTATCTGTAAAGGACGAAAGTCCAAGTCTGAAATCTTAATCTGGTTGTGTATGTGATACCTGTATGTAATGCTTGTCTATTTCTGTTGGGTTACACACTGAGTTTACGAAAACTCAAATCTATTTGTCTGTTCTGTTTAGGTAATCCTTAGACTTAGGCAGATCGGTGCGCTGGAGACTCAACGGTGACCAATCGACCGTAAACTGTTTAAACTTAGTAATTTATGGTTTATTTAAAATTCTGGATTCATTTGAGAGTTTATAATTTCTGGGACTCTTTGGACTGTATGGTTTTTATTAACTGTTGATTTTGGTTTGGTTTGTTTCATAATTTGCATGCTTCGACAAAGTGTTTTATGAAAACGACGGTTTTACACAAATAAAAGTTTTTCTAAAAATAAAAACTAGATTTCCAAAATGTATCTGTTTTATTAAACTTTCACTGTAAATTATAATTTCACAAATAAATTAATTAAATAATGATTTCAATAAAAGTCGTAATGGGTTACAAAGCTTCAATGAATTTGCACTGTTTTCAAAACCCTTCTTTGTTACACTCCCTGATTCAGCCATAACGTCTAGGCCAGGTTTGGGGTGTTACATTGAGTCGAGTTAATAGGGGCTACTTATAAGAAGTTAGTAAATGATTTGGATAAGGCAATATTTAATACTATCGAGCTAAACTTTTAGCTATGTGAATTGAAATAAATAAGATATATAGTTATATTGTGATTCTAACTGAAAATGAGCCCTGGAGGCCGAAAAGAATACGAATAAGTCATCAGATTCCAGAACCGATTAAAAAGTATGAAATTGGTATGAATTGATTGAGTGTTAATGGCTAAATATGTTGAAACTAGTTATAAATGCTGAAATATTGGTAAGGTTGTGTTGGAATTAATATAAGTATGTGTACATATGTAAGTTGATGGTTATAATTTGCTTGTCATCTTAGATCATGAAATTTTTTTATTAATATGTGCATATAAGCATGTTTTCTATTGGATTCTAATGTTAATGCTTGTAATTATATATTGGATCCTAAATGTGTAACAGCCCGATTTAGGGCCTAGTCGAAATAGTGACTTTTGGAACCACAAATTCGAAGAGGAAAAAATTTATTATCATTATATTTTTATGGCCTACAATTTCACGGAAAGATTTCGTGAAAATGTCGTTCGAAAATTTTGACGTTTGGGCACTCAATTTAGTCAAAAAAGACTAAATTGTAAAAAATACAAAAGTTGAGTTCTACATGTTAGAGGTGTCCAATTGTTATGAAATTTTAAATTGGAGGTCTTTAAATGGCAATTAGACCATTGGTTAAATTGTGGACAAAAATGGACATGAGATAAGTAAAATAGGATATTTTTAAGTGAAAGGTATTTTAGTCATTTAGTTATTAAAATGAATTAAAAACAAAATTAAAAGCCAATTTTTGTCCATCTTCAAGCGATGGCCGAATTTTACAAGGGGGAAAGCCATATTTAGGGTTTTCAAGCTTTCAAGCTCCATAATCAAGAAGAACGTGGAATCAATCTCAACCGGGGAAAGGAAAAGATCGTAGACTAAATTGCAAAATTACTATATTTTGCACCGAGGTAAGTTTGTATGTGAATAATGCATTGTTTTAATTTTATTTAATATATTGTTGAGATACGATTGAATATAGAATAAATATTTGATGTAGATTACAAAAATGTGGTTAAATTTGAAAAAGTTGGTAAAATGTTGTAAAATAAGATTCCCGATTGAACACTCGGATTAGACTGGGATTCATTGAATGTAAGGGGTTTCTAAGTGTAGATTCCCAGAATCACTGATTAAAAAGGGGTTGTTAAGTGCAGATTCCTCGAATCACTGATCAAAAAGGGGTTGCTAAGTACAGATTCCTCGAAACTCTAATCAAAAAGAGGTTGCTAAGTGCAGATTCCTCGAAACTCTGATAAAAAAGGGGTTGCTAAGTGCAAATTCCCCAAGGGGTAGCTAAGTGCTGATTCCACCATATCCTTGATTGTGAAAGGGGTTGTTATGTGCTGATTCCCCATATCACTGAATATAAGGTGGTTGCTAAGTGCTGATTCCACCGAGTAACGGTTAATATTTTGAAGCGTTCATCGGGGAAATTGGACAAGTGAAAGTACACGTGAAATGGATAAGATTACGTGATGAATATTGGGTTCGATATTTAATCGACCCTTGAGTAAAATGATATGAAGTATTAAAACTATTAAAGAGTAAATTTAGAAAAAAAAATAGTTTTGAACAACAATAGTTGTTTAACATTGAAAAATCACCAAAATGATGGACATTGAATTAGGGGTTTGACAAGATATAAAATTAAATCTGAATGAGTCTATTTTCACATAAAGGAAATAGAATAAGCAAAACAGTTAAATATTTTGACATATTTGAATTTTAGTGAGACAGGTCAGAATGATTTCAAAATCCCTATTCGAACTTTGGAAAATCATTAAAATTGTACAAAAATAATTATGGTTTTAATTTACATGATTAAATTTATAAATGAGTCTATTTTCAATAGAAACAAATGAGAACATCATTTGAATTTTGTAAAAAGAGATAATTAATTTTTAGTGAAGAGGGGTCAGAGCTATCGAGCAATGAAATAGGGGAAACTTTAAAGAATAAACTGTAGTAATTGGGTAAATAAAAAATTCTTAAAATTTTATGGTAAGAAGATATATGAGTCTAGTTTTAGGGAAAATTTACTGATCTTACTTTGGAGTTCCGTAGCTCTAGATAAAAATAATTTAGTGACTATGATGCGAATAAACAGCTTGCTAGAACTTGAATAAATAGTGAATTTATGTGTGATTAAGATTATATTATCTATGGAAACGTGCTAGAAACTTGTTTATTAATTACATACTTACTTGCTAAGCTATATGCTTACTCCTCTTTCTTTTCTCTTGTTTTATAGTGTTACCAGTTCAGCTGAGAATTCGGAAATAGTCAGGAACTCATCTACACTATCCACAACTTTTTGTATTTTGTAATCAATATTTCTAAATTATGGCATGTATAGAAGACTTGATTTTAATGTTATATGTTACAAAGTATTTAGCCTAAATGTTAGTATATGTTATTTGATAAATTATTTTATACAATTGCTAATGATGATAGTTAAAATGTTAAGTATGATTTAAATATATTTGAGAATATAAATGTTGGTTGAAACATTGGAATTGGCTGGGTTACGATTTGAAAATTTGCAGGTGAGGTTACATATTTATAAAGGGGATTATGTCAAAATTTTAGTAAAAAAAACTCAGTTGGAACGATAACAAGTGTTTGTGTTCTAGTAATACCTCATACTCTGTTCCGGCGAGAAACACGGGTAAGGGGTGTTACAAAATGTACCACTGAGCCCTATTACTCAGTGTACAGTTTGTTTTCTTCGTGCGCAAGTTTAGGTGATTTTTTAAGCCTCGAGGAAGCCAGCATCCAAACTATCATTTCCAACCCAACAAAGTTTGTATAAAGTGACTCATTTCGGTCTTTTGGGCATGTACCTAGGAACCTTAGGCTAAAAGTCTCAAATGTTAAGTTACATATGATATGATCTTTTGTTAATGATTTGAACTTGTGTTGAAATGAATTCTAGTTGGTGTGGGAAATATATGAATTGGTTGTATGAAAATGTATATATGTGATTTTAGATCCCTTTTAACTGGTAAACAAGTTGATTTTGGAAGAAATAGATTGTCATGTTGCGATGATGAACTTTTGAAGTCATGATAAGAAACAAATCAAGGTTCTTATGGCGACATTGTTGCTTTAAAGTCACGACAAGCACCAAACAGAGATTTGTGTTGCGACAAGGAACCCCTGGCATTGTGATGTCAACCCAAAATTTTGGAATCCTTACAATTAGGTTCTTTTTCGACCTTGGGTTAGCAAAAGAGCTTTCATAAACCTGTATAAGATTCAAAAATGATGATGTATCATGTTATACACATTTTTTAGTTATATTTGAATGTTTAACAATTTGTAATTTGATCGTAGTTGCTCTGACAATAAATGTGGCACCTTACAACTCAAACCCGGTGATCGAGTCGAGTATCGGAGTGTTACATCTCTCAAATACTTAGTTCATAAACCTATACAAGTCTCTCAAATATATAGGACTTTTCGAGACTTGCTAGCATGCCCAAGATTGACCACAATTATTGGAATTAATTCTGTAAATATGTATGGTAGTTTTTGTGTATATCTATTTTCTTTTAATTAGGAGATTAGATGCTAAAGTTTAGGAGATAATATTTTGGTTTAATTAGGAGATTAGATGCTAAAGTTTAGGAGATAATATTTTGGTTTCTATCTTTGTATTTTACCGTGTATATATGTTCTTGATTTTAGGAGGAATGAAACACAGAGAAAATTCCCACAATTCTTGTTATTTTTTCATGGTATCATGAGCAGGTTTTGAACGTGTAAAGTTTTGCTAATGGCTGGTGGGAAAGGTGATTCCGGTCACAAATTAGGCGAAGGGGCGGTTGTGCGAAAAACTATTTCTCCGTATGATATAACCTCGCTTGATAATCCTGGACTTGCAATCACTCAAGTACAATTGAAAGGGGAAAATTATGAAGAATGGGCTCGTTCTTTCCGAACGGCGTTGCATGCTAGGAAGAAGTTCGGATTTATTGACAGATCGATTAAAAAACCAGATGATACATCAGACGACATTGAAGATTGGTGGACCATTAACTCGTTGCTAGTTTCGTGGATTCGGAATACTATTGAACCAACTCTTCGATCCACCATATCTCATGTCGAGGCGGCTAAGGATTTGTGGGATGATATTCGAGAGAGATTTTCAATGGCCAATGGTCCAAGAATCCAACAACTCAGATCTTATCTTGTAGAATGCAAGCAAAAATGATTGACTATTGTCAATTATTTTGGAAAATTGAAACTGATATGGGATGAATTGGAGATTTTTGATCAATTGCCGACTTGTAAATGCGGGAATTGTACTTGTCAGCTATCAACCTAGTTGGAAAAGCGACGAGAAGAGGAAAAAGTTCACCACTTCCTGATGGGATTGGATAGGACATATAGCACTGTTAGATCCAACATCTTGGCTAATGATCCGTTGCCATCCTTGAGCAAGGCTTATTCGATGGTTATTCAAGAAGAACGAGTGAATACCAATATCTCGTGAGATGGAAGATCGCTCCGATGTGATGGCTATGGCAGTACAAAGTCGAGGCCGTGGAGAAAGTAAGGAGAAAGGGGGGTTTGTTCCCATTGCAAACAACCCAGACATGATATTGATAATTGTTTTGCTATTATTGGTTATCCTGAATGGTGGGGAGATCGACCCCAAGGAACTATGAAGGGTGGAAGCCGTGGCAAGAATTTAGGCCAACGTCAATCAAACGGTCGAGAACGAGGGGGCAGCAAGCTAATGCTGTCTGGACCCACACAGGGGGAGTATCGTCTTCAAATGCTAGCACTGATGATACTGAAGCAAACACTTTGCCTGGGCTTAGCAATGAACAGTGGCAAGTTTTGCTCCAAACCTTAAAGGGTATGAGATCAACTACGACTGAGAAGATGACGGGTAAGAAATTGTCTTGGATTATTGACACAGGAGAGTCAAATCATATGACGGGTAATCTAAAATTTTTACATAATATTCATAAAATTCCTAATTGTCCCGTTGGGTTACCGGATGGGAGTGAATCTGTGGCTACTTTGGAAGGATCTGTTACTCTTGGAGGAGATTTTTTGTTGCGAATTGTTCTATTTGTGCCGAATTTGACATGCAATCTTATCTCTGTGTCACAACTTATGGAAAATGATTCTTGCTTTATCCAGTTCATTGAAAAATTATGTGTTATACAGGACCATACCTCGAGGATGCTGATTGGAGCGGGTGAACAAAGGGATGGACTCTACTACTTTCGAGAAATTCCAAGGATCAAGGCAATGAGGGTGACTGCCAGTAACTTGTTAGAAATGTGGCACAAGCGGTTAGGTCATCCATCTATGCAGATGACGAAACTTGTTTCGAAGGTAGATAGAGATAGTAGGGATGAGTTTTTGAATAAATGTTGTGATGTGTGCCTTCGAGCAAAACAAACTAGAGAAGTTTTTTCTTTAAGTGAACATCGTGCAGTTGATATTTTTGAATTAATACATTGTGATTTATGGGGTCCTTATAACACTTTGTCTACTTGTGGAGCATCATATTTTCTGACAATAGTTGATGATTTTTCAAGGAGTGTGTGGATTTTCTTGATCAACAATAAATCTGAAGTACCTTCAATGTTTAAAAATGTTTCATTATGATCAAACGACAATTTGATAAACAAGTAAAGATGGTACGTAGTGACAACGAGAAAGAATTTACTTGCATGAAGAATTATTTTGTGGAACATGGTATTATTTTCCAATCTTCATGTACCGGCACTCCACAACAAAATAGGAGAGTCGAAAGAAAGCATAGGCACATCTTAAATGTTGCGCGTGCTCTTAGATTTTAAGGATTACTTCCTATCAAGTTATGGGGTGAGTGCATTTTGACTGCAGGTTACCTAATTAATCGAACTCCCTGTTCGGGTTTAAATGGAAAGACGCCATATGAGGCTCTATATGGTCGACAACCAGATTTTGGTCACCTAAGAATTTTTGGATCTTTGTGTTAAGCTCACTGTAAGACTAGGGATAAGTTTGCCAGCCGAAGTAGAAAATGTGTGCTCATGGGTTATCCTTATTGGAAGAAAGGTTGGCATTTATATGACTTAGAAAAACTGGAATTCTTTGTTTCTGGAGATGTTGTTTTATTTGAAGATCAATTTCCTTTTGCTACAGCTTTTACAAATCAGTCCATGATCGACACAATTGCACTCCCTCAAAGTGAAGGACTTGACGAGGAATGGAATGAGGTAGCGGTTTCAAATGATAGTCAAGCTACTGATGTAGACGAGCAGCAGGCTGAAAATGAAAGTAGCGAAACTGATACTCGAAGTGGTGAAGAAGAGTTGGGACGTGGATGGCGTTTAAAGCAGTCCTCGGTTCGGTTGCGGGACTTTGTCATACACACCATTTAGTGGAAAAGTCCATCCCCGAAATTCTCCCCTCCACGGTATTCTCAAGGTAAGCCCTATCCTGTAGCGCATTATGTGAACTGTGATAAATTTTCTGTGCAACATCAGAATTTTCTTGCAGCCATTACTGTAGAACGAGAGCCGAAATCTTATTCTGAAGCTGCTAGAAGCAAAGAATGGCATGATGCCATGTCTAGTGAAATCGAGACTTTAGAAAAGCAAAGAACTTGGGAGATTGAGGATCTTCCGAAAGGGAAAAAGGCATTCGGATGCAAATAGGTGTATAAAATAAAACATCACTCTGATGGATCCGTTGAATGATTCAAAGCTCGTCTTGTGATTCTTGGTAATCATCAAGTGGCTGGAATTGACTACACCGACACATTTGCACCGGTTGCGAAGATGGTTACTGTTCAGGTTTTTCTTGCTATTGCAGCAGCCAAGCAATGGGGATTACATCAAATGGATGTCCATAATGCTTTTCTACATGGGGATCTTCAAGAGGAAGTTTATATGACGATACCACCAGGATTTCGAGTAACACAATCGGGAAAAGTGTGTAAGCTTCGGAAATCTCTTTATAGGCTCAAGCAAGCGCCAATATGCTGATTTGCCAAGCTTTCGACAGCCTTAAAAGATTATGGATTCAAACAATCGCATTCGGATTACTCTCTTTTTACCTTGCAAAGAGATACATCTCAAGTCAATGTTCTCATTTATGTTGATGATTTGATTATCTCAGGTAATAATCATGAAGCTATTGAGTCTTTTAAATCTTATCACAGTGATTGTTTTCATATGAAGGATTTAGGACCCTTAAAATATTTTCTTGGGGTGGAAGTTGCGCGTTCTCCAGAGGGGATTGTTTTGAATCAACGCAAATACATTCTTGACATCATCTCGGAAGCTGGACTTTTAGGAGCCAAACCATCAAGTATTCCTATTGAGCATAATCATAAGTTAGCTTTTCCTACAGGTTCTTTTTTAAATGATCCAGAACCGTATCGTCGTTTGGTTGGACGACTTATTTATTTATGCTTCACAAGACCGGAGCTTGCATACAATGTTCATATTTTATCTCAATTCATGCTACAACCACGCATTGATCATTGGAATGCAGCGCTTCGAGTTGTTCGTTTCTTGAAAGGAACTTCAGGTCAAGGAGTGTTTTTGAGTAGCAAAAGTGATCTGTGGTTGTACGGTTGGTGCGATGCGGATTGGGCCGGTTGTCCGTTGACAAGATGGTCATTCACAGGATGGTTGATTTTCTTGGGTACTTCTCCGGTATCTTGGAAGACAAAGAAACAACACACGGTGTCTCGATCCTCCGCAGAAGCCGAATATCAATCCATGGCTGTGACCACATGTGAGCTCAAGTGGTTAAAAGGATTATTAGGTAGTCTTGGAGTCTCTCATCCGCACTCAATAACGCTTGCTTGTGATAGTCAAGCTGCTCTTCATATATCTTACAATCCGGTCTTCCATGAGCGTACCAAACATATCGAGGTGGATTGTCATTTTGTTCGGGATGAAATTCTCCAAGGCAATGTGAAACCTGCCTATGTTCCAACAATGTCACAACTTGCGGATATATTTACCAAGGCTCTTGGTCAGACATCTTTTCGTTCTCTCCTTTGCAAGTTGGGCATCCGTGATCTTCATGCTCCAACTTGAGGGGGGTATTGGAATTAATTCTGTAAATATGTATGGTAGTTTTTGTGTATATCTATTTTCTTTTAATTAGGAGATTAGATGCTAAAGTTTAGGAGATAATATTTTGGTTTAATTAGGAGATTAGATGCTAAAGTTTAGGAGATAATATTTTGGTTTCTATCTTTGTATTTTACCGTGTATATATGTTCTTAATTTAAGGAGGAATGAAGCATAGAGAAAATTCTCACAATTCTTGTTATTTTTTCAACAATCCTTCTAGACAACAACTAAAATAGCTAAATAGAATATTATAATAAGGACCAAAGTAAGTTGGGTTGTTGGAAGATAAGTTTTCAAGTTTTGTCTCAATCTAACATCCTTAATTCAAGGAATTTGGTACACTCGATCCAATCCGGTCCTTAAGATATGTTTCTCCAAGTGAATTGATATTCATTAATGGACTTGAATAATCCCACAATATAACATAACCTGCAAATTTGTTTCAATAAACTGACAACTTTCAAATATGACAAGTTGCTTTCTTTTATGCAGTGGTGATGGAAGTGGGCATTTCCATTGGCAAATTGCTACGATATCAAATATTTGCCTCAACACCACCGTTAAATGGTAACAAAATTTTAATGGTGACTTTCCACGTTAGTCATGCCAAAATTTGAGTAAACTACCTATTAATCACTCTAAATAGGGGTAGTTCCTATTTTGTTGACTCCAAAATTTTTAGTATAAATGCACCATTATTCTTCTGTTACCATTTATTAGTGGAGTGACAAATTTGATAAAAAATTTTTGGGTGACCAAATTAAAAAAATAAAATTGGGGTGACCAAATTAGAGACAAGCCCAATTTAGAGTCACTAACGATATAATTTACTCTAAAATTTTTGACATACAATAACGAGACATACAAATATAATAATTTAATTGATTTTAAGGTTTGAGTCTAATTTTGCTTGGGGTGGGGCTAGTATTCAGGTAATCGAGTATCCTTTTTTAATAAAAACATATAAATAAAAATTTCATTCTCGGGGATCCGATACATTGTGTCCTAACTGAATTCAGCTATTCGAGTAAGTTGGGTTGTTGGAAAATTTCATTCTCGAGACGAGGATTTTTTTTAAAGGCAATATTCTATGTTTGGAATTTTGAGAAATTGTGCCCTAACTTACTGGGCTTCGATTTTTCTTTGACTTAAACAATTGAATATCCTTTTTAAACTTCACTGTATGAGTTTTAAAAATCAAAGGACAAGCTCATTTTTTAGGATGAGAAACATCATATCCTAACTTATTGGGTGTGACATTTTATCTCTCCAAAATAAGGGGGTCTTAGCATGTAATTTGATTTATACAAGTGTCTTTTTGAATAAAAGGATCATATTTTAAAATTTTTGCAAATTTTTCGACATTAAGACACTAATTAATCAACTAGGTACCAATTTTTGGGCGTTATGAGTGTGCTAATCCTTCCTCGTACGTAACCAACTTCCTAACCCATCTTTCTGAATTTCGTGTACCAAAATTGTTGTTTTAATAAATCAAATCGTTTATAAAAATAACTATTTTTCGAGGTGACCCGATCACACCTCATTAAAAAAGATCGGTGGCAACTCCCATATTCGTTTTCGTTTTCAAAATTAAAGTCGACCCCATTTTCAAAAAAATAGTTTCGACATGATATATTCCAATTCTGGATTAAATCAAAGTGACTAAGCATGTTTGGACATCCTTTATTAGTGGTGAATTTCCACCTTAGTCACGCCGAAATTTGAGTAAACTACCTATTAATCACTCTAAATAGGGGTAGTTCTTATTTTGTTGACTCCAAAATTTTTAGTATAAATGCACCATTAGTCTTCTGTTACCATTTATTAGTGGAGTGACCAATTTGATAATTTTTTTTGGGTGACCAAATTAAAAAAATAAAATTGGGGTGACCAAATTAGAGACAAGCCCAATTTAGAGTGACTAACAATATAATTTACTCTAAAACTTTTGACATACAAATATAATAATTTAATTGATTTTAAGGTTTGAGCCTAATTTTGCTTGGGTTGGGGCTAGTATTCAGGTAAACTTTCCAAACAATAATGGTCCTAGGATTTAAACTCAATCCAAATTCTTAGGAAGAAAGTCCAGGGCTGCTTTTTCCAACCATTTGTTAGTATAATTTAATTGATGTATATGATATATAAGATTCACCCACGATTTATTAACCAATAAAAATTAATAATTATAAATAATAATGAGTAAAATTGGTTAATTATAAAATGTATAATTTTTAATAAATAAAAATTAGTAGAAAATGATTAAATTAATTATAAATATCCTATGATGAGTCATAATTCTAGCAATAAAGTATACATAATTTTTTTAGAAATATAACTTACAAAATGACCTAATATGATAGCTTACAAGAAAGTATTGACACCGAAAACACCACGTGATATGTTAAGTGGGAGGTTGTAACACCAATTTAAAATAATCCTTATCGAAAAAAATAGCAACTATCGAAAGTAAATCTTGATACAAAATGTAAGACAGAAAAAACTTAACATGGAAACATAAGTCACTAGCTCTTAACATTGCAAGTACACTAGCAAACTAGAAACCATGCCATAAGCATCAGCTTAGGCACATTATTAATAAAAACTCACATTATTTAGAACAAAACAATCACAACTTATGATTGAAGAAATTTTATTCCCATATATTTAAATGAACTAATTGTTGTCCCACCAAAATTTGGATTGGAGATAGGTAACAATATTCTTGTCCAACTGGAAGGCCTTAGTGAGAACATCAGGATTAATGGGAGGGTTAGAGCCAAATACTGCATTTGCAATCGTGATAACTCCGGGATTTTGGCTGCTGAGACCAGCAAATGCAACTGCTTTGGTATTCCCGATATTGAATTGGAAGTGGATGAGACCGACAGGGAAAACAAACACATCACCAGGGTTTAGGACTTTGGTGATTAGGCGGTTATCTGTGTTGGATGTAACGAAACCGACATAAAGTGTGCCTTCCAAAACCACAAGGATCTCCGTTGCACGAGGGTGCGTGTGAGGAGGGTTTAGGCCACCATATGGAGCATAGTCAATTCGAACTAGAGATATGCCGAGAGTGTTAAGTCCCGGTATTTGTGCCACATTGACAGGAGTCACAGTTGATCCAACCGGATTTGAGGTGTTTCTAGGGATATTAAGCCCTGAGTAGAAGAAGTCTTCTGCATTGGCAAGCTTTGGGTCCTTGCAGAACTTTCCATTTACAAACACTGCATGAAATAAACTAAGGTTAGTCAATATCGTGAATCCATGCAAATATATGAATTCTTATGAAGAAATTGTTACTTCGGATAAAAGGCTCTAGCGTCTTGCATAATTATGGACTTAAAGATACTAGTCAACAAAAGAGTACTGAGAAACAAAACATAATATAACAATAGCGTACCACCATTCTTGGTGTCATTGATGGCTACACAGAAATCTTGCAGGGGGCTGGGATCAGAAGCTGAGGCTAATAAGGAACTGGAGGCCAAGATGGCAAAAGCTGCAACGAAAAGTTGAAGTCGTTTCATCATAATTGATGTGTAAGTACGAAATGTATGCTACTACTTGGGAGAGGGGTGGGAAATCCTGCATGGCAAACAGGTCTATATATAGGCATTGAAACAAAAGAACTCGTCCTGATTTGCCTTTCATCAAGTACGTGAAGACTAGGCGTTTGCCTTCACAATTAGTCATTTCTTATTAGGAGGTGAATCATTCTTCAACCACTACACTTTCTAGTTCTGTTCTCCTCGTACATCATTGCAATATATGTCGTGGAATTGGTCTTAATTCACTCGCAGTTCTAAACATTTTCTTATCCAGGCTTTGACTTTTCCTTCTCAGACTAAAGTTGATGGGGAAAAGTAGGTGCTGAAAATACAATTATCTTATAATTTGCTAGTCACAAGAAAGTTTTCTTGTAAAATACTTCTTTCAAATATATATATTGCATCAAATGTGAACTCAAAAATAATTCCATCTGGCCTTATGCAAAGAAATCTATATATATGTAATTTTTTATTCAGATAGTGGGAATAATTTAATTTAGATTTGGAGTTGCTGCAAGCAGCCGGCAGTTTTGTATGTAAAACTGAACTCGGTCAATCTTTTAGTTAGCATGATCAAGGAAATGCTATGGAGACAAAAACTTAAGCTTGATTAAAGGCTTCTGATTGTGTCTGTAATCAACATGTTATACAATCTTAGTTGACATAGTCTATTCTGGCATGTTCATTTGTACTGACATCTGTGCTTATCACATCCACAACATTGTCAATTTCTTGCAAGTTCAATGAAGCATGCATGCAAGAGCGAAACTTTCCAAGTTTGTTGATCACTTCAATTACCCAAAAATGAGCTTTGAATTAATCACTGATCCAATTCGTTGCCAACTTTGTAATAAAATATTTTTAAGCCTAATTAATGACTTGAATTTTTCCTAGTACAAAAAAGTAAACTTCAAGGCTTCAGTTACCTCACAGACTTTGAATCATATTAGTTTGAGTGATCACACCGCTTTGTTTAATATAAGTTTATTGCTAGTCAGCAACGCCATGAACTAACAAATACAATATGATGCAATAGCAAAGAGTTTGATATATTAAGAATGTGGTAAATTTGGTGTAGGCTTATCCAATGTTGTACAAAATCGAATATACAGACTTTACCCAGTCAAAATCAAGTGATTAGGTATATGATATATTCCAATTCTGGATTAAATCAAAGTGACTAGGCATGTTTGGACATCCTTTACAATTTTATCTAATTACATTAGTATTTTATATCCGTTTGTCATTCCCTTTCTAATATTTAAATTTAAATATGTCAAAGGTTCTTAGACTCTTTCAAAATTTAAAATTTAGTCCCTATATTTTAAATTTTTGTGCTTTTTATTTAAAAATTTTAGTCCCTTTGTTTAATTTTTGCCGTTAAAGTTAACATTGTCAAAAGTAAAACAACTTTTTTAGCCCTCAACATTTACAATTTTTTTTGCCAATTCGGTTCTTACCCTTTAAAAGTACATAAATTTTTTTTAAAAAAAATAAATTTTTTTCATATTCTCTGATTTTTACATTTCTAGCTAGAACGATGGCTTACCATTGGCTAAAGGCAGTTAAGGAAGGGGTTTTCATTAATGAGTGGACTTGCTAGGATGACTCAATCTTATGTGTCCAATGTTGTTGTGTGGTTAAAGCAATTTCAATGTTCGGTGGGATCCTCATGTAAAAGGAGCTTAGAAGTTTAATGTTGACGATTCCACTTTCGGGAAACTAGGGACTTCAGGTTGTGGGGGTGTGTTGCATTATGATTGTGGGGCTAATAGGAATTCAAGATTTTAAAGATGCTGAAATTGTGAGCGTTAAATGTGCCATTAACTTAAACTGAAAAAGTAAGATAAAACTAGTCATTGAATAAGATTGGAGAAGTGGCTTTCTCTATGGTGTTATGAGTGGCTAATGAGATAGCTCACTCTTTGGGAAAAAGCAACATGCTTTAGGGGTGTCATGTTTTCTAGTTTCTAGTAGTGATGGAGTGTTTCTTTTATTGTTCGTGTAATCTATTATAATCTGGTTTATGCAATCTAATGTTACTTTTTTAAGGTGTGTCGAACTACATTGTTTGATTTGTGGAGTAGTATATGATGATTAAGAAAATTATCTTTCAACGAAAAATTTGTATATTTAAAGGAAAAGAAAACATTACTTGCTTATGTTGCTATAGTCGAACTTCATGCAGGATTGACCTAACCTTGCATTCCAAATAGAAACTGCTTGCACCAATTAATGCTCGTACTTGCTTATGTTCCTATAGTTGAATCAGCTAAGGAATGGTTGTCGCTAAAGTGCTCAACAATTTTGCCTCTTAAGTGGCATACGTGTACATAATAAATATAGCTTAAAACACAAGAAAAGAACAAGTCAAATCATTATGGAAACTATTTTAAAACATAAAAAAATAAAAAATAAAAAGTATATATAAGTTTTAAAAAAATTTTAAAAAATAAAACTATTTAAAAATAAAAGATAAAAAAGATGTTTTAAAAACTATTTTAAAAAGATAAGAAATTCTAAAATTTAATGTTATTTAAACTGGACCGGATCGATTGGGTCAAGAACTAGCTAGGGTATCGATCCGATGAGAGGTAAAAAACTAGTTGACCTGCGAGCTAGTATGGACTGGTTTAACCGGGCTAAAAAATCGTTTTTTATAATTTGTTTTTATTTTTCAATAATTTATTTGCTTTGAACCAGTCGAATTGGTTGTTCTGGAAATCAATTGGTTAGACCAACTAGAAATCGGTTCCAACGATTTTTTAGCTCAGTTCAAGCAGTCCATACCAAGTTTAAGTCAACTAATTTTTTACGTCTTGTCGGCCTAATACCCAACCGGTTCCCACTCCGACCAGTTGGTCCAGTCCAATTTAGATAACATTAAATTTTTAATTTTTTATATTTAAAATGCATTGAATCTACAGTACTACCATAAAAAAAATGAAAAATGAAAACAAATTATTAAATCAAACCAAAAAAATAAGTAAAAATAGCAATAACTAAAACAATAAATTTCATTACTTAACAAAGAAGCTTACAGCAACATAAGCAAATACTTTTTATATTTATTCTTTCCAAAAAATATATATATATATTAGTGTAGAAAAGGAAACAAGTCAAAGATTATTGCAAAGATTCATATTGAATTATATTTGGGCGCCCTAATTGTTAGCCCACCAGAATTTTGACTGAAGATTTTTCACCACATTCTTGTCCAATTGGAAAGCCTTGACGAGAACATCGGGATTGATGGGTGGATTTGATCCAAACACTGCATTGGCTACGGTAATAACCCCAGGATTCTGGCTACTCAAAGCAGCGAAGGCAACGGCATTGGTTTTCCCCACATTGAATTGAAAGTGAATGAGACCAATTGGGAAAACAAATACATCTCCAGGGTATAAGACCTTGGTAATGAGACGATTATCGGTGTTGGATGTCACGAAGCCAACGTAGAGTGTGCCCTCCACAACGACTAGGATTTCGGTGGCACGAGGGTGAGTATGAGGGGGGTTTAGGCCACCATTTGGTGCGTAATCAATTCGAACCAATGAGATGCCAAGAGTGTTAAGCCCTGGTATTTGAGCAACATTAACTGGAGTAACAGTCGATCCCACTGGATTTGATGTGTTTCTGGGGATGTTGAGCCCTGAATAGTAAAAGTCTTGTGCTTTAGCAAACTTTGGGTCCTTGCAGAACTTCCCATTAACAAACACTGGAGATGAGAAGAAGAATGTTATTTTCATGTACCATGCCATGAAGAGATTGTAGAATGTTTTATTTGAAGGTCAAGTTTAAGAAGAAGAGATAAAAACAAAACTTACCAGCATCCTTGGGGTCATTGATGGCTACGCAGAAATCTTGGAGAGGACTGGGATCAGATGCATAGGCAAATGGGGAAGCCAGAGCCAAGAGACAAAATACTAGGATGAAATGGGCAGTTTTCATTGTGATAAATGGAATTTTGATTGCTTTGGAGAGGATGAGGAACTCTGCTGCAGAACATGACTATTTATACATTACATTCTTTGAGCTAGTCTATGTTTTTCCATTTCTGATGAATTGTTCTTCAACTACTACCCTTGTCTCTTCCCACTTCCAATGCTTACATCAGTATATTTGTCATGGAAGTAGTCAAACCTGTAATTAAATTATGTCTTTTGTAGTACTTAATACAACTTGATCCATTCGAACGTTGACCTTAGGAGATACCCAAGGTTGCTAAGGCTGCGGGCAGGCAACCCTGTTCATGCAAGATACAATGAAAATAATGTTAACAATAATCCTAGTTGGAAACATTTTGCCATTTGGCAGTGTTTAAACATAAAGTGCCAGCAGCTGGGCATGGTTAAAGTGTGAAAGAGACTGCCATTGTGGGTTGAGGGAGATTAACTATTGAAACCTTTGACATGATCTTTTTCCCTCATTATCATCTCCTTTTGCAATTAGTGATCTCAATTCTATTTTATTTTTTAAAAAAAATTAGAGAAACTGTTTTTCCAGGCCGGCCTATTAACCAGCTTCAACATCTATTAATTAATTCAAATAAAATAGCTTGATTAAGTAAGAAGTATTTGCAAGAAAAGCGCCTCGGAATGATTCAATACTTGTGGTTTTATATCTCTCTGAATATACACGTGCATGGACATCTTCATAAAAGCCCGGTTGCATTAAATGTAATCTGCATATAGTTTTCACCATTCTATGGATATATAGGAGCACTGCAACTTTGAAATACTGCTAGAGGCTTATCAATTGTGTATATATATATACATTCAAAGTCAGTAGCGTAGTTAAGACGATATTGGGTATGTAAAACGACCAGTTCGATGAGGATGAGGTGTAGAGTAGTTGAAGAATGATTCCTTCAGATTTCTTTAAGAACCAGTAATCACTTCAGACTTGGCAAACCTCTTTTTTTATTTTCCTTTTTAAAACGGAATTGTTAAAGAAATAAAATGACGATGGACCTGCTCAGTGACTACTATCTATAAATGGACATGCTTTGAAACCAGATTTCTCACCCCTCATAAAGCAACAAATCTTAGAAGCTCAATTTGATCAGGTTCAGGACTGTTGCTTACAACAATGAAAGGTGTTCAATTCCTTGTAGCATTTGTCCTCTTGGCTTTGGCTTCCAAACTTGTCTCAGCTTCAGATCCCAGCCCTCTTCAGGATTTCTGTGTAGCAATTAATGATACTAAAGACGGTGGTGTGTTCTTTAATTCTTTGAAATTTCATCTTTGCAATATATTCGTTTCGACTCTTAAAAGTGGAGAAATATAGCAAGTACAAGTATTGGACAAGTGTCCAAGTAGTAAACTCTTTTGTTTCCATTTATGCAGTTTTCGTTAATGGCAAGTTCTGCAAGGACCCCAAGCTTGCAACCGCAGAAGACTTCTTCCTGCCTGGCCTCAACATTCCTGGAAATACATCAAACCAAGTAGGATCAATGGTCACTCCAGCCAATGTTCAACAAATACCTGGACTTAACACTCTTGGCATATCTCTTGTTCGAATTGACTATGCACCTTACGGTGGCCTAAACCCTCCTCACACTCACCCTCGTGCCACTGAAATTCTAGTCGTTGTGGAGGGCACACTTTCCGTCGGCTTTGTCACATCGAACACGGATAACTGTCTCTTCACCAAAGTCCTATACCCCGGAGATGTATTCGTTTTCCCCGAAGGTATGATTCACTTCCAGTTCAACATAGGGAGTACGAATGCGGTTGCCTTTGCTGCTCTTAGTAGCCAAAACCCAGGGGTGATCACCATTGCAAATGCAGTGTTTGGCTCTGACCCGGCCATCAATCCTGATGTTCTTGCCAAGGCCTTCCAGCTGGATCAAAATATCGTTAAACAACTTCAGTCCCGGTTCTGGTGGGACAACAACTAGGGGATACTTCTAAACCCACGAACCTTAGTAGCTAATTGTTTGGATGATATTTAACTTGTATTTCACGTTGAATTTAGTTGAAAGAAAAATAAAAAAAAATAAAGAGGTTTCTCATGTACCTTTGTAACCTGTCAGTAATATTATTTTAGTCATACGGTATGGAGTACAATTTATTTTTAATTTGAAGTTTGGATTTCGGACCTTCGTTTAGGGAAATAAATGAATTACTGGAACATTTTTAAATATTTATAGTGTTCCAATAACTATAAGTGTTCCAATATTAATTGTAACCTCTCGTAATATTATTTGCGTCATACGATATGGAGTCTTGCAATTACAATTTATTTTTAGTTTGAAGTTTGGATTTCGGACCATTGTTTTGGGAAATGAATGAATTACTGGAACGTTTTCAAATATTTATAGTGTTCCAATAACTATAAGTGTTCCAATACTTATTGTAACCTCTCGTAATATTATTTTCATCTTACGATATGGAGTCTTGCAATTACAATTTATTTTTAGTTCTAAGTTTAGATTTCAGACCTTTGTTTAGGGAAATGAATGAATCACTGCAACATTTTCAAATATTTATAGTGTTCCAATAACTATAAATGAATGGGTGTAATCAATCAAAAGTTATATTATTTGATTTTCTAAAAAGAATTATAACTATTTCAATAATATTATTTGAATAATTATAATATTAAATAAATAATTATATGTTTATTTTAAAGACGTTATTGTTCGGAAAGACACCTATTGAAAGATGCCTCTATAAAGAGACATGAAAATTCCTATAAATAGGAATGAGATTTCATTTGAAAATCACACCAACAAATTTTAATATTCTTTCTTTTCTTCCTTCATTTTCTAATATTATTAGATTATTTTATAAAGTAAAACTGCAAAATTCCTTTGTAGAAATTGAGTTTCTTGTTAAATATTGCTCAGTGTGTAGTGGACTATTCTCGTCAGTGCAAAATGCAAATAGTCATTGGCTTCATTGTATCCTCGAGGTTAATTTGCTTGGAACTCATTTGCACACCGAAGATAGGTGGGGGCGAATATAACCTTAAAGATAGTGACTTGATACACACTTTGGAGCCTTGTCCTATTTCTTCTTTTTCTGTTCGAGTTCCGTTCGTGTGTTCGAGATTTTCTTCACCAGAGATTTGTACTAACAATCACTACGATTGATTATTGTATTAATTTTTGTTGTTTTTTTTCTCCTTTGAAAATTGATTGGGATCTAACATAATATTATTTCATTAGTTTCTCAACTACAACTACGGTTTACAAACAAAATTCAATAATCATCTATACACCCTTCAAAATTATATAAACCCTTTGCAATTTCTCTGGCTTTTTTTTCTCTCCCTCAAATTATGCATAAATGTACGTATTAGAGATAGTGTATGAATTTTTATTCTTAATTTTTTAAAAAATTTACTTGTTCAATCTGTTTTAATTAAAATAAAATATATTATTATTAACATTAATATCCTTATTAAGATAAAATTCTTTAATTGATTATTTTATTAAATTAAATATGGACTAGTTTATTCATTATTTCGTATTTAAATTGATAGAATGAGTTGGTTTCTTATGACTTAAAAAAGTTAGCTTATGATAAAATTTAAATTATTTAATTTTTATTAAAATAAAATTTTATATTCTTTTATTACCATTAAAATCAAAATTCCTATTAAATTGAAATTGGTTAATTAATTATATTTATTAAATTAAACATTGACTAATACTTTCTATTAATTTTTTCGATATTTAAATAGAATTGAAGTTTTTATGGTTCCGACTAGCCTATCTCCATTCTATTTATCAGCAATAAAGAAGAGCTTTCACAATAAAATGGTTAGACATTTCAACTTAGAATAAAGAAAAACACATGAATGAGTTGAATAATATAAAAATTGGTTTGCTATGTCTCTCTAAGACGTTATTTCTTTTTATATATATAACCACTTTCCTGCACATTCAAGATGTATAATATCATATTAAAGACACGAGGAATTGCCGAGAGGGATGAAGGGATGGTTAGAATTATCCAGGCGTGAAGGTGGTTTATCTGTGTCCTAGGATCTTGTGCTTTGACAAACATACATCTAGTGAATGATATGTTGAAAGTTATTGAGCAAACCATTTTAGATCACAACCTGCAAGTCCAGATTGCTTATCTGGTATTACTGACAAAATTTTACTTTAGTTTTTTTCTTTGAAGGGCTAATAACATTTTATTCAATAAACAAGGGGCACAGAAGCATGCCAAGAAATATTATTCAGCAAAAAATATTTTTCCTCGACCACAAATGACCATTTTAACTGATTGGGACTGTGGAATATAGTTGTTTCCATTGACCTTGTAACCTATGATAGGAGTATGAAAACTTTCAAATCCATCATGATTCCCTTAGGACATCGTTTCATGTTTGGGTGAGATATCGACCGATAACTCCATTGTTTTTTTCCTTTAGTCATGCCATATCTAGTCATTGGAAAAAAATTGGATTAATGATATATGTTTTGGAATTGATACCTTGAAGAATTTGAAGAATGAACAACTATTTTATTCTAATTGGAACTATTTAGATGCTGAAGTGGGAAACAAAATTAAGAAACTAATGTATTATTTCACATAAAACCAGGGAAAAAAATCAAAGGCTGATTTCACAAAAATAAGTTTCCAAGTAAATCAGATTCTCTGGTTTCAACATTTCCAACTAAAACGATGGCTTACTACTAGCTAAAGGCAGTTAAAGAGGGGCTGTCGTTAATGAGTGGACTTTTTAGGATGACTCAAGCTTATCTGTCCAAGACTGTTTTGTGGTTAAAAACAAATTTGATGTTTGATGCGATCCCTATATAGAGAGAGCTTTGAAGTTTAATGTTGATGATTCTACTTTCGGAAAACTAGGGACATCAGGTTGTGGGGTTGTGTTGGATTATGATTGTGGGGCTGATAGGGATTTCAGAATATGAATTTGCTAAAATTGAGACCGTTAAATGTGCGCTTGACTTAAACTGAAAAAGTTTGAATCTCCAATATCTTCCCGATTGAATACTTGAATTTTACTCGCCAAAATAGAAAGACTGTCCTTTAGAATACCGACCGCATATCTTGTGCGTTTTGAGGGATATTTTCTACGACAATTGCCCCCACATCTTCATTATGTGC
Organism: Gossypium raimondii; assembly: GCF_025698545.1. Lineage (NCBI taxonomy): Eukaryota > Viridiplantae > Streptophyta > Magnoliopsida > Malvales > Malvaceae > Gossypium > Gossypium raimondii. The sequence continues at coordinate 13,660,469 of NC_068575.1, forward strand.
ATTTTGAATTTTACTCGCCAAAATAGAAAGAATGTCCTTGAGCTGTAGCCGATTTCTTGCAACTCGCTCAGAATTTTGTTTCTCAATAATCCTCTCAATATTTTGCAAGGAGTTATGAAGATCAAGACAATTTTTCATAGCATTCTCATGTAAAGAATTTGCATCCTTACCCACATGAGTAACAAAAGGACATTTAGATCTTTCATTGACCTTCTTCCATGATCGAAATCCTTGGCTTGTAAAAGTTTTTCAATGATCCCAAATGGCTTGTTGAAGAGAAAACAAGGAACGGAATACCAAAATAACATTCTAGAAATTCAAATTTTGATGAAAGTATCAAAACCTTAGGCCTAGGTATCGATACCTAGCCTTCAATATCGATACATATGTTAAAAACGATACCAAAATCACATTCTATTTTGGAAATTTTGAGTTTTAAAGCCTAAGTATCGATACCCATACCTTTGGTATCGATACATTGGGTAAATTTTGGTAAAAATCAGTTAAAAGTTCACTAAAACACCCTACAATATATTGGATTCAACTCAACACTTAAGACCAATTCAAGATGCATTTAAACAAGTTAAAACAACTCCAAATCAATCACAATTATCACTTTAACAAACCACATTTGCGAGATAGACTTATAACCTCAATAATTCATTTCATATAGAACCAAAATACTTCAAATAAAACCAAAATTATATAAACCCTTTGCAATTTCCCTGGCTTTTTCCTCTCCCCCTCAAATTATACATAAATGTACAGTATTAGAGATAGTGAATGAAATCTTTATTCTTGATTTTTTTTAAAAAATTTAGTTCTTCAATCTTTTTAATTAAAATAAAATATATTATTAACATTAATATCCTTATTAAAATAAAATTGTTTAATTGATTATTTTATTAAATTAAATATGGACTAGTTTATTCATTATTTCTATATTTAAATTGATAGAATGAGTTAGTTTCTTATGACTTCAAAAGTTAGTTTATGATAAAATTTAAATTATTTAATTTTTTATCAAAATAAAATTTATATTGTTTTTATTACCATTAAAATCAAAATTCTTATTAATTTGAAATTGCTAAATTAATTATATTTATTAAATTAAACATTGACTAGTACTTTCTATTAATTTTTTTCTATATTTAAATAGAATTGAAGTTTTTTATGGTTCCAACTAGCCTATATCCGTTCTATTTATCGTCAACAAAGAAGTGCTTTCACAATCAAATTGCTAGACATTTTAACTTAGAATAAAGCGAAACACATGAATGAGTTGAGTAATATAAAAATTGGTTTGTTATGTCTCTCTAAGTTATTCTTTTTATATATATAACCACTGTCCTGCATATTAAAGATGTATAATATCATATTCAAGACACGAGGAATTGCCAAGAGGGATACATTCGGGCACCCTATTACTATACAGCAGTTACGCTCGGGTGCTATCTCCAATAGCCTCCTCACTGGTAGTTACTTTTTTGCTGGGCATTTAATTTCATATAATGACCAATGAAACATCTAGAGTATCAATATATTAGTCTGGCCCGGTGGATGCTATGAAGACATGGAAAAGACTACATTCGTAACCCTGTGGGGAACATTTTGATATAAAGTGATGCTATTTGGATGAAAAAATGCGGGAGCAACGTATCAAAAAGTCATGGTAACCTTGTTCCATGACATGATGCACAAAGAAATCGAGGTTTACGTCGACGATATGATTGCAAAATCTAGAACAGAAAAGGAACATGTGCAAGTCCTGAGAAAATTGTTCTTAAGATTGAGGAAGCTCCAGCTCAAGCTCAATCCAACAAAATGCACTTTCGGAGCTAGGTCAGGAAAGCTATTAGGTTCATAGTCAGTGAAAAAGGAATTGAGATTGACCCAGATAAAGTCAAGGTAATACGAGAATTACCTCCACCACGCACTCAGAACAAAGTTCAAGGTTTCCTAGGAAGACTGAATTACATTTCTCAGTTTATTTCACAACTAACCGAGAAATGTGACCCCATATTCCGTCTTTTGAAGAAACATAATCCAGGCGTATGGGACGAAGAATGTAAGGAACCTTTTGACAATGTAAAACAGTACTTGTCCAATACTCCGGTACTGTCACAACCTAGTCCAAATAGGCCACTGATATTGTATTTAACAGTGTTCGATAATTCCATGGGATGTGTGCTAGGCCAACATAATGAGACAGGAAGGAAAGAAAGGGTGATATACCATCTCAGTAAGAAATTGACTGATTGTAAAATGAGATACTCGCCTATTGAGAAATTATGTTGTGCTTTGATTTGGACAACTCGGAGACTAAGGCAGTACATGTTGTACCATACGACTTGGCTAATTTCAAAATTAGACCCTTTAAAGTATATGATAGAGTCGACTGCTTTAAATGGGAGGATGGTCAGATGGCAGATTTTGCTTTCCGAATTTGACATAGTTTATATGAGCCAGAAGGCCATGAAAGGGAGTGCAATAACAGACCTTCTAGCTAGTAGAGCCTTGGAGGATTACGAGCCTTTAAACTTTGATTTTCCAAACGAGGACTTGATATATATGGAAACCACTGAAGAAAATTCCCAAGTAGGTTACATTTGGAATCTAAACTTTGACGGAGCCTTAAACGCTGTAGGCAACGGAATTGGGTCAGTCTTAGTATCCCTAAACGGAGATCATTATCCTTTTACTAGCAAATTGGATTTTTATTGCACAAAAAAACATGGCAGAATATGAAGCGTGCATCATGGGCATCCGTGCAGCCATAGAACGTAAAATCAAAGTACTAGAGGTATATGGGGATTCCGCATTGGTGATATACCAACTCAAAGGAGAATGGGAGGCAAGAGATCCCAAATTAATTAGTTATTGAAAGTTGGTTCTCGAATTGATTGATGAGTTTGATGACATTACTTTTTGCTATCTCCCACGAGATGAAATTTAAATGGTTGATGCGTTGGCTACCCTAGCTTTCCTGATCAGGTAAACAAACAAGAGGATGTTAAGCTTATCCAGATGAGTATCTATGAGATCCCTGGCTCATTGTTACAGCATCGAAGAAGAGGAAAATGATGATCATCCTTAGTATCAAGATATGCTATGATATGTGAAGAATCGTGAATACCCTGACTAGGCAACTGAAAATGATAAGAGGACATTGAGAAGACTAGCCATTCACTATGACTTAGATGGAGAGATCTTATACAAAAGGGGAAAGGATCAGGTACTATTAAGATGCGTGAACTTTTTGGAGGCTAAGAAAATCTTAGAAGAAGTCCATGAGGGTATCTGCAGAATGCATGCAAATGGTTTCACAATGGCCAGGCAGATTATGAGATTCGGGTAGTACTAGTCCACCATGGAAGGAGATTGCATCAATTATGCCAAGAAGTGCCATAAATGTCAAATTTATGCAGACAAAATACACGCACCTTCTCCACCTCTTCACGTTATGACTTCTCCATGGCCTTTCTCCATGTGGGGCATGGATGTCACTGGGCCAATATCGTCGAAGGCTTCCAATGGGCATCGCTTCATCTCTGTGGTCATTGATTACTTTACTAAGTGGGCGGAAGCTGCTTTATATGCTAATGTCATGAATTCAACAGTCGGTAAATTCTTAAAAAAAGAGATCACATGTCGATATGGGATGTCAGAAAGAATCATATCTGACAATACGCTAAATTTGAACAACAGCACAATAGCGGAGGTCTGCAGTCAATTCAAGATCAGACACCATAACTGGTCACCATATCGCCCAAAAATGATTAGTGCGGTAGAGGCAGCTAATAAAAATATTAAGAAGATCATGGGGAAAATGACTGAGACTTACAAAGACTCGCATGAGAAATTACCATTTGCTTTCTTTGCTCACCGAACATCTATCAGGACCTCCACCGGGACAACGTCTTTCTCTCTGGTTTATGGGATGGAGGCAATTTTACCCATCGAAGTCAAAATTCCTTCTCTCTGGGTATTGGCTGAGTTAAAGTTGGATGAAGTAGAATGGATACAATCTCAATATGATCAATTGAACCTAATTGAAGAAAAAAAGGCTAAAAGTTATTCATCACTGTCAGATGTACCAAAAATGAATGATGCGAGCTTACAACAAAAATGTTCATCCTAGAGAATTCCACGAGGGGGACCTGGTATTGAAAAAGATTCTTCCCCTACAAAAGGATTTTAGAGGGAAGTGGATGCCAAATTTGGAAGGACCTTATGTGGTAAAAAAAGCTTTTCTGGAGGAGCGTTGATTTTGACCGAGATGGATGGTAAAAACTTGCCAAATCATGTAAATTTAGATTTAGTCAAGAAGTACTTCACCTAAAGAAGGAGAAGGGACCAAGGCGAAAACCCGCAAAAGGCGCTTTGAGTCTTAAAAAATAAAAAGAGGAGAGGCCAAGGTGAAAACCGCAAAGGGCTCCTTGAGACCAAAGGGGATTTAGTTGAAAACTCGAAAAAGGCGGCTCAAATTTTGATCAAAGTGGAGTGCGGTAATCTTGCTATGCCTAAATCAACAGAATAAGGACTACGACATCTAGGGCATCGACAAGGTACTCTAGATCTCCTAAACACATGTCAAGCTCAAAACGGTGTAAAAGGCCGTTTGTGCATAAACATCTGGTCACGACCCCTGGGAATGGTGTAAAAGACCAAAGAGATTCACATCCTGTACCCTTGAATTGCAATATGAGAGGATTGAGAAAGAGCCAGATCTTATACTCCTGGGTTACAGTTGGAGGAAGATGGTACAAATCTTATGTCCCAAAAGTACAGTGGAATGAACCTTGAAGTTACTGTGGGGGCAATCTGATTAAGTAAAATGTGAGTGTTTCTTTGGAGATACCAGCCGAAAAAGATGACATTATAACATGTCAGTGTTAAAGCATTAATGAACAACGAGCAATGACAACTCAAACATAAAGGGATCACTCTCATGACATTTTGCATTCATGTAAATATCATGCGTACACATCTAGTTAGGAGCATTTGATTCATTCTGATCATAACATCCTAATCACCAGACATAAATAGGTCCATGAAATGGACTCTATAGGTCATGTTCCCCAGAGAATAGATTAGTGAAACCATAAATCTTATACAACTGAAGTTACAATGGGATGGATTAAAGTCATTATGGTAAATCTTATCTCCCTAAAGTTACAGTGAAACAGATTAAAGCCACTAATCTTGCCCCGTAAAGTTACAGTGGGGTAGATTGCAGTTACAAGTTTGATCTCCCTGAAGATGCAGTGGAGCAGACTGAAGATAGCAAATCTCATTTCTCTAAAGTTGCAGTGGAACAGATTAAGGCTAAATTACAGACCTTACCTCCCTGAAGTTGTAGTGGAGTAGGTTAAAGTCACCAATCTTATTCCCCTGAAGTTTCAGTAGGGCAGATTGAAGTTAAAAGTCTTATCTCCCTGAAGTTGCAGAGGAGTAGACTGAAGATAGCAAATCTTATGTCCCTAAAGTTGCAGTGGAACAGATTGAAGCTATAAATTACAGATCTTATATCTTTGAAGTTTTAGTAGAGCAGGTTGAAGTTACAAGTCTTATCTCTTTGAAGTTGCAGTGGAGTAGACTGAAGATACAAATCTTATCCCCCTGAATTTGCAGTGGGGCAGATTAAAGCTACAAGTCTTATCTCTCTGAAGCTACAGTGGAGCAGATTAAAGATATCAAACCTTATCTCCCTGAAGTTACAGTGGAGCAGGTTAAAGCTACTAATCCTATCTCCTTGAAGTTGCAGTGGAATGGATTAAAACGATGAATCTTATACCTCTGAAGTTACAGTAGGTCAGATTAAATCTACCATAGCAAGCCTTATCTCCTTGAAGTTGCAGTGGAGCAAACTGGAGATAGCAAATCTTGTCTCTCTGAAGATTGCATTGAAACAGATTGAAGCTATAAATCGCAGATCTTATCTTTTGGAGTTGCAGTTAGGTAGATCATATCAAATCTTATCTCCTTGAAGTTGCAGTGGAGCAGACATTTCCTATACCCTTGAAGATACGGTGGATTGGAATGAAGCTACTTAGAAGAGAAACACCGAAGAAAGTCAAGACTCGGCTAGACAAGACAAAATTGGCCCTTTTTTCTTTGCTCCATTCCTGTTACACAACAATGAGTAAAGAGGGGTAGCTATAAAGGGCCAATTTTGGCCTGGGCCCAAGACCAAAATAAACCAAAAATAAACCCCCCAAAAAATAAAAGTCCAATAATTAAAAGTTCATTTACACAACCCAAAAACCAAACCCAATCCTAAGCCTAAATTAGTCCCCAGCCCAATAACCAAAAAATCAACAAACCCTAACTCAGCAAGGTGTGCCGCCACTACCTATCCCACACGTGACGCACGTCCCCCACGTGCACCTCCATACGCCAGCTGGCCAATGGCCTCTACACCTGCAAAACAAACTAGCAAGAAGCAAATAACAGAAAATATAGGAAAATAAAGAAAAATGTTGTATTTTCGAGCTATAAAAAAGCCCTAGTTCATGTATATTTGTTTGGACGCATATAACCAATAGAAAAAGAAAGATTGCAAAAACGAAATCAAAGTTCCAGAAAAGGTGATTGATATTTCCTTTTTTTTCTTTTTCTATTTCTTTTAAATTTTTTTCTCTGCTTTTTTGTAAAGAATAATAGAAAAGGGTAAGTGAGAGGACTTACCGAAGGTCCATGGTCTCCTCGTCGGCTCAGATCACCGTTCTTGGCGGAGCCATGGCGGAGGAGCGGCGGATAAGGTGGCAACATGGAGGCTAGGGTCGAAACCCTAGCTAAGAAAAAAGGAGCAGGCACCCTTTTTTTTTCTGAAACATAGACTGCAAATGTTTTTTTTTTTGTTAAGAAATTTTTGTTTAAGTAATAATACAATACGGCGCCGTTTTGAGCTAGGGTCCATAGCGCCAAAACGACGCCGTTTGATAGCCATAACTTGCGCAACCCGACCCGCTCCTGGGGGATCCGTGTGTTTTTAAGCTTTGGGATATTTATCCTCCTAGTCCATCCGCATTTGCGAGGTGTTCCAAATAAGTCCGATTTGTTCTTTTATTTTTTTTAAATTTCGCCTCGCATTTTGTTTTTATTTCATTTTGGCCCATATTGCAGCGCTGCGTTTTGGGGGACAGGGAATATTTCCCATTTGACCCCCATGTTATTCGCACATTATACTTTGGCCCTTCATTTTATTTTATTTTTATTTTTGTTTTTTCTTGTAATTCTGTTTTGATTTCAGTATAGTCCTCAGTTGCCCAGTTAAATTATCCATGCTCAATTTATTAATTTATGTAATTATTTAGTATTCTATTACTTTTAAAGTATTTAAACTATTTTGTATATTATTTTAAATTTATTTTTACTATTCATTTATTTTAAACTTTTTATATGTTGTTTTAAAATTGTCATGAAGGTTATTTATTTTAAATTGATGTGTTTTGAATAAAAGGATCGTATTTTAAAATTTTTACAAATTTTTCGACATTAAGACACTAATTAATCAACTAGGTACCAATTTTTGGGCGTTACGAGGGTGCTAATCCTTCCTCGTACGTAACCGACTCCCTAACCCATCTTTCTGAATTTCATGGACCAAAATTGTTGTTTTAATAAATCAAATCGTTTATAAAAATAACTATTTTTCGAGGTGACCCGATCACACCTCATTAAAAAGATTGGTGGCAACTCCATATTCGTTTTGTTTTCAAAATTAAAGTCGACCCCATTTTCAAAAAAATAGTTTCGACATGATATATTCCAATTCTGGATAAAATCAAAGTGACTAAGCATGTTTGGACATCCTTTATTAGTGGTGAATTTCCACCTTAGTCACGCCGAAATTTGAGTAAACTACCTATTAATCACTCTAAATAGGGGTAGTTCCTATTTTGTTGACTCCAAAATTTTTAGTATAAATGCACCATTAGTCTTCTGTTACCATTTATTAGTGGAGTGACCAATTTGATAAATTTTTTTGGGTGACCAAATTAAAAAAATAAAATTGGGGTGACCAAATTAGAGACAAGCCCAATTTAGAGTAACTAACAATATAATTTACTCTAAAATTTTTGACATACAAATATAGTAATTTAATTGATTTTAAGGTTTTAGCCTAATTTTGCTTGGGTTGGGGCTAGTATTCAGGTAAACTTTCCAAACAATAATGGTCCTAGGATTTAAACTCAATCCAAATTCTTAGGGAGAAAGTCCAGGGCTGCTTTTTCCAACCATTTGTTAGTATAAGTTAATTGATGTATATGATATATAAGATTCACCCACGATTTATTAACCAATAAAAATTAATAATTATAAATAATAATGAGTAAAAATTGGTTAATTATAAAATGTATAATTTTTTAATAAATAAAAAAATTAGTAGAAAAATGATTAAATTAATTATAAATATACTATGATGAGTCATAATTCTAGCAATAAAGTATACATAATTTTTTTAGAAATATAACTTACAAAAATGACCTAATATGATAGCTTACAAGAAAGTATTGACACCGAAAACACCACGTGATATGTTAAGTGGGAGGTTGTAACACCAATTTAAAATAATCCCTATCGAAAAAAATAGCAAGTATCGAAAGTAAATCTTGATACAAAATGCAAGACAGAAAAAACTTAACATGGAAACATAAGTCACTAGCTCTTAACATTGCAAGTACACTAGCAAACTAGAAACCATGCCATAAGCATCAGCTCAGGCACATTATTAATAAAAACTCACATTATTTAGAACAAAACAATCACAACTTATGATTGAAGAAATTTTATTCCCATCTATTTAAATGAACTAATTGTTGTCCCACCAAAATTTGGATTGGAGATAGGTAACAATATTCTTGTCCAACTGGAAGGCCTTAGTGAGAACATCAGGATTAATGGGAGGGTTAGAGCCAAATACTGCATTTGCAATCGTGATAACTCCTGGATTTTGGCTGCTGAGACCCGCAAATGCAACTGCTTTGGTATTCCCGATATTGAATTGGAAGTGGATGAGACCGACAGGGAAAACAAACACATCACCAGGGTTTAGGACTTTGGTGATGAGGCGGTTATCTGTGTTGGATGTAACGAAACCGACATAAAGTGTGCCTTCCAAAACCACAAGGATCTCCGTTGCACGAGGGTGCGTGTGAGGAGGGTTTAGGCCACCATATGGAGCATAGTCAATTCGAACTATAGATATGCCGAGAGTGTTAAGTCCCAGTATTTGTGCCACATTGACAGGAGTCACAGTTGATCCAACCGGATTTGAGGTGTTTCTAGGGATATTAAGCCCTGAGTAGAAGAAGTCTTCTGCATTGGCAAGCTTTGGGTCCTTGCAGAACTTGCCATTTACAAACACTGCATGAAATAAACTAAGGTTAGTCAATATCGTGAATCCATGCAAATATATGAATTCTTATGAAGAAATTGTTACTTCGGATAAAAGGCTCTAGCGTCTTGCATAATTATGGACTTAAAGATACTAGTCAACAAAAGAGTACTGAGAAACAAAACATAATATAACAATAGCGTACCACCATTCTTGGTGTCATTGATGGCTACACAGAAATCTTGCAGGGGGCTGGGATCAGAAGCTGAGGCTAATAAGGAACTGGAGGCCAAGATGGCAAAAGCTGCAACGAAAAGTTGAAGTCGTTTCATCATAATTGATGTGTAAGCACGAAATGTATGCTACTACTTGGGAGAGGGTGGGAAATCCTGCATGGCAAACAGGTCTATATATAGGCATTGAAACAAAAGAACTCGTCCTGATTTGCCTTTCATCAAGTACGTGAAGACTAGGCGTTTGCCTTCACAATTAGTCATTTCTTATTAGGAGGTGAATCATTCTTCAACCACTACACTTTCTAGTTCTGTTCTCCTCGTACATCATTGCAATATATGTCGTGGAATTGGTCTTAATTCACTCGCAGTTCTAAACATTTTCTTATCCAGGCTTTGACTTTTCCTTCTCAGACTAAAGTTGATGGGGAAAAGTAGGTGCTGAAAATACAATTATCTTATAATTTGCTAGTCACAAGAAAGTTTTCTTGTAAAATACTTCTTTCAAATATTTATATTGCATCAAATGTGAACTCAAAAATAATTCCATCTGGCCTTATGCAAAGAAATCTATATATATGTAATTTTTTATTCAAATAGTGTGAATAATTTAATTTAGATTTGGAGTTGCTGCAAGCAGCCGGTAGATTTGTATGTAAAATTGAACTCGGTCAATCTTTTAGTTAGCATGATCAAGGAAATGCTATGGAGACAAAAACTTAAGCTTGATTAAAGGCTTCTGATTGTGTCTGTAATCAACATGTTATACAATCTTAGTTGACATAGTCTATTCTGGCATGTTCATTTGTACTGACATCTGTGCTTATCACATCCACAACATTGTCAATTTCTTGCAAGTTCAATGAAACATGCATGCAAGAGCGAAACTTTCCAAGTCTGTTGATCAGTGCAATTACCCAAAAATGAGCTTTGAATTAATCACTGATCCAATTTGTTGCCAACTTTGTAATAAAATATTTTTAAGCCTAATTAATGACTTGAATTTTTCCTAGTACAGAAAAGTAAACTTCAAGGCTTCAGTTACCTCACAGACTTCGAATCATATTAGTTTGAGTGATCACACCGGTTTGTTTAATACAAGTTTATTGCTAGTCAGCAATGCCATGAACTAACAAATACGATATGATGCAATAGCAAAGAGTTTGATATATTAAGAATGTGGTAAATTTGGTGTAGGCTTATCCAATGTTGTACAAAATCGAATATACAGACTTTACCCAGTCAAAATCAAGTGATTAGGTATATGATATTGTAATACCCAATTTTAGCCCGGGCTCACATATGGAAACATAATTTTTGAGGATATGCAATCTTAGATATGATATGCAATCTTAGATATGATATGCAATCATAGATATGATATGCAATCTTAGATATGATATATGCAATCTGAGATATGATATGTAATCTTAGAAGATATGATTTTGTAATCTTAGAGATTTAATTTGTAGATATCCTTTAATTTCAGCCGTTGATGTAATTGATCTGTACCGTTGGATTTGGGGAGTCTCAACTATAAATAGAGGCCTCTCCCTTCAAATTTAAGGGGGAGAAAAGAAAAAGAGAAAAGAGGAAAGAAAAAGAGAAAAGAGGAGGAGAGAAAAAAAAAAGAACGATTGGCAGTTTTTTAAAGGTGGCTTACTATTTTTTTCTTTCGATTATTTTTTTTACTTATTTACGATTTTAAAAAGGGAGAAGGTGATACCACTGCGAATTTTATTTATTTTTTTATTTAGCCCCTCCGCCTTTTAATGTTTTTGTAATTAAGTTTTCTTTATTTTTTTAATTTACCCTTTTATTTATTTTAAATTCCAATTTAATCCTTTTGAACGACACCGTTTTAGAGGAGAAGGGAAAATTTCCCTTCCAGCCCCTTTATGTAATTCGCTAGTTCAATTTAGTCCTCCAGATTTTATTTATTTACAGATTTACCCCAGATTTGTTTACTTGTAGTTCAATATAATCCTTTTATATTTTTCTTAAAATTAGTTAATTTTGTTAATGTAATTATTATTATTATTTTCATATGTAATTATTATTATTTTAGCTATATATATATATATATATATATATATATATATATATACTTGTTTCTATGTGCGTATTTATATATTTTTAAAATTAATATTTTTCGCATATTTATTTTCTTAATATGAGGTAATTATTTTTATTTTATTTTATTTATATATAGTTATTTTTATAATCTATATATGCTATATTTATATTCGTATATATATGTATGTATACATATTAATATTTTTAACCGTTTTTTATATACTTGTATATATATATATGAATATATTTATTTTTTTAAAATGCTCAAATATATGTATTTTTAACACTTACTTTATAATTTATATTTTATTTTCACAAATGCATTATATATTCCTTTTATAAATTTTAATCCAAAGTTACATATGTAAATTATGTGTATGGCTTTTAATTTCAATGTATATATTATGTGCCTTTTATTCTTTATATTTTGTTTATTTTATTCATTCGATTATTAATTCATGTTTTCGTTTATATGTTAAAAAGAATTGTTTTTATGATTTATTTGATATTTTGTATGTGATTATTTTTATTATGTATATTGATTTTATTTATTCATTTATTTATATTATTTCTAGGCCATTATAATATTTATTAGCATCACATCATTCTTTACTCGATTTCAAACTTTTCAAAATTGAGAGAATGCTTGAATTTAGGATTTTCAAGGAAACTGAGCCCTAACGTATTGGGTTCCGATTTTCTTCGTTAAGTCTAACAATCGAGCATTTCTCTTTAATCAAAAAATAAGAATTCATTATTGGGAATTCAACACGTTGTGTCCTAACGTATTGGATGTGACGCATTGATTTCTCGAAATGAAGATTTTTTAAAAATAATAAAGGAAATATTCCGAGTTTGGGATTTTAAAGGAATTGTGCCCTAACGTATTGGGTGTGATTTCTTAAATCTTGGATAAGTGGATGTTCTTTTAAAGTAAAGGAAATATTCCGAGTTTGGGATTTTAGAGGAATCGTGCCCTAACGTATTGGGTGTGATTTCTTAAATCTTGGATAAGTGGATGTTCTTTTAAAGTTTTATTGCACAAGTATTTTGGCCCAATTCATTTTTGGGGAAAATTAGAATGCTGTGCCCTAACGCATTGGGTGTGGTATCTTCTTTCTCTGAAATAATAAGGGTCTTAATACGTAGCCTTTTAAGTTTTGCTAAGGATTACGTTTTTCCAAATTCTCGACCTTAAGACATTAATTAATTAACTAGGTACCAATTTTGGGCGTTACGAGGGTGCTAATCCTTCCTCATACGTAACTGACTCCCGGATCCGTTTTTCTAAAACTCGTAGACCAAAGCCGTTTTTTTAGGTGATCCAATCCACCCTAATAAAGATTGGTGGCGACTCCCAATTTTAATTTTTTTAAAAGGTCGACAACCTAAAATATTTTTGTTTTTCAAAAGATGGTTTTGACAGATTGGCGACTCCGCTGGGGACATTTTTTTAAAAAAAAAGAGAGTCGAGCCACAAAGTTGATTAATTTTTGTCTTACGGTCGAGAAAAATATTTTTTAAAAACTTCATGACATCCTTTCGCATTCATTATCTTATCACTTAAATATTGTTTGCATTATACATTTCATGAGTTGAACAATTTTACCCTTTTAAGTGGGAGTAAGAAGCTATGCCTTCGTGAGGTTTTCACCTTCGTGTAGGGTAGTGGATTGCTTTCGGGATACATCCGTACCTATGTCTTCGTGAGATTTTCATCTCCGTGTAGCCATAGGGAAATGTATTCCCCTGAATCGAACTTGATCCATATGAGCCTATAATGGGTGAGGATTGAGGAATCTGCTGGTTCGGGTACCTTTACTCTAGAAGCCAAACCTCATATAATGAACCTTAGGAATCCACCCTAAGTAGAACGATACTAAACCCTAGTAGATATCCGAGTAGGAATTTTACTATTATATTATATGTTTATATGATATTGACTTTTCGGGTTTTATTTACATGTCATGGCATTTCATTTCATTATAAAAGAGGTGTTGATTCATGTTCAATTGCTAAATAGAGAGCTGGTCATAAGAAAATGGGTTTCTTGATAAAGTGGATGACAATATGGTTGTCCGAATATGGTCCAAGAACACATGATAAGAGAAGGATGATAATTTAATGGAGGACTATGGCTCCGTTGCCCAAGAATTCAAGATCACAAAGATTATTTGAGAACTGTTGAACCTTCTTAAAGAGAAGCCAATGAGCATCACGAGGATGAGCGAACAATAAGTTACGGCCCGGATCGAGCAAAAAGGAGATAGAAGAGACGTTTTTGAAGAGTTCATGAGATTTATCTTAACGCTCGAATGAAGAAGAAGATCGAATGTCTTCGCCTATGAGGGTAAGGCTGTATAAATATTCATTTTATGTAAAGAGATTTGTTTTCTAGTAAAGTTCTTTAAATGGAATTGAAACAGAATCAACATCTCTTTATGCATTCATTGCATGCATTCACATTACATGATATCATATGTATTAAATTCCACTAAAAGATTCTAATTGATATAAATCATTCCTCAGTTAATCTGGAAACCAACCACCCTACTAAACACTACTACGGTACTCGATTGAAAACTAAAGGATATGGATCAAAGGATGGAAAGACTAGAACAATCCCAAAAGGAAATGCAGGAGCAACTTCAAAAGCAAATGAATGAGCAGCAAAAAATGATAGACAAAATGATAGAATCTCAAGGGAGTATGATGACTCAGTTAACTCAATGGTTCAACAAAGGAATTGATAAAGGAAAAGGCTCTGTGCTCAATAATGAAGAAAGAGACAATGAGGGACCTGTTTATCCTCCAGACTTTACCCCCCAACAAGTTGAGATATACCCGCGTAGGTCCTCTGTTACCATTAATCCTCCGAGTGACGCTGCAACGCTATTGAATCTCCAAGCAGGATCAGGCTCTAACCCCGGAGCCAACTTTGTTAATCCTGCTATTCCTGATTTCGATGAGACGGCTGGAAAGGAAAAAATGAATGATGAATTGCCAAAATAGCTAGAGGAAAAGTACAAATGGCTGGAAGAGAAATTTAGAGCGATGGAATGTGCAGAAGGCTACTATGGGATGGATGCTAAAGAATTGAGTCTGGTTCCGGATTTAGTGCTCCCTTACAAATTCAAAATGCCAGAGTTTGAGAAATATAATGGAACCAGTAACCTCGAAGGTCATATTACCATGTTCTGCAGACGAATGACCGGTTATGTCAATAAGGACCAACTCTTGATTCATTGCTTCCAGGATAGCCTCACAGGGGCAGCATCTAAGTGGTACAATCGATTGAACCGTACCCAGATGAATTCATGGAGAGATTTGGCACAGGCATTCATAAAGTAGTACAGTCATGTGACAGATATGGTTCCTGATAGAATCACCTTACAGAATTTGGAAAAGAAATCAAATGAAAGCTTCAGGCAGTATGTACAGAGGTGGAGGGAGGTCGTCGTCCAAGTTCAGCCACCGCTCTTGGAAAGGGAAATGAGAATGTTATTCATAAATACATTGAAAGCTCCGTTCATCACACATATGTTACGGAGTGTGACAAAAAGCTTTTCTGACATAATCATGAATGGTGAAATGATTGAAAGTGCCATAAGGAGCGGAAAGATTGATGCTGGAGGAAATAACAGAAGACAAGCCTCAAAAGAAAAGGGAAATGAGGTGAACAGCGTGAATACATACAGAAAATTGATTGCTAACCAACAGGGTTCATCAAGACAAGAATTAGGTGTAAAGCCAGGTACTGAAAAGCTCCAGTTCACGCCAATTCCAATGTCGTACAAGGAGCTGTATCAAAGCTTATTCAATGCGCATGTTGTTGCTCCTTTACATGTGAAGCCTCCACAGCCCCCGTATCCCAAATGGTATGATGCAAGTGCACAATGTGATTATCATGCAGGAATTACAGGGTATTTTATAGAAAATTGCATTACCTTCAAAAAGCTAGTTGAAAAATTCATCAACATGGGTATTGTCAAGATAGATGGTTCATCTAGTACCCAGTCATGATTGAATATGAAGGGGTGTCGAGAAGTGTTCACGATGAAACAACTGAAGAAGAGACCTTATCAGATTTTTGCCCTTATAGACTTGGGAGTGTTTTAAATAATTAGACGCGGAAGAAGCCCTATAGTATTTAGAGATTACTCGAGTAATGTTTAAAACACACTTGTTGCCTTCAGCCTAGAGGCAATAAGAATTCCTTTATGAAATAGGCTCATGTCTGAACGTTGTTATTCTAATAAAATACATCTTTGCATTCATTTTTTAAGCCAATATTCTTTCATTCTTTTCGAATAATTATACTTTCATTCTTTCGGATCTTCTTCCATATTATTCCATTCATTCATAATTGTACAAATGATTATTCATACATTCTTTTGTATATTCTTTGGTACCTATTATGGGTCCCCAGATATCAACGACATGAGTGATGCTGTTACGGATTTAGAAGTTCCTTTTAGTGGGATCTGTGTTTATAGGGATCTCATGACTTTAAAGATGGCATAGATTATGGCCTATTTTCAGACTTGTTACAGATGGTTGAACAGGAATGAAATCTTACCTCATGAGGAGACAATGGAGATTGTGACCTTAAGGGAACGTGCATAACCGAAGAAATGAAGCAGAACCTTGTTGAGTTCTTCAAAGAGTTCAAAGATGTCTTCGTATGGTCATGCTTAGGTATGCATTGACATTGTAATCTGAACAACAATGCAATATAAAAAAAAATTTACAGTATGTTCAAGATTAACATCATGAACGATGCATTCCTTGCCGGGGCAATGCCTTCTTCTTTGGCTCATAATGGTTTAGCCCGTTGAAGTCAAGTTGTCATTTCTCCGTTGTTGGATTTCATATTAATTGAAGAGGAAGATCCAAAGTTTTCATCATAGTTAAAATTATGCCCCAAAAGGCTCTATCAAAGAAATTTGATCACAAAGAAGATTTTACATTGGTTCTGATCGAAAGGGATAACGAAGACTTGTCTAATCCTATGAGTTCAGATTCAATAAAAAAACAAAAAAAAACAAAAAACAAAAAAAAACAAAAAAAAAGGAAAAATGGAGAGGCCAAAGTGAAAACCCGCAAAGGGCACTTTGAGACCAAAGGGGATTTGAGTTGAAAACCCGAAAAGGGCGGCTCAAATATTGATCAGAATGGGGCACGAGGTGATTAGAGCAACTCAAATTTTAACCAGATTGGGGCATGTGGTGATCTTGTTATACCAGAATTATCAAGAAAAGGTAGGCAACATCTTGGGGCATTGGCAGAGTACTGTGGATCTCCTAAACACATGTCAAACTCAGATGGATCTTCAAAAAAAAAAGTTTGTACAGAGAAGTTCAAGCTACGATATCTGGGGCACCCAATATTCATATTATTTACACTAAATTTGTTATTCTCGGAACACTTCATTCGTTTCCAAGATACGTATTCCCAATTAATCTCTTTGTTATTCTTCTTTACTATCTTTGATAATTTATTTATTTCAAGCTATGCTCAGAATTATCCCTATTTCATCCATCGTTTTGTTCTTTTTGCAAGCACAGTGCATTAGAATAATGATCAATGGACTAATAAAACTTTCACGAAGGAAGTTTTGCATATTACTCTAGAAGTTTCTAAATAATACAAGAGCCTGAATCAGGACTATTATTTAGAACGCACCGGGTTTAAAGGTTGGAAATCTGAAAAGGAACAGTCTAAACTAGGACTTTCTTTTTGGATTTTGTTGTCAAAAAATTAGATGTCGTGTTGATGACAAAGCCTAGGTCAACAAGCAATTAATGATCATCAGGCAATAGAAAGAGGTTACCTCAGGGAAGAGAGCCTTCAGTTGCGCATGAGCCTTTGGTACGACACCTTGGGAATGGTGTAAGAGACTAGAAAGATTTAGATCCTGTATCTTTGAATTGTGATAGGAGAGGATTGAAGAAAAGTCATATACTCTTGGGTTACAGTGGGAGAACGATGGTATGAATTTTTGCGCCCCAATGGATTAAACTTGGAGGTTCACACTGGGGGGCAACCTGGCTAAATGTTTCTTCGAAAAGCCATCAAGCAAGACGGCGTTGTAGCACGTCGATCCACAAAGCCTTAATAAACTTGAGTAATGACGACCTAAGCGGGATCATTCTCGGAAAAATAAAATTTTGCATTCATGCAAACACCATTCACACATGTCTAGTTAGGAGCATTTGATGCATTTTGATCATGCCATCCTAAATCATTAGGCATAATTAGGTTCATTATACAGGTCATGTTCCACAGAGAACAGATCAGTGAAATAGCAGATCTTGCCTTCCTGCATTGACAGTGGAGCATATCGAAGATGGCAGATTTTACCTCCCTATGGTTATAGTGGAGTACATTGAAGCCAGTTATTCTACTTCCCTGGGCAACAGTGGAATAGATTGAAGATTTCAGATCTTATCTCCCTAAGCAGTAGTGGAGCAGATCGAAGATGGCGGATTTTACCTCCCTATGGTTATAGTGGAGTACATTGAAGCCAGTAATTCTACTTCCCTGACAACAATGGAATAGATTGAAGATTTGGATCTTATCTCCCTAGCGAGAGTGGAGCAGATCGAAGATGGCGATTTTACCTCCCTGTGGTTATAGTGGAGTACATTGAAGCCGAATTCTACTTCCACGGACAACAATGGAATAGATTGAAGATTTCAGATCTTATCTCCCTAAGCAGTAGTGGAGCAGATTGAAGATGGCGAATTTTACCTCCCTGTGGTTATAGTGGAGTACATTGAAGCCAGTAATTCTACTTCCCTGGACAACAGTGGAATAGATTGAAGATTTCAGATCTTATCTCCCTAAGCAGTAGTGGAGCAGATTGAAGATGGCGGATTTTACCTCCTTGTGGTTATAGTGGAGTACATTGAAGCCAATAATTCTACTTCCCTGGGCAATAGTGGAATAGATTGAAGATTTCAGATTTTATCTCCCTAAGCAATAGTGGAGTAGATCGAAGATGGCGGATTTTACCTCCCTATGGTTACAGTGGAGTACATTGAAGCCAGTAATTCTACTTCCCTGGGCAACAGTGGAATAGATTGAAGATTCTAAGTCTTATCTCCCTGCAGTTGCAGTGGAATAGATTGAAGCACTAGCTCCTATACTTTTGAAGATGCAGTAGGAAGGAATGAGGCTACTTGAAGAAGAAGAGTTTCATGTTCCAGCAAGACCGGGCAAAATTGGGCATTTTTAAAGTCTTTACTCCATTCCTGTTACACGACAACGAGCAAAGAGGGGCAGCTGTAATACCCAATTTTAGCCCGGGCTCACATATGGAAACATAATTTTTGAGGATATGCAATCTTAGGTATGATATGCAATCCTAGATATGATATGCAATCTTAGATATGATATATGCAATCTGAGATATGATATGTAATCTTAGAAGATATGATTTTGTAATCTTAGAGATTTAATTTGTAGATACCCTTTAATTTCAGCCGTTGATGTAATTGATCTGTACCGTTGGATTTGAGGAGTCTCAACTATAAATAGAGGCCTCTCCCTTCAAATTTAAGGGGGAGGAAAGAAAAAGAGAAAAGAGGATGAGGAATAAAAAAAGAACGATTAGCAGTTTTTTAAAGGTGGCTTACTATTTTTTTCTTTCGATTATTTTTTTTTACTTATTTACGATTTTAAAAAGGGAGAAGGTGATACCACTGCGAATTTTATTTATTTTTTTATTTAGCCCCTCCGCCTTTTAATGTTTTTGTAATTAAGTTTTCTTTATTTTTTTAATTTACCCTTTTATTTATTGTAAATTCCAATTTAATCCTTTTAAACGACACCGTTTTAGAGGAGAAGGGAAAATTTCCCTTCCAGCCCCTCTATGTAATTCGCTCGTTCAATTTAGTCCTCCAGATTTTATTTATTTATAGATTTACCCCAGATTTGTTTACTTGTAGTTCAATTTAATCCTTTTTATATTTTTGTTAAAATTAGTTAATTTTGTTAATGTAATTATTATTATTATTTTCATATGTAATTATTATTATTTTAGCTATATATATATGTATACTTGTTTCTATGTGCGTATTTATATATTTTTTAAAACTAATATTTTTCGCATATTTATTTTCTTAATATGAGGTAATTATTTTTATTTTATTTTATTTATATATAATTATTTTTTATAATCTATATATGTTATATTTATCTTTGTATATATATGTATGTATACATATTAATATTTTTAACCAGTTTTTTATATACTTGTATATATATATATGAATATATTTATTTTTTTAAAATGCTCAAATATATGTATTTTTAACACTTACTTTATAATTTATATTTTATTTTCACAAATGCATTATATATTCGCTTTTATAAATTTTAATCCAAAGTTACATATGTAAATTATGTGTATGGCTTTTAATTTCAATGTATATATTATGTGCCTTTTATTCTTTATATTTTGTTTATTTTCTTCATTCGATTATTAATTCATGTTTTCGTTTATATGTTAAAAAGAATTGTTTTATGATTTATTTGATATTTTGTATGTGATTATTTTTATTATGTATATTGATTTTATTTATTCATTTATTTATATTATTTCTAGGCCATTGTAACATTTATTATTGCATTGTATATTTAATATAGCATCACATCATTCTTTACTCGATTTCAAACTTTTCAAAATTGAGAGAATGCTTGAATTTAGGATTTTCAAGGAAATTGAGCCCTAACGTATTAGGTTCCGATTTTCTTCGTTAAGTCTAACAATCGAGCATTTCTCTTTAATCAAAAAATAAGAATTCATTATTGGGAATTCAACACGTTGTGTCCTAACGTATTGGATGTGACACATTGATTTCTCGAAATGAAGATTTTTTAAAAATAATAAAGGAAATATTCCGAGTTTGGGATTTTAAAGGAATTGTGCCCTAACGTATTGGGTGTGATTTCTTAAATCTTGGATAAGTGGATGTTCTTTTAAAGTAAATGAAATATTCCGAGTTTGAGATTTTAGAGGAATCGTGCCCTAACGTATTGGGTGTGATGTCTTAAATCTTGGATAAGTGGATGTTCTTTTAAAGGTTTATTGCACAAGTATTTTGGCCCAATTCATTTTTGGGGAAAATTAGAATGCTGTGCCCTAACGCATTGGGTGTGGTATCTTCTTTCTCTGAAATAATAAGGGTCTTAATACGTAGCCTTTTAAGTTTTGCTAAGGATTACGTTTTTCCAAATTCTCGACCTTAAGACATTAATTAATTAACTAGGTACCAATTTTGGGCGTTACGAGGGTGCTAATCCTTCCTCATACGTAACTGACTCCTGGATCCGTTTTTCTAAAACTCGTAGACCGAAGCCGTTTTTTTAGGTGATCCAATCACACCCTAATAAAGATTGGTGGCGACTCCCAATTTTAATTTTTTTAAAAGGTCGACAACCTAAAATATTTTTGTTTTTCAAAAGATAGTTTCGACAGATGTATTCCAATTCTGGATTAAATCAAAGTGACTAGGCATGTTTGGACATCCTTTACAATTTTATCTAATTACATTAGCATTTTATATCCGTTTGTCATTCCCTTTCTAATATTTAAATTTAAATATGTCAAAGGTTCTTGTACTCTTTCAAAATTTAAAATTTAGTCCCTATATTTTAAATTTCTGCGCTTTTTTATTTAAAAAATTTTAGTCCCTTTGTTTAATTTTTGCCGTTAAAGTTAACATTGTCAAAGGTAAAACAACTTTTTTAGCCCTCAACATTTACAATTTTTTTTGCCAATTCGGTTCTTACCCTTTAAAAGTACATAAAATTGTAGAATGTTTTATTTGAAGGTCAAGTTTAAGAAGAAGAGATAAAAACAAAACTTACCAGCATCCTTGGGGTCATTGATGGCTACGCAGAAATCTTGGAGAGGACTGGGATCAGATGCATAGGCAAATAGGGAAGCCAGAGCCAAGAGACAAAATACTAGGATGAAATGGGCAGTTTTCATTGTGATAAATGGAATTTTGATTGCTTTGGAGAGGATGAGGAACTCTGCTGCAGAACATGACTATTTATACATTACAGTCTTTGAGCTAGTCTATGTTTTTCCATTTCTGATGAATTGTTCTTCAACTACTACCCTTGTCTCTTCCCACTTCCAATGCTTACATCAGTATCTTTGTCATCGAAGTAGTCAAATCTGTAATTAAATTATGTCTTTTGTAGTACTTAATACAACTTGATCCATTCGAACGTTGACCTTAGGAGATACCCAAGGTTGCTAAGGCTGCGGGCAGGCAACCCTGTTCATGCAAGATACAATGAAAATAATGTTAACAATAATCCTAGTTGGAAACATTTTGCCATTTGGCAGTGTTTAAACATAAAGTGCCAGCAGCTGGGCTTGGTTAAAGTGTGAAAGAGACTGCCATTGTGGGTTGAGGGAGATTAACTATTGAAACCTTTGACATGATCTTTTTCCCTCATTATCATCTCCTTTTGCAATTAGTGATCTCAATTCTATTTTATTTTTTAAAAAAAATTAGAGAAACTGTTTTTCCAGGCCGGCTTATTAACCAGCTTCAACATCTATTAATTAATTCAAATAAAATAGCTTGATTAAGTAAGAAGTATTTGCAAGAAAAGCGCCTCGGAATGATTCAATACTTGTGGTTTTATATCTCTCTGAATATACACGTGCATGGACATCTTCATAAAAGCCCGGTTGCATTAAATGTAATCTGCATATAGTTTTCACCATTCTATGGATATATAGGAGCACTGCAACTTTGAAATACTGCTAGAGGCTTATCAATTGTGTATATATATATACATTCAAAGTCAGTAGCGTAGTTAAGACGATATTGGGTATGTAAAAACGACCAGTTCGATGAGGATGAGGGTGTAGAGTAGTTGAAGAATGATTCCTTCAGATTTCTTTAAGAACCAGTAATCACTTCAGACTTGGCAAACCTCTTTTTTTATTTTCCTTTTTAAAACGGAATTGTTAAAGAAATAAAATGACGATGGACCTGCTCAGTGACTACTATCTATAAATGGACATGCTTTGAAACCAGATTTCTCACCCCTCATAAAGCAACAAATCTTAGAAGCTCAATTTGATCAGGTTCAGGACTGTTGCTTACAACAATGAAAGGTGTTCAATTCCTTGTAGCATTTGTCCTCTTGGCTTTGGCTTCCAAACTTGTCTCAGCTTCAGATCCCAGCCCTCTTCAGGATTTCTGTGTAGCAATTAATGATACTAAAGACGGTGGTGTGTTCTTTAATTCTTTGAAATTTCATCTTTGCAATATATTCGTTTCGACTCTTAAAAGTGGAGAAATATAGCAAGTACAAGTATTGGACAAGTGTCCAAGTAGTAAACTCTTTTGTTTCCATTTATGCAGTTTTCGTTAATGGCAAGTTCTGCAAGGACCCCAAGCTTGCAACCGCAGAAGACTTCTTCCTGCCTGGCCTCAACATTCCTGGAAATACATCAAACCAAGTAGGATCAATGGTCACTCCAGCCAATGTTCAACAAATACCTGGACTTAACACTCTTGGCATATCTCTTGTTCGAATTGACTATGCACCTTACGGTGGCCTAAACCCTCCTCACACTCACCCTCGTGCCACTGAAATTCTAGTCGTTGTGGAGGGCACACTTTCCGTCGGCTTTGTCACATCGAACACGGATAACCGTCTCTTCACCAAAGTCCTATACCCCGGAGATGTATTCGTTTTCCCCGAAGGTATGATTCACTTCCAGTTCAACATAGGGAGTACGAATGCGGTTGCCTTTGCTGCTCTCAGTAGCCAAAACCCAGGGGTGATCACTATTGCAAATGCAGTGTTTGGCTCTGACCCGGCCATCAATCCTGATGTTCTTGCCAAGGCCTTCCAGCTGGATCAAAATATCGTTAAACAACTTCAGTCCCGGTTCTGGTGGGACAACAACTAGGGGATACTTCTAAACCCACGAACCTTAGTAGCTAATTGTTTGGATGATATTTAACTTGTTTTTCACGTTGAATTTAGTTGAAAGAAAAATAAATAAAAATAAAGAGGTTTCTCATGTACCTTTGTAACCTCTCAGTAATATTATTTTAGTTACGGTATGGAGTACAATTTATTTTTAATTTGAAGTTTGGATTTCGGACCTTCGTTTAGGGAAATAAATGAATTACTGGAACATTTTCAAATATTTATAGTGTTCCAATAACTATAAGTGTTCCAATACTTATTGTAACCTCTCGTAATATTATTTGCGTCATACGATATGGAGTCTTGCAAGTACAATTTATTTTTAGTTTGAAGTTTGGATTTCGGACCTTTGTTTTGGGAAATGAATGAATCACTAGAACGTTTTCAAATATTTATAGTGTTCCAATAACTATAAGTGTTCCAATACATATTGTAACCTCTCGTAATATTATTTTCATCATACGATATGGAGTCTTGCAATTACAATTTATTTTTAGTTCTAAGTTTAGATTTCAGACCTTTGTTTAGGGAAATGAATGAATCAACGCAACATTTTCAAATATTTATAGTGTTCCAATAATTATAAATGAATGGGTGTAATTAATCAAAAGTTATATTATTTGATTTTCTAAAAAGAATTATAACTATTTCAATAATATTATTTGAATAATTATAATATTAAATAAATAATTATATGTTTATTTTAAAGACGTTATTGTTCGGAAAGACACCTATTGAAAGATGCCTCTATAAAGAGACATGAAAATTCCTATAAATAGGAATGAGATTTCATTTGAAAATCACACCAACAAATTTTAATATTCTTTCTTTTCTTCCTTCATTTTCTAATATTATTAGATTATTTTATAAAGTAAAACTACAAAATTCCTTTGTAGAAATTGAGTTTCTTGTTAAATATTGCTCAGTGTGTAGTGGACTATTCTTGTCAGTGCAAAATGCAAATAGTCATTGGCTTCATTGTATCCTCGAGGTTAATTTGCTTGAAACTCATTTGCACACCGAAGATAGGTGGGGGCTAATATAACCTTAAAGATATTGACTTGATACACACCATGGAGCCTTGTCCTATTTCTTCTTTTTCTGTTCGAGTTCCGTTCGTGTGTTCGAGATTTTCTTCCCTAGAGATTTGTACTAGCAATCACTACGATTGACTATTGTATTAATTTTTGTTGTTTTTTTTTTCTCCTTTGAAAATTGATTGGGATCTAACATAATATTATTTCATTAGTTTCTCAACTACAACTACGGTTTACAAACAAAATTCAATAATCATCTATACACCCTTCAAAATTATATAAACCCTTTGCAATTTCTCTGGCTTTTTTTTCTCTCCCCTCAAATTATGCATAAATCACTACACCAAAACAGGCTTTTAGTGGCGTTTGGACAAAAAACGCCACTAAAAATCAAGCATTAGCGGCGCTTTTCTAAAAACGCCGCTAAAGGTCAAGCATTAGCGGCGCTTTTTGGAAAACGCCGCAAAAAATAAGCATTAGCGGTGTTTTTTGAAAAGCGCCGCAACAAGCCTAAGCCCAACGACGCCGTTTTTTGAGTTTTTGAGGCCTTTAGTGGAGTTTTTGAAGAAGCGCCGCTAACGCTCGGGCCTTTAGCGGCGTTTTTGAAGAAGCGCCGCTAATGCTCGGGCCTTTAGCGGCGTTTTTGAAGAAGCGCCGCTAATGCTCGGGCCTTTAGCGGCGTTTTTGAAGAAGCGCCACTAATGCTCAGACCTTTAGTGGCGTTTTTGAAGAAGCTCCGCTAATGCTTAGACCTTTAGCGGTGTTTTTGAAGAAGTGCCACTAATGCTCGGGCCTTTAGCGGCGTTTTTTAAAAAGCGCCGCTAATGCCCGTTTTTGATATATTCTCAATTATCTCATTCTTTGATATATTCTCAAGTAATGTTTCAATTATATTTTTTTATTATAAGTTGAAAAAATTGATATTTCGTTGTATTTATTATATATTGGTCAAATTTACATTTAAATTATAACAAATAATATTGTTTAATACAAATTGTTTTTATTAAAGAGAATTCCTAATTCCTAACTCCTAGCTATTTATTATTATTTTTCAATCACAGTTTATTTAAACTACTTTACTAGAAAAATATATTAAATTATGAGTAAAATAAAATATCATAAAACTTAAAGTGTAAAAGATAGGATAGTATTAATTTTAAAATATTTAATTAATTATCATTATAGTTTAGGGTTTAATATATATTATTTAGGGTATATGGTTAATTTAGGATTTAAGGCGGTTTAGGAGTTACAATTTTAAGGTTTATAGATTATGGAATTAGGGATTAGGGATTCTGGTTTAAGGGTTGTAATTTAGGGGTTAGGGGTTAGAGATTAAGAGTTAGTATTTTAAGGTTTATGAATTCAGTGTCAGGTTAGAGTTTAGGGTTTAGATTAATTAGTGTGTTCTAATTTATATTGAATAATGTGTAAGGGTTAGGGGTTAGGGGTTAGGGATTTGCGTTAGGGTTTAGGATTTAGGATTTAGGATCTAGATTAATTAGTGTTTTTTAATTTATATATTAAATAAGATTTAGGGGTTAGTAGTTAGGGGTTAGGGGTTAGAGGTTAGGGGTTAAGAGTTAGTGATTTAAGGTTTAAAGATTTGAGACCGGGTTAAGGTTTAAGGTTTAGATTAATTAGTATTTTTTTAATCCCTATATTAATTAAGTTTTATATAATTGTAAAAGAGGAGTTAAGGGTTAAGGGTTTATGTTTTATGATTTAGGGTTTAGGAGATAGGGATTAAGGGTTTAGATTAATTGGTGTTTCTTAATTTATATATTAAATAATTTCTTATATAATTGTAAAGAGATAATTTTAATTTTAATATATTAAAATTATGATTACTGATTTAAATTATATAAGAGATAATAGATCAATTTTATACATATTAAATGGTTAAGGATTTAAGGTTTACTTTAGATTTGTTAAATGATAAAATTTTATACAATTAATTAATGTTTTATATTTAAAAATATTTAATCTAAATTTAGATTAAATGGTTTAAATCATTTGATATATTTAAATATTAGATTTTTAAAAAATTGATAAATAAAATTAATGTAACAAATTAATGTAATAGATTGACAATAAAAGAGATAATATGAATTTTAATTTATTAAAATTATCATTAATATAGTTTTTAAAGTTTTTTCATATTTTAAAATTTTTGTTTTTGTTTTCTTACATAAAAATTATATAAAAATTTTAAAATTTATCTAATTCTTTTAAATATTAGTTAAATTTTCAAAATTTATTTATTTAAATTTGATATGAATTATATAATAATTAAATATAAAATTGTAAGAAAAAGTCAATCATTAATGGCGTTTATGAGAAAAACGCCACAAAAGATATGTAATAGCGGCGTTTTTCATAAAAACGCCACAAATACACATTAAAATTTTTTAAAACGTAAAGTTTCATGGTAAAAATTTAATTTTATTTTTAGTGGCGTTTTTTATAAAACCCCCCGCACAAAATTAATTTTACTTAAAAAAAATTCGCGCTGCTTTTTTACCAAATTTTTCCCCTAAAACCCAAAAACGAAAAAACCCCAAATTTCCCCCCAAATTTTTCTTAGTTCTCTCATCCAAAAGCACAAATTTTGAAGACCAAATGGCAACAATTTCAGCATTTTCAACTCCTTTGCATTTAATCTCCAAAATCCATTTTAAATCTCCCAAAAACCTCTTCTTTTATCCAAATTCTATCCATTTTCAGACCAAAGTTTCCACCTTTTCTTCCAATAACTTGACCTTATCCTTCAAAAACAGCGAAACTCTTCACGGTACTTGGAAACTCAAGTCTGCAGAAGAAGAAGAAACAACTGTTGTTGAACAAGAACGAGAAGAAACAATTGTCGCCGAACAAGAGTCTGTTTCCCCCCAATTTCCCCAAATCGACAGTCCTTTTATTTTTCCCAAACCATTTCTCCCCTACCCCGATTCCCTTTATTTTTGAATTTGCAACAATATGGGAAGTCATCCAAGCTATCACTCAATGCTTTTGAATTTGTTTTTTTTTAGGGAAAAAGTTCAATGCTTTTTTAATATTTTCATAATTTTAAAACCCGCCAAAGGAAAATCTTGCCATAGCTGTAAGTTTAACCTCGTATCATTCCGCTCTGGAACATGCATCTCTCCGCCGCGATTAACTCATTCAAGTCCTCCAATCTCATCTCATGGAAAACGGTACCTTCCATCACTTCCGAAACATCCTAACCTGATCTCCATTTCCGTTAACTTCTACTGTGATCCCAGACCGGTAAGCTTCAACAAACCCTAGCGGGATGCATCGAACTGTAGGGAAAAACACCTTAGTCGGGGAAGGTTTCGAAGGTAAAGATATGGCCGGGATTCACCGGCCAAGGAAGGTACTTTGAGTTTCACTCAAATTTGATTCCTGCATCCATCGATTTTGTTCGAGAATCGCTGTTGTGTACCTCTCTTTGCAAAGACGGATACAAGATTCGGACCGTCGAGCATTTGCTTTCGGCTTTGGAAGCTAAAGGCATTGACAATTGTAGAATTCAGATTCAAAGTCTCGATTCTGAGGATACTGAGGTCGAGGTTAGTGCCATAATTTTTGTTTGGATATCAAAATTGATTTTTAATTTGCTTAAAATTGTAAGTTTTGTTATTCATTTGGTTGTTACTTTTGTCACATTCTTTCCTTTTTGCAAGAAAAGCGACTTTTCCTGTAAGGTATTGTTGGATAATAAAATGCATGATTTTACATTTTACATGGAACAAATATATATTCAATTGTTCGTTCACTTCAAGACAACTTTGGAGCAAGCTAAAAGCATGAAGCTGCAATCTAACAGCCGGAAAGAACCTTTGAAGGCCATATTGTAGGATATGCGTTCTGGATTGAGGGATGAGCGAGGAGATTTAAACATAGTCAATGAATTTGTAGAGAGAACTGTTTAATGTAACATATAATGTACAAACACTGTAATAATTTAGCTGAGTCTCTTTTTTCATACAATTTTATAGATGGTGATAATTGGAATTTTAACTAACACAGGTTCCTATTTTTGATGGGTCTGCAAATGCTTGGGTAGAGGCAATAGAACAAGTTGGCAGAAAAGAGGCCTTGGATCGGAGTGGCAACAATGTTGAGAAATTGGCACCATATTTGAGTGAACCATTTTATGTTTCGAGAAATGATTCTTTTATGGTTGCCTTCCCTGCTTCAAAGGTTCACATATCTTGTGGAATTGACTTTCCAAAGGTAAATTCTTTTGTTCTTTGGTATGCTGATTGTTAACCACATTGAATTCAAATGGTAATTGTCTCGTTAGTCTTGCTTTACCTTTTCTTCTCTTTTTCAGGGGAAATAGGAAAACAGTTTAAGAGCTTATCCTTTTTAACTTTTAATCGGCTTGGATGTGGGTAATGTGCAACTTTTTAATCACTTGGTTATAAAGACATCACAAGAGATCAGTTTTGAGCATAATCTATTTTTTTTTACACTTTTAGCTCAGTCGAAATGTTTCTAATATGTGCTTGAAGTTGCTGTGTATTCTAGGGGCTTTGGGATGTAGAAAACGACAATGATGGCCAACAAGAAGGCTGCGTTTTGCGGGTTATATCCCAGTTTTAGCCATTCTATCTAAAATGTTCTTTGCAGGTAAGTCTTTTTGGTGTTCTTAATAGATGTTTAGTAGTTAACTGTTGAGTAACTTTGGTGCTTTGTTGATGTACCATGATTCAGGATAATCACTTAGTTTAGATGCTTTATAAATGTTAATCCTGTTGTAATTTGTCCATTGCATTTCAATAAATTTAGGTTGGTAATTTTCTTGAGCCAAATCTTTTGAAATTCATTGTGGAAATGCTTAATGATACTGTTTAGTTAATCATTTTTTTTTTCATTTGAGGTTTTTATTACATTTATGCCTATATACATGTAGCTTCTGTCCCAATTAAAACATTGTTTGGTTTTTAATTACAAGCTTTTCCATGCATATTGACTGAGAATGTATGTATGCCTATATACATGCATATTTTGGAAATGTTCTTCTTTATCATTCTTGTTTTGGGTTTTCATTTTTTTTCTAAATGACTGACAGCTTCGATGCACCATTTTTTTGAACTATTTTTTTTGCAGCGATTGGGTTTAATGTAGAGGTTGTACAATACAACAACATCAAGTTTCAAGTATGGGATTTAGGTAAGTTAACGTTAATAAATCTGAAATAGCAGCTGATGTAGTTTATACAAATGGAGTTCAATTTAATTTATCGAATCATTGAAATTTGCCTTAATCCTTTTTCTTAAAATTGAATCATTTAATTGGTTTAATTTATTTAACACGTTAACTGTTGTGGTGTGTCTTCTAACTAATGTAGATGCAACCTCTTAAGTTACTTTGCTTCCTCTATTTATTTAATTCTGATATGCGGATATCTTGTGGGTTTTTCTGGCTGCTCTTTAGCTGGACATACATACAATCAGTATATGTCCAGCTGCTCTTTAGCTGGTTACATAATTTTTTATTCAGTATATGTCATATTCATGTTAGGACCTGTTTTGATGTTTATTTTACAGCAGTAGGCGACTGTTTAAAGGTAAATTTTAATTTACCCTGTTCAAGAAAATTATGTTAGCTAAAACAATAAGCTCGGTGATTTTCTGACTTGCTTAATATAGATTAGTTGTTTCATGTTTGGAAACTTTTGATGCTCTTGGTCTTATGTCCTGCAGTCATTGACAAAATTTGGTTCTCATTCTTCACTTAACAAGTCCAGTGGCACATACATATGTAAACTAGGAAATTGAAACAAGAAAGAAACGCAAAGCCAAAGCACATTGATACTCTTGAATGATAGTTATAAATGAATAATATGCCTGACTTGGCATTTATAAAACTCACATGCTTGAAGGATAGAACAGAAATTGCTGTTAGAATTGGATTGTCAGCTTTAAGTGTCTATGACGTGTTTGATATTGGTTTCATTGGAAGAATTCATTGGTTTCATTGGTTTCTCTGCTGATATCAATTAATTTGTAAAAGCTTCTTGAAAATTAAGCATGTGCTTTGCTGAAGGAATTTGTATTTTTAAAATTTCATAATTCTATTTTGTAAACCGTGGTAATAAACTTTAAGGTTCATGGATATAGATATATATATATAGAGAGAGAGAGAGAAGTGCAATAGGGACTGTAATTCTTTCTTAATTATTAGCTACTATTTGAGACCATCCAAGGTTAAGCTTATTCCATGTTTCTTATCTTGTGCATTCTTTTTTGTGTTTTTTTCATTGAGGGTTTCATATGGTCTTTAGTAGTTTTTCTCTTCTTCATGTTTGATTATTTATCATCAACCGAATTGACAAAAATGCAAAGAAAAAGAAGCATGTATTTTGTATATTTAACTTATTCACCCTCTTTCATGTGCTTCATATAACATTTATGTTATTCATATTTAAAATCACTAAAGGACATGTTCGGTCTCTTTTTTTAAAATTAAAAAAAATCACTTCTCTTAACATCCGTGTATTATGTTCTTTGCAGAAATTCATATGTTGGCAATCTTTCTCTTTTCTATGAAATAGAGGAGAAGCTTAAGCAGGTGACTATGTTCAGTTTTCTTTTTCCTTTTACTTGATTCCTCTAAACAAGACCGAGTTTTGCTCCAGCATCTTTTTCACTAAGATGTCCTTGTCATTATTTACATTTTGAACAAACATACTGTTAAAGATCATAACATGATTTATCCATCATAGAGCTGCTTGGTAGTAAGTTGATGAAATTTTTTATTCTGCATGCTACAATACTTGCATATTCTTTGATTAATAACTAACAAGAACGTGCATCTGAGGAAGAAATAAAATAACAGGTTTGTATGTTAAATTTGTGTCCATTTTATTTTAATTTCTTAATTTTCATCAGCTTTAGATCATGTCAATTTATATTTTTTTATGCAAGCAAAGCTGAAGTTATATATTAGTATTCAGAAGGAAAGTTTAATGGTGTTTTCCTTTCAATTTTGTATTGGCATAAGCTAAACGTGGTCATATTAAGTTTTCAACATTCGGGAAACTTTTACGTGCAACTGGGACTTAGGAAGCTTGCAATACTGGCTGAATCTTTCATGTTTAAACTGGCTTTTTTATGGATCTAATTGTCAGACAATTGGGTGCAGGGTCACAACGTTGTACTTATATCAAACCATCATACTGAAGCTGACCCAATCATCATCTCATTGTTGCTTGAGAAAGCCAATCCGCATATTGCTGAGAACATGGTGATTCTCTCTTGAATTAATTTCTCATTCTGAGCCTGCTGTAGTAGCCTTCATCTATGCCCTTGAGGCCTTGACTGTTCTTGGGTTCTGTGGTTGCAATAGCTGCCGGGATGGTACATAGCATGGCTATTACTGAAGATGGAGCATTATTTTATTGGGTTTCCTCAGATCCTCATCTTAGATGCAAACAGGTTCTATTCCATTGTCTTTGTTGATTTTAACTTCCCCTGGAGTGAAGCTTTTATTTACTTCATTTGGATGAATTTGTACAGCTATATTCCCTTTGTGAGAAAACAATCGTAAGCATTTCTGCTAGTAAGTACTGGGCTGCTACTGCTACTGCTACATGTGGGATGGCAAGAAAAGTATGGAAAAACCACATTTTGCAACTCGGTTACACCGAGTTAAGGGAAAAAAGATCCCTTAAAGAGTTGATTTTGAGAGTTGGTCATGAGAGAATGTAACTTGTAAACAATTTTCTAATATAGAATGTAACTTGTAAACAGAACTTATGTAATTCTAATGTAATTCTAATATAGAATGTAAACAATTTTCTTATGTAATTCTAATATAGAATGTAACTTGTTTTAATTTGCTTAATTTAAATTCATTAATTTTTATATTTAGCTTTAAAGTTAAAATTTTAATAGAAATTTTAATTTAATATTTTATCCTTAAAAGTATATAGTTTAAAGTTTAAATTTTAAAATAAAACATAATATTATATTTATGATAGAAATATATATTATTTAATTAAAATATTTTTTAAGTCATGTTTTTAGCGGCGTTTGTGGTAAAAGCACTGTTAAAGGTCCTGATCTTTAGCGGCGTTTGTGGAAAAAGCGCCGCTAAAGGTCCTGGTCTTTAGCGGCGTTTGTGGGAAAAGCGGCGCTAAAGGTCTTGGTCTTTAGCGGCGTTTGTGGTAAAAGCGCCGCTAAAGGTCTTGGTCTTTAGCGGCGTTTGTGGAAAAAGCGCCGCTAAAGGTCTTGGTCTTTAGCGGCGTTTTTAGAGTTAGCGACGCATTCATTAGCGGCGTTTTTTTGGCGCTCCTGGAAGCGCCGCAAATACTTTTAGTGACTCTAAAAAGCGCCGCTAAAGACCTAAAAAAGCGCCGCTAAAAGCCTGTTTTGGTGTAGTGAATGTACGTATTAGAGATAGTGTATGAATTTTTTATTCTTAATTTTTTTTAAAAAAATTACTCGTTCAATCTGTTTTAATTAAAATAAAATATATTATTATTATTAACATTAATATCCTTATTAAGATAAAATTCTTTAATTGATTATTTTTATTAAATTAAATATGGACTAGTTTATTCATTATTTTTGTATTTAAATTGATAGAATGAGTTGGTTTCTTATGACTTAAAAAGTTAGCTTATGATAAAATTTAAATTATTTAATTTTTATTAAAATAAAATTTATATTCTTTTATTACCATTAAAATCAAAATTCCTATTAAATTGAAATTGGTCAATTAATTATATTTATTAAATTAAACATTGACTAATACTTTCTACTAATTTTTTCGATATTTAAATAGAATTGAAGTTTTTTATGGTTCCGACTAGCCTATCTCCATTCTATTTATCAGCAATAAAGAAGAACTTTCACAATAAAATGGTTAGACATTTCAACTTAGAATAAAGAAAAACACATGAATGAGTTGAATAATATAAAAATTGGTTTGTTATGTCTCTCAAAAACGTTATTTCTTTTTATATATATAACCACTTTCCTGCACATTCAAGATGTATAATATCATATTAAAGACACGAGGAATTGCCGAGAGGGATGAAGGGATGGTTAGACAAGGGTATGGAGGTTAAAATTATCCAGGCGTGAAGGTGGTTTATCTGTGTCCTAGGATCTTGTGCTTTGACAAACATACATCTAGTGAATGATATGTTTAAAGTTACTGAGCAAACCATTTTAGATCACAACCTGCAAGTCCAGATTGCTTATCTGGTATTACTGACAAAATTTTACTTTAGTTTTTTTCTTTGAAGGGCTAATAACATTTTATTCAATAAACAAGGGGCACAGAAGCATGCCAAGAAATATTATCAGCTAAAAATATTTTTCCTCGACCACAAATGACCATTTTAACTGATTGGGACTGTGGAATATAGTTGTTTCCATTGACCTTGTAACCTATGATAGGAGTATGAAAACTTTCAAATCCATCCTGATTCCCTTAGGACATCGTTTCATGTTTGGGTGAGATATCGACCGATAACTCCATTGTTTTTTTCCTTTGGTCATGCCATATCTAGTCATTGGAAAAAAATTGGATTAATGATATATGTTTTGGAATTGATACCATGAAGAATTTGAAGAATGAACAACTATTTTATTCTAATTGGAACTATTTAGATGCTGAAGTGGGAAACAAAATTAAGAAACTAATGTATTATTTCACATAAAACCAGGGAAAAAATCAAAGGCTGATTTCACAAAAATAAGTTTCCAAGTAAATCAGATTCTCTGGTTTCAACATTTCCAACTAAAACGATGGCTTACTACTAGCTAAAGGCAGTTAAACAGGGGCTGTCGTTAATGAGTGGACTTTTTAGGATGACTCAAGCTTATCTGTCCAAGACTGTTTTGTGGTTAAAAACAAATTTGATGTTTGATGCGATCCCTATATAGAGAGAGCTTTGAAGTTTAATGTTGATGATTCTACTTTCGGAAAACTAGGGACATCAGGTTGTGGGGTTGTGTTGGATTATGATTGTGGGGCTGATAGGGATTTCAGAATATGAATTTGCTAAAATTGAGACCGTTAAATGTGCGCTTGACTTAAACTGAAAAAGTTTTGAATCTCCAATATCTTCCCGATTGAATACTTGAATTTTACTCGCCAAAATAGAAAGACTGTCCTTTAGAACAGTCTGACTGGCATACTGTGCGTTTTGAGGGATATTTTCTAAGACAATTGCCCCCACATCTTCATTATGTGCATTTTGAATTTTACTCGCCAAAATAGAAAGAATGTCCTTGAGCTGTAGCCGATTTCTTGCAACTCGCTCAGAATTTTGTTTCTCAATAATCCTCTCAATATTTTGCAAGGAGTTATGAAGATCAAGACAATTTTTCATAGCATTCTCATGTAAAGAATTTGCATCCTTACCCACATGAGTAACAAAAGGACATTTAGATCTTTCATTGACCTTCTTCCATGATCGAAATCCTTGGCTTATAAAAGTTTTTCAATGATCCCAAATGGCTTGTTGAAGAGAAAACAAGGAACGGAATACCAAAATAACATTCTAGAAATTCAAATTTTGATGAAAGTATCAAAATCTTAGGCCTAGGTATCGATACCTAGCCTTTAATATCGATACATATGTTAAAAACGATACCAAAATCACATTCTATTTTGGAAATTTTGAGTTTTAAAGCCTAAGTATCGATACCCATACCTTTGGTATCGATACATTGGGTAAATTTTGGTAAAAATCAGTTAAAA
Organism: Gossypium raimondii; assembly: GCF_025698545.1. Classification (NCBI taxonomy): domain Eukaryota; kingdom Viridiplantae; phylum Streptophyta; class Magnoliopsida; order Malvales; family Malvaceae; genus Gossypium; species Gossypium raimondii. The sequence continues at coordinate 13,695,865 of NC_068575.1, forward strand.
GTTCACTAAAACACCCTACAATATATTGGATTCAACTCAACACTTAAGACCAATTCAAGATGCATTTAAACAAGTTAAAACAACTCCAAATCAATCACAATTATCACTTTAACAAACCACATTTGCAGATAGACTTATTACCTCAATAATTCATTTCATATAGAACCAAAATACTTCAAATAAAAACCAAAATTATATAAACCCTTTGCAATTTCCCTGGCTTTTTCCTCTTCCCCTCAAATTATACATAAATGTACAAAGATAAGAGATAGTGAATGAAATCTTTATGCTTGATTTTTTTAAAAATTTAGTTCTTCAATCTTTTTAATTAAAACAAAATATATTATTATTAACATTAATATCCTTATTAAAATAAAATTATTTAATTGATTATTTTATTAAATTAAATATGGACTAGTTTATTCATTATTTCTATATTTAAATTGATAGAATGAGTTAGTTTCTTATGACTTCAAAAAGTTAGTTTATGATAAAATTTAAATTATTTAATTTTTTATCAAAATAAAATTTATATTGTTTTTATTACCATTAAAATCAAAATTCTTATTAAATTGAAATTGCTAAATTAATTATATTTATTAAATTAAAGATTGACTAGTACTTTCTATTAATTTTTTTTCTATATTTAAATAGAATTGAAGTTTTTATGGTTCCAACTAGCCTATATCCGTTCTATTTATCGTCAACAAAGAAGTGCTTTCACAATCAAATGGCTAGACATTTTAACTTAGAATAAAGCGAAACACATGAATGAGTTGAGTAATATAAAAATTGGTTTGTTATGTCTCTCTAAGTTATTCTTTTCATATATATAACCACTTTCCTGCATATTCAAGATGTATAATATCATATTCAAGACACGAGGAATTGCCGAGAGGGATGAAGGAATGGTTAGACAAGGGTATGGAGGTTAAAATTATCTAGGCGTGAAGGCGGTTTATCTGTGTCCTAGTGTCACGGACTAAGGATTTTTGCCTCACAATCCGTGCGGCTTTAGGCAGTTTCTTGCTTCAAAAATGCCTAAGTCAGCCTAACTCCCACGATTTGAGGATTCAATATAATTCCCCTTTGAAAAACCAACACAAACGAAAGCAACTCAAAGATCAAGCAAAGATGAACGCAGAATGCAATAAGAACTAGCCACGAAATATCAAGAACACAAGAGAGAATAATGTTTGAGTGAATACTTTCAAGAACTCTTATTATTCCTCAAAACTCAAGTGATTTACAATGAGGGGAGAGTCCTCTATTTATAGTAGAGCCTCCCCAAATCTAACGGTATAGATCAAGTACATGAACGACTAAGATCGAATGGTATCTACAAATCAAATCTCTAAGATTACAAAATCATATCTTCTAAGATTACATATCAAATCTACGATTGTATATCCTCGAAGATTATGTTTCCATATGTGACGAGCTTGTAGATGGGCCTTCAATCTCTTCAAGCAATGGGTTAGTCCGATCGAGCCAAATGACCTCCTTCCCACTTGATGGATCACACGAATGTGTCATGGTTGTGGGCTCCCATGCGCAACCCATGACATTCTCCCCCACCGAATCTAGCGACGTCCTCGTCTCGTCCTCCGCATGGTAACGATCTATCTTATCTTGAAATTGCCACAAGGCTTCAGCGGGTTCCCAACTTGTCTCACTATCGGGGAATCCCTTCCATCGAACTAGGTATTCATGCCGCGGTTGATAGTACTTCCGTCTGATCACACGATCCCCCTCTATGTTCTCCGCTTCTCTATCATAGGCGGTTTTTACCCCTATCGGCGCTCGTTTGGACTTGTTTCATTCTGGATCTTCTCCATCTTCATGGAATGGCTTAAGCATACTCACATGAAGCACTGGATGAAGTTTGAGTTTTTCAAGAAACTCAAGCTTGTAGGCCACCTTGCCTACCTTCTTCACAACTCGGAACGGCCCCTCATAACGTCGAACAAGCCCTTTATGCAACCCATTGTGCCGCAAAATCAGGTGCAGTTTAGCAAGGACGGAGTCACCAACCTGATATTGTACATCCCTTCGGTTCTGATCCGCCCACTTCTTATTGCGCTTACTCGCTTTGTGAAGACAAGCTCTAGCCAAATCATTTTGCTCTTGCCAATCTCTCGCAAATCGATAGGCTGCCAGATTCGGTCCCCCAAAAGGAGTCGCAACAACATTGGGTGTAAGTGGCTGTTGTCCTGTCACTATCTCGAACGGACTCTGGTTTGTTGCCCCACTTCTTTGCAAATTGTAAGAAAACTGAACCACATCCAGCAACTTTGGCCAGTCCCTTTGTGTGGCACTCACATAGTGCCGAAGATACATCTCCAACAACGCATTCACTCGTTCAGTTTGCCCATCGGTTTGTGGATGCATGCTAGTTGAAAAGTTCAAGTTCGAGCCCATTAACTTGAACAACTCCGTCCAGAATCGTCCCGTGAATTGCCCATCTCGATGCTGATGATAGATTGTGGCACTCCCCAATACTTCACCACATGTCTAAGAAACAAGCGAGCAGCCTCCTGAGCAGGACACTCCTTGGTTACGGGGATAAAAGTTGCATACTTCGAAAACCTGTCCACCATAACAAAAATGCTTGCAAATCCATCAGATTTAGGCAAACCTACAATAAAGTCCATGGATAAACTCTCTCATGGGTGCTCCAGAATAGGTAAAGGCTGTAGCAACCCAGCAGGAGCCTTCAACTCAATTTTATCTTGTTGGCACACCAAACAAGTTTTCATGTAAGTCTCCACATCGTCACTCATGTGAGGCCAATAAAATTGATCCTCCAAGAGAGCCAAAGTGCGGTGCATGCCCGGATGACCAGCCCATCTTGAATCATGACATTCCTTCATGACTTCCTTTCGTAAGTTCCCATGTTGGGGCACATATAGACGTTGTCCTTGAGTGTATAGTAATTCTCCTTCGAGCCAAAATCACCTCGTTTTTCCCTCCTTGGCAAGCTCAATCAAATTTTTGGCCGTGGAATCGTGGGACAACCCTTCTTGAATGCGCTCCAATAAGGGGCTATTGGGTTGGCTTATCATTGCAAATTCCATCTTTCGACTAAGCGCATCAGCCACAATGTTGGCACTCCCCGGCTTGTACTCCATGCTAAAATCAAACTCCGCTAGGAAAACCTGCCAACGAGCCTGTTTGCGGGACAACTTTTTCTGGGTTAGGAAATAACTATTTGCAACATTATCAGTGAATACCACGAACCTGGAACCCAACAAATAGTGCCTCCATGTGCGTAAACAATGCACCACAGCAGTCATCTCTTTTTCTTGGACCGTGTATCTCCATTCCGTCTCATTCAGCTTTCGACTCTCGAAAGCAATTGGATGCCCCTCTTGCATCAATACTCCCCCAATTGCATAGTCTGAAGCATCCGTACCTACCTCATACACCTTTGAAAAGTCCGGTAAAGCAAGTACAGGTTCACTCACCATTGCTTGCTTTACTTGGTCGAAAGCTTTCCTACACCGAGAGTCCCAGTCTCATACTTTACCCTTTTTCAACAAGTCCGTCAAGGGTACAGTGATCTTGGAGTAGCCTTCAATGAAACGTCGATAGTAGTTTGCTAAACCAAGAAAGGACCGCAATTCCGTTACCTTGGTTGGTGGCTCCTAATCAGAAATTGCTTGGACTTTGCTTGCATCCATTTGGATCATGCGACCTCCTATAATATGGCCAAGAAAAGACACCTCTCGTTGGGCAAATGAGCATTTTTCCTCTTTGACATACAGCTCATTTTCCCGTAGGACTTGGAACACCTCCCTCAGATGTCCAACGTGCTCCTCAAGCATCTTACTATACACGACAATGTCGTCAAGATAAATAACCACAAAGCGATCTAAGAAAGGTTGTAATACCTTATTCATTAGGGTGTAAAATGTTGCCGGAGCATTTTTCAACCCGAACGGCATCACCAAGAATTCAAAAGACCCATATCGAGTCACACAGGCTGTTTTGGGCTTATCCCCTTCGGCTACTCTCACTTGGTAGTACCCCGATCGCAAATCCAACTTAGTAAACCATCTCGCGCTACCAAGTTGATCAATCAAATTTGCAATAAGAGGAATGGGATACCTGTTCTTCACAGTGATCTTGTTTAAGGCCCTATAGTCAATGCACAATCTTAAGGACCCATCATGCGTCCTTTGGAATAACACTGGCGCACCAAATGGGGCTTTGGAAGGTTTAATGAACCCGACATCTGGAAGTTCCCTTAACTGCTTCCGCAATTCCTCCAACTCAGGCGGAGACATTCAATATAGTGCCCTTGCTGGCGGCTCAGTATTAGGCAACAACTCAAACTTGTGATCCACCTCCCTTTTCGGTGGCAATGTCTTGGGCAACTCCGTGGGCTTTATATCTTGAAAAGACTGCAACAGCTACTTCACTTCCTTTGGAATTTCCCCCTCGAATTTCTGATCCACATTGTCCCTTAAGGTGGCTAAATAGGAGACTTCGTTTCTACATACTCCTTTGGCAAATTGGATTGCCGACAATATTTTGCCTTCCATGTTTCCCTTTATTTTCATTCGCACCATATATCGATGGTTCGAATCAGAGATCGTCATGTAATTCTCGGAAGAATGAATATTCGCATTAAGTCGGTCAAGCAAACTCAATCCTACCTCAAAATCATAATCATCAAGTGGGATTACCCTAATGGTTGCCTTGCCTGTCCACTCGCCAAGTTTGAGTTCCACCCCTTTAGCCACACCCGTTATGGGAATACTTTCTGAGTTCACCGTTTTGAGTCGACCCGAATCTTCCTCCACTTTGAGACCGAGTTCCTTTGCCATCTCTTTGGATATGAACAAATCGGATGCGCCAGTATCAACAAGGGCATTCAATTTCTTGTCTGCCACGATGATATCCACAAACATCAGCCCATTACTTGCCTTGTCTTCAACACCACCCAAAAAATTCGCTAAGACTTTTGGTGTCATGATCGCCCTCTTCGTGCGCTTCCATAGCTTTGAAAGCGGCTCTCTTTGGATAAGCACTAAACCTGTGTGGACTTTGACAAAGAAATCATCTCATTGGCCCTTTCTCATCCCATGGTCTACCATCATTAGTCCTTGGGGGCTTCGCCATTCCTTTTGGTTTGCTCTTTGTCTCCCCCACCATTTCTTTTCGGTCTTGGCTTGGGCTTGGAAGCGTCACTATTGTCAAACTTCCTCCCACCTACTTCGTAAAAGTTTTCTGCCTCAGCCATGGCTACAGTCAAATTAGTGATACCTAGGCGAAGCAACTCTTGCTTAGCCCACATTTTTAGCCCATCCTCAAACCAATAAAATGCTTCCTTCTCATTCAAATCGGAGATCTGAAGCATCAGCTCAATAAACTCCCGCACATAATCTCGAACGGTGCTTTGTTGTGTAAGCCGGCGCAACTTAGCACGAGCCTCCTTTTCAGCATGCTGCAGATAAAACTGCTTCTTTAACTCTCCTTGGAACTCCTCCCAAGTCCCAATAGCTGTTCCTCCACGTTTCTCATCCGTGGACCTACGTCGCCACCACAAGAGAGCAACATCAGTAAAGTAAATCGAAGTAGTGTTTACCTTAGTGGCATCGTCTTCAATGCCCATTGCTCGAAAATATTGCTCCAATTCCCATAGGAAGTTGTCCACTTCTCTCGAAGACCTAGCCCCCTTGAACTTCTCAGGTTTTGGAACATCAACATGACGTTGCTTCGGTCCTGAAGCCAACATCCCACTTCCCAGAGCGGCTTTACAGATTGTGAGCTCCGCCTTAAGCTCAGCAATCTCTTCTTTCATGGCGATCACCAGGGCCTCAAGAGCTTCGTCCCTTACCGTCAACTTGTCTGAAGTGGACCTAAGAGTCTCCAGCACGAATTCCTTGCTGTCTTCCCTCAGTTCCTCCATACGGGTCAGGACCACTTCGAGTGTCTCCCTCATGTCACCAACAGACTCCTCGAGATTGACTACTCGATTTTCCAAGCTTGACAACATGTCCCTCGATTAACTAGCCTTTCTAGCCCTCCCACGGGTCTCCATTGGCTCATTCTCACCAACTTCTCTCGACATCCTTTAATAGTGCTTTCGAAAAACTTGGCTCGGATACCAACTGTCACGGACTAAGGATTTTTGCCTCACAATCCGTGCGGCCTTAGGTAGTTTCTTGCTTCAAAAATGCGTAAGTCAGCCTAACTCCCACGATTTGAGGATTCAATAGAATTCCCCTTTGAAAAACCAACACAAACGAAAGTAACTCAAAGATCAAGCAAAGATGAACGAAGAACGTAATAAGAACTAGCCACGAAATATCAAGAACACAAGAGAGAATAATGTTTCTGTGAATACTCTCAAGAACTCTTATTATTCCTCAAAACTCAAGTGATTTACAATGAGGGGAGAGTCCTCTATTTATAGTAGAGCCTCCCCAAATCTAACGGTATAGATCAAGTACATGAACGGCTAAGATCGAATGGTATCTACAAATCAAATCTCTAAGATTACAAAATCATATCTTCTAAGATTACATATCAAATCTACGATTGTATATCCTCGAAGATTATGTTTCCATATGTGACGAGCTTGTAGATGGGCCTTCAATCTCTTCAAGCAATGGGTCAGTCCGATCGGGCCAAATGACCTCCTTCCCACTTGATGGATCACACGAATGTGTCATGGTTGCGGGCTCCCATGCGCAACCCATGACACTAGGATCTTGTGCTTTGAAAAACATACATCTAGTGAATGATATGTTGAAAGTTATTGAGCAAACCATTTAAGATCACAACTCACAAGTCCATATTGTTTATCTGGTATTACTGACAAAATTTTACTTTAGTTTTTTTCCTTGAAGGGCTAATAACATTTTATTCAATAAACAAGGGGCACAGAAGCATATAAAAAGTATTATTCAGCTAAAAATAATTTTCCTCGATTACTCGGTTACTCGCTTTTCTCCTTTATGGACGGTTTCTTTGGATACAACCAGATAAAGATGCATCCCGAAGACATGGAAAAGTACATTCGTAACCCTGTGGGGAACATTTTGCTATAAAGTGATGCTATTTGGATGAAAGAATACGGGAGCAACGTATCAAAAAGTCATGGTAACCTTGTTCCATGACATGATGCACAAGGAAATCGAGGTTTACGTCGACAATATGATTGCAAAATCTAGAACAGAAAAGGAACATGTGCAGGTCCTAAGAAAATTATTCTTAAGATTGAGGAAGCTCCAGCTCAAGCTCAATCCAACAAAATGCACTTTCGGAGCTAGGTCAGGAAAGCTGTTAAGCTTCATAGGCAGTGAAAAAGGAATTGAGATTGACCCAGATAAAGTCAAGGTAATACGAGAATTACCTCCACCACGCACTCAGAACAAAGTTCAAGGTTTCCTAGGAAGATTGAATTACATTTCTCGGTTTATTTCACAACTAACCGAGAAATGTGACCCCATATTCCGTCTTTTGAAGAAACATAATCCAGGCATATGAGATGAAGAATGTAAGGAACCTTTTGACAATGTAAAACAGTACTTGTCCAATACTCTGGTACTGTCACAACCTAGTCCAAATAGGCCACTGATATTGTATTTAACAGTGTTCGATAATTCCATGGGATGTGTGCTAGGCCAACATAATGAGACAGGAAGGAAAGAAAGGGTGATATACCATCTCAGTAAGAAATTGACTGATTGTGAAATGAGATACTCGCCTATTGAGAAATTATGTTGTGCTTTGATTTGGACAACTCAGAGACTAAGGCGGTACATGTTGTACCATACGACTTGGCTAATTTCAAAATTAGACCCTTTAAAGTATATGATAGAGTCGACTGCTTTAAATGGGAGGATGCTCAGATGGCAGATTTTGCTTTCCGAATTTGACATAGTTTATGTGAGCCAGAAGGCCATGAAAGGGAGTGCAATAATAGACCTTCTAGCTAGTAGAGCCTTGGAGCATTACGAGCCTTTAAACTTTGATTTCCCGAACAAGGACTTGATATATATGGAAACCACTGAAGAAAATTCCCAAGTAGGTTACATTTGGAATCTAAACTTTGACGGAGCCTTAAACGCTGTAGGCAATGGAATTGGGTCAGTCTTAGTATCCCCAAACGGAGATCATTGTCCTTTTACTAGCAAATTGGATTTTGAATGCACAAAAAACATGGCAGAATATGAAGCATGTATCATGGGCATCTGTGCAACCATAGAACGTAAAATCAAAGTACTAGAGGTATATGGGGATTCCGCATTGGTGATATACCAACTCAAAGGAGAATGGGAGGCAATAGATCCTAAATTAATTAGTTATTGAAAGTTGGTTCTCGAATTGATTGATGAGTTTGATGACATTACTTTTTGCTATCTCCCACGGGATGAAATTTAGATGGTTGATGTGTTGGCTACCCTAGCTTTCCTGATCAAGTAAACAAACAAGAGAATGTTAAGCTTATCCAGATGAGTATCTATGAGATCCCCGACTCATTGTTACGGCATCGAAGGAAAGGAAAATGATGATCATCCTTAGTATCAAGATATACTATGATATGTGAAGAATCGCGAATACCCTGACTAGGCAACTGAGAATGATAAGAGGACATTGAGAAGACTAGCCATTCACTATGTCTTAGATGGAGAGATCTTATACAAAAGGGGAAATGATCAGGTACTATTAAGATGCGTGAAATTTTTGGAGGCTAAGAAAATCTTAGAAGAAGTCCATGAGGGTATCTATAGAATGCATGCAAATGGTTTCACAATGGCCAGGCAAATTATGAGATTCGGGTACTACTAGTCCACCATGGAAGGAGATTGCATCAATTATGCCAAGAAGTGCCATAAATGTCAAATTTATGGAGACAAAATACACGCACCTTCTCCACCTCTTCACGTTATGACTTCTCCATGGCCTTTCTCCATGTGGGGCATGGATGTCACTTGGCTAATATCGTCGAAGGCTTCCAATGGGCATCGCTTCATCTTTGTGGTCATTAATTACTTTACTAAGTGGGTGGAAGCTGCTTCATATGCTAACGTCATGAATTCAACAGTCGGTAAATTCTTAAAAAAAGAGATCACATGTCGATATGGGATGCCAGAAAGAATCATATCTGACAATACACTAAATTTGAACAACAGCACAATAGCGGAGGTCTGCAATCAATTCAAGATCAGACGCCATAACTGGTCACCGTATCGCCCAAAAATGAATAGTGCGGTAGAGGCAACTAATAAAAATATTAAGAAGATCATGGGGAAAATGACTGAGACTTACAAAGACTCGCATGAGAAATTACCATTTGCTTTCTTTGCTCACCGAACATCTATCAGGACCTCCACCGAGACAACGTCTTTCTCTCTGGTTTATGGGATGGAGGCAATTTTACCCATCGAAGTCAAAATTCCTTCTCTTTGGGTATTGGCTGAGTTAAAGTTGGATGAAGCAGAATGGATACAATCTCGATATGATCAATTGAACCTAATTGAAGAAAAAAAGGCTAAAAGCTATTCATCACTGTCAGATGTACCAAAAATGAATGATACGAGCTTACAACAAAAATGTTCATCCTAGAGAATTCCACGAGAGGGACCTGGTATTGAAAAAGATTCTTCCCCTACAAAAGGATTTTAGAGGGAAGTGGATGCCAAATTTGGAAGGACCTTATGTGGTAAGAAAAGCTTTTCTAGAGGAGCATTGATTTTGACCGAGATGGATGGTAAAAACTTGCTTAATCATGTAAATTTAGATTTAGTCAAGAAGTACTTCACCTAAAGAAGGAGAAGGGACCAAGGCGAAAACCCGCAAAGGGCGCTTTGAGTCTTAAAAAATAAAAACAGGAGAGGCCAAGGTGAAAACCCGCAAAGGGCGCCTGAGACCAAAGGGGATTTGAGTTGAAAACCCGAAAAAGGCGGCTCAAATTTTGATCAAAATGGAGTGCGGTAATCTTGCTATGCCTAAATCAACAGGATAGGAACTACGACATCTAGGGCATCAACAATGTACTCTAGATCTCCTAAACACATGTCAAGCTCAAAACGGTTTTTAGAAAGTTTGTACATAGAAGTTCAAGTTGCGATATCTAGGGCACCTAGTCTTCATATTATCTATATTAAATTTTCTATTCTTGGAATACTTTTTCCTTTTCAAGATACATGTTCCCAATCAATTCCTTTTTTATTTTTTTACCATCGTTGATAATTTATTCATTTCGAGCTATGTTCCAAATCAATTCTATTCTTATCCAGTGCTATGATATTTTGCAAGCATGTTGCATTGGAATAATGATTAATGGATTAACAATACTTTCACAAAGAAAGTTCTGCATATTATTCTAGAAGTTTCTAAATGATACAAGAACCTGAATCAGAATTATTGTTTAGAATGCAACAGGTTTAAAGGTTGGAAATATCTGAGAAGGAAGAGTCTAAATTAAGACTATCCCTTCGGATTATGTTGTCAAGATATTGATTGAACAAAACGATAAGATATCTTGTCGGTGATAAAGCTTCAATGAGCAAATAAACAATGATTACCAAGCAATAAGAGGAGGTTATTCTTGGAGAAGAAAATTCTACATTTGTGCATAAACATCTGGTCACGACACCCTGGGAATGGTGTAAAAGACCAAAGAGATTCACATCCTGTACCCTTGAATTGCAATATGAGAGGATTGAGAAAGAGCCAGATCTTATACTCCTGGGTTACAGTTGGAGGAAGATGGTACAAATCTTATGTCCCAAAAGTACAGTGGAATGAACCTTGAAGTTATAGTGGGGGCAATCTGATTAAGTAAAATGTGAGTGTTTCTTTGGAGATACCAGCCGAACAAGATGACATTATAACATGTCAGTGTTAAAGCATTAATGAACAACGAGCAATGACAACTCAAACATTAAGGGATCATTCTCATGACATTTTGCATTCATGTAGATATCATGCGTGCACATCTAGTTAGGAGCATTTGATTCATTCTGATCATAACATCCTAATCACCAGACATAAATAGGTCCATGAAATGGACTCTATAGGTCATGTTCCCCAAAGAACAGATTAGTGAAACCACAAATCTTATACAACTGAAGTTACAGTGGGATGGATTAAAGTCATTATGATAAATCTTATCTCCCTAAAGTTACAGTGAAATAGATTAAAGCCACTAATCTTGCCCCGTGAAGTTACAGTGGGGTAGATTGCAGTTACAAGTTTGATCTCCCTGAAGATGCAGTGGAGCAGACTGAAGATAGCAAATCTCATTTCCCTGAAGTTGCAGTGGAACAGATTAAGGCTAAATTATAGACCTTACCTCCCTGAAGTTGTAGTGGAGTAGGTTAAAGTCACCAATCTTATTCCCCTGAAGTTTTAGTAGGGCAGATTGAAGTTAAAAGTCTTATCTCCCTGAAGTTACAGAGGAGTAGACTGAAGATAGCAAATCTTATGTCCCTAAAGTTGCAGTGGAACAGATTGAAGCTATAAATTACAGATCTTATATCTTTTAAGTTTTAGTAGAGCAGATCATATCAAACCTTATCTCCCTGAAGTTGCAGTGGAGCAGGTTGAAGTTACAAGTCTTATCTCCTTGAAGTTGCAGTGGAGTAGACTGAAGATACAAATCTTATCCCCCTGAATTTGCAGTGGGGCAGATTAAAACTACAAGTCTTATCTCCCTGAAGCTGCAGTGGAGCAGATTGAAGATATCAAACCTTATCTCCCTGAAGTTACAGTGGAGCAGGTTAAAGCTACTAATCCTATCTCCTTGAAGTTGCAGTGGAATGGATTAAAACGATGAATCCTATACCTCTGAAGTTACAGTAGGTCAGATTAAATCTACCATAGCAAGTCTTATCTCCCTGAAGTTGCAGTTGAGCAAACTGAAGATAGCAAATCTTGTCTCTCTGAAGATTGCATTGAAACAGATTGAAGCTACAAATCGCAGATCTTATCTTTTGGAGTTACAGTTAGGTAGATCTTATCAAATCTTATCTCCTTGAAGTTGCGGTGGAGCAGACATTTCCTATACCCTTGAAGATATGGTGGATTGGAATGAAGCTACTTAGAAGAGAAACACCGAAGAAAGTCAAGACTCGGCTAGACAAGACAAAATTGGCCCTTTTTTCTTTGCTCCATTCCTATTACACAACAATGAGTAAAGAGGGGTAGCTATAATGGGCCAATTTTGGCCTGGGCCCAAGACCAAAATAAACAAAAAATAAACCCCCCCAAAAAATAAAAGTCCAAAAATTAAAAGTTCATTTACACAACCCAAAAACCAAACCCAATCCTAAGCCTAAATTAGTCCCCAGGCCAATAACCAAAAAATCAACAAACCCTAACTCAGCAAGGTGTGCCGCCACTACCTATCCCACACGTGCCGCACCTCCCCCACGTGCACCTCCATACGCCAGCTGGCCAATGGCCTCTACACCTGCAAAACAAACGAGCAAGAAGCAAATAACAGAAAATGTAGGAAAACAAAGAAAAATGTTGTATTTTCGGGCTATAAAAAAGCCCCAGTTCATGTATATTTTTTTGGACACTTATAATCAATAGAAAAAGAAAGATTACAAAAACGAAATCAAAGTTCTAGAAAAGGTGATTGATATTTCCTTTTTTTCCTTTTTCTATTTCTTTTAAATTTTTTCTCTGCTTTTTTGTAAAGAATAATAGAAAAAGGGTAAGTGAGAGGACTTACTGAAGGTCCATGGTCTCCTCGTCGGCTCAGATCGCCTTTCTTGGCGGAGCCATGGGGGAAGAGCGGCAGATAATGTGGCAACATGGAGGCTAGGGTCGAAACCCTAGCTGAGAAAATAGGAGCAGGCGCCTTTTTTTTTTGAAACATAGACTGCAAATGTTTTTTTTTTTGTTAAGAAATTTTTGTTTAAGTAATAATACAATACGACGTCGTTTTGAGCTAGGGTCCATAGCGCCAAAACGACGCCGTTTGACAGCCATAACTTGCGCGACCCGACCCGCTCCTGGGGGATCCGTGTGTTTTTAAGCTTTGGGATATTTATCCCCCTAGTCCATCCCCATTTGCGAGGTGTTCCAAATAAGTCCGATTTGTTCTTTTATTTTTTTTAAATTTCGCCTCACATTTTGTTTTTATTTCATTTTGGCCCATATTGCAGCGCTGCGTTTTGGGGGACAGGGAATATTTCCCATTTGACCCCCATGTTATTCGGACATTATACTTTGGCCCTTCATTTTATTTTATTTTTATTTTTGTTTTTTCTTGTAATTCTATTTTGATTTTAGTATAGTCCTCAGTTGCCAAGTTAAATTATTCATGCTCAATTTATTAATTTATGTAATTATTTAGTATTCTATTACTTTTAAAGTATTTAAATTTAAACTTATGTTATTTTAATATTCGAACTTGATATTAATTAAATTTATTGAGTACTATTTTGTATACCCTTGTGTATATTTAAATTTAATATTATACATATTTTTAGAAAAGGGATAAATATTCTATTTATTTTATTTGTTTATTTATTCATCCCCAAGTCAGTTTGATTTCAATTTGTTTTCGTAAATTTGCTATTTGTTTGTTTATTTTAAATCTTTTATCATATATTAAAAATTTAAAATTGTTCTATCCCCATTTTAATTTTTTTATGTATATCCTTTTAACTATTTTGTATATTATTTTAAATTTATTTTTACTATTCATTTATTTTAAACTTTTTATATGTTGTTTTAAAATTGTCATGGAGGTTATTTATTTTAAATTCTTGTGTATATTATTCATTTTAATTTGTTTTGCATATTATTTAACTTAAATTGTTGTGCTATTTACCTTAAAATTGTGTTGTATATAATTTCGTCGCAATTTCTTTGATTTTTGATATTAACATCAAGATGATATGTACCATTATGTGTACCGAATTCCTTAGTATATTGATTATTTGTCGTTCATTAGTGTACATTTTGTTTTCAAGATGTCACTTTGCGTTGTACATTATCATTCCATCGCGTTTTGTTCGCCTAAAAAGTTACGTTTAATATCATTTAAGTTTTGAAATCATTTTATTCCAAAGCTTTCAAGATAACGCAATACTCGGTATTTGGGGTCTCCGAGAAGATTGTGCCCTAACTTACTGGGTTCCAATTTTCCTCGTTGAATCTAAGTAATCGAGTATCCTTTTTTTAATCAAAACATATAAATAAAAATCTCATTCTCGGGGATTCGATACGTTGTGTCCTAACTCATTGGATATGACATTTTGTTCTCTCGAGACGAGGATTTTTTTTAAAGGCAATATTCTATGTTTGGAATTTAGAGAAATTGTGCCCTAACTTACTGGGCTTCAATTTTTCATCTGACTTAAACAATTGAATATCCTTTTTAAACTTCATTGCATGAGTTTTAAAAATCAAAGGACAAGTTCATTTTTGAGGATGAGAAACATCATATCCTAACTCATTGGGTGTGACATTTTATCTCTCTGAAATAAGGGGGTCTTAGCATGTAATTTGATTTACACAAGTGTCTTTTTGAATAAAAGGATCGTATTTTAAAATTTTTACAAATTTTTCAACATTAAGACACTAATTAATCAACTAGGTACCAATTTTTGGGCGTTACGAGGGTGCTAATCCTTCCTCGTACGTAACAGACTCCCTAACCCATCTTTCTGAATTTCGTGGACCAAAATTGTTGTTTTAATAAATCAAATCGTTTATAAAAATAACTATTTTTCGAGGTGACCCGATCACACCTCATTAAAAAAGATTGGTGGCAACTCTCATATTCGTTTTCGTTTTCAAAATTAAAGTCGACCCCATTTTCAAAAAAATAGTTTCGACATGATATATTCCAATTCTGGATTAAATCAAAGTGACTAAGCATGTTTGGACATCCTTTATTAGTGGTGAATTTCCACCTTAGTCACGCCGAAATTTGAGTAAACTACCTATTAATCACTCTAAATAGGGGTAGTTCCTATTTTGTTAACTCCAAAATTTTTAGTATAAATGCACCATTAGTCTTCTGTTACCATTTATTAGTGGAGTGACCAATTTGATAATTTTTTTGGGTGACCAAATTAAAAAAATAAAATTGGGGTGACCAAATTAGAGACAAGCCCAATTTAGAGTAACTAACAATATAATTTACTCTGAAATTTTTGACATACAAATATAATAAGTTAATTGATTTTAAGGTTTGAGCCTAATTTTGCTTGGGTTGGGGCTAGTATTCAGGTAAACTTTCCAAACAATAATGGCCCTAGGATTTAAACTCAATCCAAATTCTTAGGGAGAAAGTCCAGGGCTGCTTTTTCCAACCATTTGTTAGTATAAGTTAATTGATGTATATGATATATAAGATTCACCCACGATTTATTAACCAATAAAATTAATAATTATAAATAATAATGAGTAAAAATTGGTTAATTATAAAATGTATAATTTTTAATAAATAAAAAATTAGTAGAAAAATGATTAAATTAATTATAAATATACTATGATGAGTCATAATTCTAGCAATAAAGTATACATAATTTTTTAGAAATATAACTTACAAAATGACCTAATATGATAGCTTACAAGAAAGTATTGACACCGAAAACACCACGTGATATGTTAAGTGGGAGGTTGTAACACCAATTTAAAATAATCCCTATCGAAAAAAATAGCAAGTATCGAAAGTAAATCTTGATACAAAATGCAAGATGAAAAAACTTAACATGGAAACATAAGTCACTAGCTCTTAACATTGCAAGTACACTAGCAAACTAGAAACCATGCCATAAGCATCATTCGGGCACATTATTAATAAAAACTCACATTATTTAGAACAAAACAATCACAACTTATGATTGAAGAAATTTTATTCCCATATATTTAAATGAACTAATTGTTGTCCCACCAAAATTTGGATTGGAGATAGGTAACAATATTCTTGTCCAACTGGAAGGCCTTAGTGAGAACATCGGGATTAATGGGAGGTTAGAGCCAAATCGCATTTGCAATCGTGATAACTCTGGATTTTGGTCTGCTGAGACCAAAAATGCAACTGCTTTGGTATTCCCGATATTGAATTGGAAGTGGATGAGACCGACAGGGAAAACAAACACATCACCGTGGTTTAGGACTTTGGTGATGAGGCGGTTATCTGTGTTGGATGTAATGAAACCGAATAAAGTGTGCCTTCCAAAACCACAAGGATCTCCGTTGCGAGAGGGTGCGTGTGAGGAGGTTTAGGCCACCATATGGAGCATAGTCAATTCGAACTATAGATATGCCGAGAGTGTTAAGTCCCGATGATTTGTGCCATATTAACGAGTCACAGTTGATCCAACCGGATTTGAGGTGTTTCTAGGGATATTAAGCCCTGAGTAGAAGAAGTCTTCTGCATTGGCAAGCTTTGGGTCCTTGCAGAACTTTCCATTTACAAACACTGCATGAAACAAACTAAGGTTAGTCAATATCGTGAATCCATGCAAATATATGAATTCTTATGAAGAAATTGTTACTTCGGATAAAAGGCTCTAGCGTCTTGCATAATTATGGACTTAAAGATACTAGTCAACAAGAGAGTACTAAGAAACAAAACATAATATAACAATAGCGTACCACCATTCTTGGTGTCATTGATGGCTCAACAGAAATCTTGTGTTGGTGTTTAGAACTCGAACTTTGATGGTTGATCGAGAGATTTGAAGCAAAAAGAAGAGACGGGAAGTTTTTAAGTAGAAAAATAATTGAAGACTGGAATATATTAATTGATTTGCACCTCAACTATTTAAATACAAAAGTTCAAGCTAAAAATAGAAAACAGAGGTTCTAAAAATCTGCTAAAAAATGGTAACAATATACCAAACAAATCAAAAAACTAATCTCCTAAAGTCAAGAAGAATTATTTAAAAATTAGTAACAGAAAAAATTTAAATGGCAGCAATCTTAAACACATTATCTTAACACTCCTCCTTGTTTAGATGCTGCAAACTCCAAGTTTCTTCCTGAAGCTTTCAAACTTGCTAAGTGGCAATGGTTTGGTGAAGATATCTGCAATTTGATCTTCAGATTTGCAGTAACAAAGAGACACATCACCACTCTTTTGAACTTCTCGAACAAAAAATAACTTGATGTTGAAATGCTTAGTCTTCCCATGAAAGACTGGATTGTTAGAGATTGCAATGGCAGCCTGGTTATCAACTAGAATCTTTGTGCTTTGCTTCTGCTCCATGTTTATATCAACAAGAATCTTCCTTAACCAGAGAGCTTGGTTAACTATTGCTGTTGCAGCCACAAATTCTGCCTCAGCAGTGGGTAACATGCCTGATCCAAGGCAAAAACAATAACCAGAGGTACTCTTCATATCATCAGTTGAGCCACCCCAATCACTGTCAGAGAAACCAATCAACTTCAATTCCCTGTGCTTTGAAAACTTTACTCCATAATTCCAGGTCCCCTTGATGTATCTGATAACTCTTTTTGCAGCTCTCATGTGAGTCTCATTGGGACAATGCATGAATCTAGAGAGAATACTTACAGCATTCAAGATGTTGGGTCTGGTTGCTGTTAAGTACATTAGACAACCTACCAAACTCCTAAACTCAGCTTCAATGACTTTAGCAGAACCATCATCTTTGATTAGCTTCTCTTTTTGATTCATAGGAGTACTCATTGCTTTGCAATCTTCCATATGAAATTTTCTAAGTATCTCATTTGCATACTTTCTTTGACAGATGAACACTTCATCTTGGCTTTGTTTGATCTCAATGCCAAGGAAATAAGACATCAAACCAAGGTCTGTCATTTCGAAGACCTTTTGCATTTCCAATTTGAACTGATTAACTTGATCGATATTGCTCCCTGTAATCAATAAGTCATCTACATAAAGAGAAATGACTAAAGTGTTTGTACCTTCATGCTTGACATACAGTGTGAGCTCAGATTGACTTCTATGAAAGCCAAGTCCCATCAAATGATCATCAATTCTACTATACCATGCTCGTGGAGCCTGTTTTAGGCCATACAAAGCCTTCTTCAGCAAGTAAACTTTGTCTTCATTGCCTCTGCTTACAAAACCTTCAGGTTGCTCAACAAATATTTCTCCTTGCAAAACTCCATTTAAGAATGCAGATTTAACATCTAACTGAAAAACTTTCCAGTTCTTTTGTGCTGCAAGAGCAAACAGCAGCCTTACAGTGTCAAGCCTGGCAACAGGTGCAAATGTTTCTGAATAATCGACTCCAAAGACTTGTGCATATCCCTTCACAACAAGTCTTGCTTTGAATTTGTTAACTGAATCATCGGGATTTAGTTTCGTTCTGAACACCCATCTTACTCCAATTATCTTTCTGTCTAGAGGTCGATCAACCAACTCCCAAGTTTTGTTTTTCTCGATCATGGAAATCTCCTCCTTCATTGCAGCCATCCAATGTTGACTGTTTTTTGCATCATAATACCCTGCAGGCTCACAAATAACCATGTTACATCTTTGGTAAATGTCGGAGAGCAGCCTTGTACCTCTGACAGGCGTATCATCAGCCAAAACATCTTGCCCTTCATCTTCAAGCTCTTCTAACATGCTGCCAATTGTAGAACGATTTGGTGTACTAGACCTTTGGTTCGTCTTGATCGAGTCTTCCCAATTCCATTGCTCATTTTCAACAAAATAAACATCTCTACTCACAATAACACGTCCAGTGTGTGGTTGAAAGATTCTGTAAGCTTTAGATACAGTGCTATACCCAACAAAAATGCCAGCTTCTGCCTTTTTGTCAAGCTTATCACGCTTGACCTATGGAATGTAAGTGAAACATAGGCAACTAAACACTCTAAGAAACTTTAAAGAAGGTTTGTAACCATACCAAGCTTCAAATGGCGTCTGATCCTTCACAGCTTTTGTTGAAATCTGATTTTCCAAGAACACAGCAGTGTTTACAGCTTCTCCCCAAAAGCTTTTTGGAAGACTTTTCTCATGAAGCATACATCGAGTCATCTCCATTATGAATTTGTTCCTCCTTTCACTGACTCCATTTTGTTGTGGAGTTTATGGCGCCGTCAGCTGATGCTCAATTCCAGCCTCTTCACAAAACCTATTAAAAGTTTCTGAAGTGTACTCCTTGCCATTATCAGATCTTAAAATATGAATCATGCATCCACTTTCATTCTCAACTCTAGCTTTGAATTTCCAGAACACACCAGCAACTTCTAATTTTTGCTTCAACAAAAAAATCCAACACATTCTTGTTAGATCATCAATAAAGGCTATGTAATAAAGGTTACAATTTAACGAAGGCGTTCTTTGAGGACCACAAAGATCAGTATGAACAAGCTGTAACTTCTTCGAGGCTCTCCAAGCTTGTTTAGGAAAGGGTTGTCTATGTTGTTTCCTAAATTTACAAGCTTGACAATGAGGTAGATCATCATCAATGTCTGTAAGTCCTTCCACTAGCTTCTTCGACTGCATTTGAAGTAATCCTTGATGGTGAAAGTGCCCAAGTCTCTTGTGCCAAGTCTCAGTAGCACTAACTCTGGATTTAAAAGCCATTTGCTCCTTTTCCATTGGATTGAGAGCAAAACTTTTTCCCTTCATTTTGACATTGAACAAGTCTTTGCCATTAGCATCTCTGATCAAGCACTGCTTATTCTCAAATAGCACTTTATAGCCTTTATCCAGCAACTGGCCAACACTTAAGAGATTTTGATCAATTTTAGGTACAAATAAAACATCTGAAATGAATTTTGTACCTTCATAGCTTGTAATAGCTATTGTGCCTTTTCCCTTAACTTCCAAGTACTCACCATTTCCAATCCTCACTCTTTTGACTTCAGTGTTTCTCAATTCCTTGAAGAGCTCATTGTCATACGTCATGTGATTTGTGCACCCACTATCAATCAACCAGTTCTCACTTGATTCTCTGCCTGAGAAACAAGTAACCACGAACAATTGATCTTCTTCTTCTTGATCAACTACCTGTGCATCTACTTCTTACACCTGGCCTTTGACCTTGCAAATCACTGCTTCATGTCCAAGTTGATTGCATTTGGAGCATTTGGCGTCAGGTCTTTTCCAACATTTGAATGGTGGATGACCTTTCTTCTCACAATGGTGACAAGGTGGGTAGGATTTCTTGACACCTCCTCTTTTGCTCTTCTGATAATTGTCTGATAAATTTTCTCCACTCGTCGATTAGTTCTTAAAATTTTTCTTCTTTTTATACCTGTTGTTGTCTTGATGCTTGACAGGTAAGGCCCCTTCTATCACTCCCTCTTGCCTCATGGATCTTCTTTGCTCTTGTGCTTGTAAAGCATTCAAGAGCTCTGCAAGAGAGATCTTTGACAGGTCCTTGGTGTTCTCTAGAGTAGTAATGGTGGCTTCAAACTTCTCTGGAACAGTGACCAACAGCTTTTCTACGATTCTAGAGTCGTTCAACTCAGAACCAAGCAATCTCACCTTGTTGGCAATGCTGAGAAGTCTGTCAGAATATTCTTTCACTGACTCAGACTCCTTCATCTTCTGCAACTCGAAATCCTGATTAGATTCAGACTTTCATTCCACGAATCCTCTCATCTCCTTCGTACTCAGCCTTGAGGTAATCCCAGATTTCCTTTGCTGATTTCAGAGACATTATTCGTGTGAAAATCATTTGAGACACAACTGCAAATAAGCAAGCTTTTGCCTTTGATTTCCTTGTCTTCTTTTCCTTTTGTGCTTTAATCTGTGCCACAGTAGGATTTGCTGGAAGAGGTGGGACCTCGTAATCCTCTTCTATAGGTTCCCAAAGATCCAAAGCCTCCAAGTAAGTCTCCATGCGAACTGCCCACATCTGGTAATTGTCTCCATCGAAGACTGGTGGTGCAACAACTGAAAAATTGGATCCTCCTTCCATCTTAACACGCAAATAACCTCACAGATCCCTCAAGAAAACAGCTCCGATACCAATTGTTGGTGTTTAGAACACGAACTTTGATGGTTGATCGAGAGATTTGAAGCAAAAAGAAGAGACGGAAAGTTTTTAAGTAGAAAAATAATTGAAGACTGGAATATATTAATTGATTTGCACCTCAACTATTTAAATACAAAAGTTCAAGCTAAAAATAGAAAAAAGAGGTTCTAAAAATTTGCTAAAAAAATGGTAACAATATACCAAACAAATCAAAAAACTAATCTCCTAAAGTCGAGGAGAATTATTCAAAAATTAGTAACAGAAAAAATTTAAATGGCAGCAATCTTTAACACATTATCTTAACATCTTGCAGGGGCTGGGATCAGAAGCTGAGGCTAATAAGGAACTGAAGGCCAAGATGGCAAAAGCTGCAACGAAAAGTTGAATTCGTTTCATCATAATTGATGTGCAAGCACGAAATGTATGCTACTACTTGGGAGAGGGGTGGGAAATCCTGCATGGCAAACAGGTCTATATATAGGCATTGAAACAAAAGAACTCGTCCTGATTTGCCTTTCATCAAGTACGTGAAGACTAGGCGTTTGCCTTCACAATTAGTCATTTCTTATTAGGAGGTGAATCAGTCTTCAACCACTACACTTTCTAGTTCTGTTCTCCTCGTACATCATTGCAATATATGTCGTGGAATTGGTCTTAATTCACTCGCAGTTCTAAACATTTTCTTATCCAGGCTTTGACTTTTCCTTCACAGACTAAAGTTGATGGGGAAAAGGAGGTGCTGAAAATACATTAATATCTTATAATTTGCTAGTCACAAGAAAGTTTTCTTGTAAAATACTTCTTTCAAATATATATATTGCATCAAATGTCAACTCAAAAATAATTCCATCTGGCCTTATGCAAACAAATCTATATATATGTAATTTTTTATTCAGATAGTGGGAATAATTTAATTTAGATTTGGAGTTGCTGCAAGCAGCCGACAGTTTTGTATGTAAAACTGAACTCGGTCAATCTTTTAGTTAGCATGATCAAGGAAATGCTATGGAGACAAAAACTTAAGCTTGATTAAAGGCTTCTGATTGTGTCTGTAATCAACATGTTATACAATCTCAGTTGACATAGTCTATTCTGGTATGTTCGTTTGTACTCACATCTGTGCTTATCACATCCACAACATTGTCAATTTCTTGCAAGTTCAATGAAACATGCATGCAAGAGCGAAACTTTCCAAGTCTGTTGATCACTGCAATTACCCAAAAATGAGCTTTGAATTAATCACTGATCCAATTCGTTGCCAACTTTGTAATAAAATATTTTTAAGCCTAATTAATGACTTGAATTTTTCCTAGTACAGAAAAGTAAACTTCAAGGCTTCAGTTACCTCACAGACTTCGAATCATATTAGTTTGAGTGATCACACCGGTTTGTTTAATACAAGTTTATTGCTAGTCAGCAATGCCATGAACTAACAAATACGATATGATGCAATAGCAAAGAGTTTGATATATTAAGAATGTGGTAAATTTGGTGTAGGCTTATCCAATGTTGTACAAAATCGAATATACAGACTTTACCCAGTCAAAATCAAGTGATTAGGTATATGATATATTCCAATTCTGGATTGAATCAAAGTGACTAGGCATGTTTGGACATCCTTTACAATTTTATCTAATTACATTAGCATTTTATATCCGTTTGTCATTCCCTTTCTAATATTTAAATTTAAATATGTCAAAGGTTCTTGTACTCTTTCAAAATTTAAAACTTAGTCCCTATATTTTAAATTTCTGTGCTTTTTTATTTAAAATTTTTTTGTCCCTTTGTTTAATTTTTGCCGTTAAAGTTAACATTGTCAAAGGTAGAACAACTTTTTTAGCCCTCAACATTTACAATTTTTTTTGCCAATTCGGTTCTTACCTTTCAAAAGTACATAATTTTTTTTGTAAATAATTTTTTTTCATATTCTCTGATTTTTACATTTCTAGCTAGAACGATGGCTTACCATTGGCTAAAGGCAGTTAAGGAAGGGGTTTTCATTAATGAGTGGACTTGCTAGGATGACTCAATCTTATGTGTCCAATGTTGTTGTGTGGTTAAAGCAATTTCAATGTTCGGTGGGATCCACATGTAAAAGGAGCTTAGAAGTTTAATGTTGACAATTCCACTTTCGGGAAACTAGGGACTTCAGGTTGTGGGGGTGTATTGCATTATGATTGTGGGGCTGATAGGAATTCAAGATTTTAAAGATGCTGAAATTGTGAGCGTTAAATGTGCCATTAACTTAAACAGAAAAAGTAAGATAAAACTAGTCATTGAATAAGATTGGAGAAGTGGCTTTCTCTATGGTGTTATGAGTGGCTAATGAGATAGCTCACTCTTTGGCAAAAAGCAACATGCTTTAGGGGTGTCATGTTTTCTAGTAGTGATGGAGTGTTTCTTTTATTGTTCGTGTAATCTATTATAATCTGGTTTATGCAATCTAATGTTGCTTTTTTAAGGTGTGTCGAACTGCATTGTTTGACTTGTGGAGTAGTATATGATGATTAAGAAAATTATCTTTCAACGAAAAAATTGTATATTTAAAGGAAAAGAAAACATTACTTGCTTATGTTGCTATAGTCGAACTTCATGCAGGATTGACCTAACCTTGCATTCCAAATAGAAACTTCTTGCACCAATTAATGCTGATACTTGCTTATGTTCCTATAGTTGAATCAGCTAAGGAATGGTTGTCGCTAAAGTGCGCAACAATTTTGCCTCTTAAGTGGCATACGTGTACATAATAAATATAGCTTAAAACACAAGAAAAGAACAAGTTAAATCATTATGGAAACTATTTTAAAACATAAAAAAATAAAAAATAAAAAGTATATATAAGTTTTTAAAAAATTAAAAAAATTTAAAAAATAAAACTATTTAAAAATAAAAGATTAAAAAGATGTTTTCAAAACTATTTTAAAAACATAAGAAATTCTAAAATTTAATGTTATTTAAACTGGACCGGATCGATTGGGTCAAGAATTAGCTAGGGTATCGATCCGATGAGAGGTAAAAAACTAGTTGACCTGCGAGCTAGTATGGACTGGTTAAACCGGGCTAAAAAATCATTTTTTATAATTTGTTTAAGAAGAAGAGATAAAAACAAAACTTACCAGCATCCTCGGGGTCATTGATGGCTACGCAGAAATCTTGGAGAGGACTGGGATCAGATGCATAGGCAAATGGGGAAGCCAGAGCCAAGAGACAAAATACTAGGATGAAATGGGTAGTTTTCATTGTGATAAATGGAATTTTGATTGCTTTGGAGAGGATGAGGAACTCTGCTGCAGAACATGACTATTTATACAGAACATTCTTTGAGCTAGTCTATGTTTTTCCATTTCTGATGAATTGTTCTTCAACTACTACCCTTGTCTCTTCCCACTTCCAATGCTTACATCAGTATCTTTGTCATGGAAGTAGTCAAACCTGTAATTAAATTATGTCTTTTGTAGTACTTAATGCAACTTGATCCATTCGAACGTTGACCTTAGGAGATACCCAAGGTTGCTAAGGCTGCGGGCAGGCAACCCTGTTCATGCAAGATACAATGAAAATAATGTTAACAATAATCCTAGTTGGAAACATTTTGCCATTTGGCAGTGTTTAAACATAAAGTGCCAGCAGCTGGGCTTGGTTAAAGTGTGAAAGAGACGCCATTGTGGGTTGAGGGAGATTAACTATTGAAACCTTTGACATGATCTTTTTCCCTCATTATCATCTCCTTTTGCAATTAGTGATCTCAATTCTATTTTATATTTTAAAAAAAATTAGAGAAACTGTTTTTCCAGGCCGGCCTATTAACCAGCTTCAACATCTATTAATTAATTCAAATAAAATAGCTTGATTAAGTAAGAAGTATTTGCAAGAAAAGCGCCTCGGAATGATTCAATACTTGTGGTTTTATATCTCTCTGAATATACACGTGCATGGACATCTTCATAAAAGCCCGGTTGCATTAAATGTAATCTGCATATAGTTTTCACCATTCTATGGATATATAGGAGCACTGCAACTTTGAAATACTGCTAGAGGCTTATCAATTGTGTATATATATATACATTCAAAGTCAGTAGCGTAGTTAAGACGATATTGGGTATGTAAAAACGACCAGTTCGATGAGGATGAGGGTGTAGAGTAGTTGAAGAATGATTCCTTCAGATTTCTTTAAGAACCAGTAATCACTTCAGACTTGGCAAACCTCTTTTTTTATTTTCCTTTTTAAAACGGAATTGTTAAAGAAATAAAATGACGATGGACCTGCTCAGTGACTACTATCTATAAATGGACATGCTTTGAAACCAGATTTCTCACCCCTCATAAAGCAACAAATCTTAGAAGCTCAATTTGATCAGGTTCAGGACTGTTGCTTACAACAATGAAAGGTGTTCAATTCCTTGTAGCATTTGTCCTCTTGGCTTTGGCTTCCAAATTTGTCTCAGCTTCAGATCCCAGCCCTCTTCAGGATTTCTGTGTAGCAATTAATGATACTAAAGACGGTGGTGTGTTCTTTAATTCTTTGAAATTTCATCTTTGCAATATATTCGTTTCGACTCTTAAAAGTGGAGAAATATAGCAAGTACAAGTATTGGACAAGTGTCCAAGTAGTAAACTCTTTTGTTTCCATTTATGCAGTTTTCGTTAATGGCAAGTTCTGCAAGGACCCCAAGCTTGCAACCGCAGAAGACTTCTTCCTGCCTGGCCTCAACATTCCTGGAAATACATCAAACCAAGTAGGATCAATGGTCACTCCAGCCAATGTTCAACAAATACCTGGACTTAACACTCTTGGCATATCTCTTGTTCGAATTGACTATGCACCTTACGGTGGCCTAAACCCTCCTCACACTCACCCTCGTGCCACTGAAATTCTAGTCGTTGTGGAGGGCACACTTTCCGTCGGCTTTGTCACATCGAACACGGATAACCGTCTCTTCACCAAAGTCCTATACCCCGGAGATGTATTCGTTTTCCCCGAAGGTATGATTCACTTCCAGTTCAACATAGGGAGTACGAATGCGGTTGCCTTTGCTGCTCTCAGTAGCCAAAACCCAGGGGTGATCACCATTGCAAATGCAGTGTTCGGCTCTGACCTGGCCATCAATCCTGATGTTCTTGCCAAGGCCTTCCAGCTGGATCAAAATATCGTTAAACAACTTCAGTCCCGGTTCTGGTGGGACAACAACTAGGGGATACTTCTAAACCCCATGAACCTTAGTAGCTAATTGTTTGGATGATGTTTAACTTGTTTTTCACGTTGAATTTAGTTGAAAGAAAAATAAAAAAATAAAGAGGTTTCTCATGTACCTTTGTAACCTCTCAGTAATATTATTTTTGTCATACGATATAGAGTATTACAATTACAATTTATTTTTAATTTGAAGTTTGGATTTGGACCTTTGTTTAGGGAAATGAATGAATCACTAGAACATTTTCAAATATTTATAGTGTTGAATAACTATAAATGAATGGGTGTAATTAATCAAAAGTTATATTATTTGATTTTCGAGAAAGAATTATAACTATTTAAATAATATCATTTGAATAGTTATAATATTAAATGAATAATTATATGTTTATTTTAAAAACATTATTGTTCGAGAAGACACATATTAAAAGATGCCTATAAAGAGACATGAAAATTCCTATAAATAGGAATGAGATTTCATTTGAAAATCACAGCAACAAATTCTAATATTCTTTCTTTCCTCCCTTCATTTTCTAATATTATTAGATTATTCTATAAAGTATTACTGCAGAAATCCTTTGTAGAAATTGAGTTTCTTGTTAAATATTGCTCAGTGTGTGGTAGACTATTCTTGTCAGTGCAAAATGCAAATAGTCATTGACTTCATTGTATCCTTGAGGTTAATTTGCTTGGAACTCATTTGCACACCGAAGATAGGTGGGGGCGAATATAACCTTAAAGATAGTGACTTGATACACGCCTTGGAGCCTTGTCCTATTTCTTCTATTTCTGTTCGAGTTCCGTTCGTGTTTTCGAGATTTTTTTCACCAGAGATTTGTACTGACAATCACTACGATTGATTATCGTATTAATTTTTTGTTGTTTTTTCTCTCCTTTGAAAATTGATTGGGATCTAACATAATATTATTTCGTTAGTTTCTCAACTATAATTGTTGTTTACAGACAAAATTCAATAATCATCTATACACCCTTCAAAATTGTATAAACCCTTCGCAATTTCTTTGGCTTTTTTCCTCTCCCCTCAAATTATACATAAATGTACGTATTAGAGATAGTGAATGAAATCTTTATTCTAAGTTCTTTTTTTTTAAAAAAAAAATTAGTTGTTCAATCTGTTTTAATTAAAATAAAATATATTATTATTAACATTAATATCCTTATTAAAATAAAATTCTTTAATTGATTAATGTTAAAGAGGGGGGTGTTGTTAATGAGTGGACTTTTTAGGATGACTCAAGCTTATGTGCCCAAGACTGTTGTGTGGTTAAAATCAAATTCAATGTTCAGTGCGATCCCTATAAAAAGGGAGATTTGAAGTTTAATGTTGACGATTCCGCTTTCGAAAAACTAGGGGCTTTAGGTTGTGGGGTTGTGTTGCATTATGATTGTGGGGCTGATAGGAATTCAAGAATATGAATATACTAAAATTTTGACCGTTAAATGTGCGCTTGACTTAAACTGGAAAAGTTTGAATCTCTAATATCTTCTCGAATGAATCCCTGAATTTTACTCGCCGAAATAGAAAGAATGTCCTTTAGAACAGTCGGACTAACATATTGTGAATTTTGAGGGACATTTTCTAAGACAATTGCCCCCGCATCTTCATTATAAGAAGCCAAGAGTTTTATTAGTTTAAGAAAGATACCTCGATATCTTGAATCTTGTGCTTCATCGCGTCCCCTAAAGGCACAACCTTGAAATGCAAGAGACTTAACAACATCTATTGACACCTTGAGCTATAGCCGATTTCTTGCAACTTGTTCAGAATTTTGTTTCTCAATAATCCTCTCAATATTTTCAAAAGATTGAGATAACTTTTCATAGCATTCTTCTGTAAAGAATTTGCGTCCTTACCCATATGAGTAACAAAAGGACATTTAGATCCTTCATTGATCTTCTTCCATGATGAAAATCCTTGGATTGTAAAAGTATTTCAATGATGCCCAAATGGCTTTTTGAAGAGAAAACAAGAAAGGCAATACCAAATTAGCCTTCTGGAAATTCAAATTTTGATGAAGGTATCGATACTTTAGGCCTAGGTATTGATAGCTAGCCTTCAATATCGATACTTATCTTAAAAAAAATTCCAAAATCACATTCTTTTTTGGAAATTTTGAGTTTTAAAGCTTAGGTATCGATACCAAGGGTATAGGGATCGATACATTGGGTAAATTTTGGTAAAAATCAGTTAAAAGCTCACTAACACCATCTACAATATATTGGATTCAACTCAACTTTTAAGACCAATTCAAGATGCATTTAAACTACTTAAAATAACTCCAAATCAATCACAATTATCACTTTAACAAACTACATTTGCAGACATACTTATAACCTCAATAATTCATTTCATATAGAGCCAAAATTCTTCAAATAAAAACCAAAATAGATAGAGTTTCAAGAGTTTGCATTTTAGTTCCTAACACTTTGGAACACATTTGGTCTGCCTATGTGCATGCCATTTTAACTCAAAATACAATACCTACTCTTGTAGCTCTAGAGGATATGATTGGATGAGAGATCTCCTAGCCTGACTCTAGCTCTTCAAGTCTAATTGTACCTGCGCATTAAAATAAACGCATTAAGCCGGTGAAGGCTTAGTAAGCACTACAAGAGTATATATAGGTAAATGAATCGTAACATAATGTTTAAAATTATTCAATTAATAAATGCTCGCACACATACTGAATTCATTCAACTATACCTTTCTTTAAAAAAAATTAACTTACCTTTGAAATTTACTAAACTTACTTCAACACTTTGAAATTCAAATTTCATATCTTTAGCGTATAGTAGAACTTTTCTTATAAATCAAAAACTTGTTGGTCTTTCTCTAATGAAAAACTCTTTCTTTGGTCAGTTACCAGAGTAAAAATAATGTAATAGAAGAGAAGAGAATAACCCTGTCGCGCGGAAGCGTGTAAAAGAGTAAAATTATTGTACTAAAAAATCACACTAAGTTTAATTCCCAGGAAAGAGAGGTGGATCACGAAGATCGCTTAAGTACCAGGTCTTTCCTAGCCAGAATATCCCTCTATCGTAATTTAATAGCACAATAAATCACTACAATCACACTCGTAAAATATGCAGAATAAACAATAAAGAACACTAGAATTTTAACGAGGTTCAAGCAAATTTTGCCTACGTCCTCAAGACCTTTGCCAAATATATTTCACTCCAAAATACAAGTGAAATTTTACAAATAAGGAGAGAGAATAATGCCTTAAGTAGAGAATGGCATTTGTGGGATGGAGAAAATGAGAAATAGCTAGGCCTATTTATAGTTGAAGCTCAAGGATTAACTTGCAAAGTCCCTATACAATTAGGGACCAAAATTGCAATTATCCCAAGCCAAATTTCAACCCAAAAATCTATGCCTTAAATGCTTAGATTTTCGGTGCCCAATTTTCTGACACAAATATCTTTGAAAAATCAAAGATTGTAGGTTGCCAATAATCTCCACCTTGAAGATTTGATTTCCAATAATCTTATCTTCACACAATTCTTTCTGCCTTCGACAACAATACTTGATAGTGCCTTCTTCAACTGTTAAACGTGCAGAATATTGATCAAGTTCAAACAATATTCGAACTTGATTGTTGTTACCACCTTGGTCATCATATCTGCGGGATTATCTGCAGTCTTAATCTTCTGAAGACGAATTTTCCCTTCATCAATAATTTCCCGCACAAAATGGAATCGTACGTCGATATGCTTTGTACGTGCATGATAGACTTGATTCTTTGCTAAATGAATAGCACTTTGACTATCACAATACACGTTAATATGCTCCTGAACCAATCTCAAGGTTTTAACCATACCTTGTAACCAAATAGCTTCCTTTACAGCCTCTATTACAGCCATGTATTCGGCTTTTGTGGTTGACAACGTAACTGTAGACTGCAGTGTAGACTTCCAACTTATTGGTCCTCCAACAAGTGTAAACACATAACCGGTGGTTGATCTTCGTTTGTCCAAATCACCGGCATAGTCAGAATCAAAGTACCCAATAACACCTTTACCAAGTGTAGTATCCTGCTTGAACAGTAATCCAACATCCACGGTCTTCAGAATATACCGTAGAATCCATTTCACAGCTTGCCAATGTCCTTTTCCAGGATTATGCATATACCTGCTCACTATACTAACTACCTGTGAGGTCTTGTACACACCATTGCATACATCAAGCTACCCACTGCATTAGAATACGGAACTTGTAACATGTATTCCTGTTCCGTATTCGTCGAAGGAGATAGTTGTGCAGAAAGCTTGAAATGAGAAGCCAACGGGATACTTATAGGTTTTGTCTGCTCGTTGATTCCAAACTGCTGTAGTACTTTCTTCAAATACTGCTTCTGAGACAAACTAACTCTGCCATGAGCTCTATCTCTACCATGCCAAGAATCTTTTTAGCTTCACCTAGATCTTTCATCTCAAACTCGAGATTGAGTTGAGTCTTCAATCTCTCAATCTCAACTTTGCTCTTAGATGTAATCAGCATATCATCAACATATAAGAGCAAGTATATGAAAGTTCCTACTTGTAGCTTCTGAAAATACACGCAATGATCAAATTTACTTCTTGTGTACCTTTGCCCTTTCATGAACTGATCAAATCTCTTGTACCACTGCCTCGGAGATTGTTTAAATCCATAAAGCGACTTCGTCAGTTTGCAAACCCAATTTTCTTTATCAGTAACCTTGAATCCATCAGGCTGAGTCATATAGATTTCCTCCTCTAAATCACCGTGTAAAAAGGCCGTCTTCACATCAAGCTGAACTAGTTCAAGGTCATATTGCGCAACCAAGGCTAGCAAAATCCGAATAGACGAATGCTTCACAACTGGAGAAAACACTTCATTGTAGTCTATTCCTTCTTTCTGAGCGTAACCCTTTGCTACCAATCTAGCCTTGTATCGAATTTCATTTTTACCAGGAAATCCTTCCTTTTTTGCATATACCCATTTGCATCCAATTGCCTTCTTTCCCTTAAGAAGTGTCACCAACTCCCAAGTCCTATTTTTATGAAGAGATTGCATTTCTTCATTCATAGCTTGCTTCCACTTTACACCATCAGGGTTACTTATTGCTTCTGTTTAAGTAGGAGGAACATCATCATCCGCAATTAGAAGTGCATAGGCCACTATATCATCAAATCGAGCAGGCTTACGAATCTCTCTTCTTGGCCTCCTATATGCAATTGAATCTTGTTGCTGTGGAAGTTCTTGGGTCGAAACTTCTTCATCATTTGTTCCTTCAGTATTAGCTGGATCATCATTAACCTTTTCAAGCTCCACCTGCAGCAAAGCGCCACTGGTTTTGTCATACTTTTGTGAATCTTTGTTCTTCATCATGGTTGATTCATCAAAAGTCACGTCTCTACTGAAAATAATCTTCCTTGTATTAGGACACCAGAGATGGTATCCTTTTACTCCACCAGTTATACCCATGAATAATGCTTTCTTTGCTCTTAGGTCTAACTTTGATTTTTTTACATGATAATATGCAGTGGAACCAAAAACATGTAAAGAATCATAATCAGTAGCAGGTTTACCAGCCCACATCTCCATAGGAGTTTTTCCATTTATTGCAGCTGATGGCAATCGATTAATCAGATGGCACGCATATGTAACTGTCTCAGCCTAAAATTCCTTGCCCGATCCAGTATTGGACAACATACATCAAAATTTCTCCAGTATAGTCTGATTTATACGTTCTGCCACCCCATTTTGCTGTGGTGTATCTCGAACAGTGAAGTGTCGCTCAATGCCCTCATCTTGACATACTTGTAGAAATGGATCATTTTGTACTCAGCACCATTATCTGATCGAAGTCGTTTGACCTTTCGACCAGTCTGAGTCTCCACCATCTTCTTCCACTTCAGAAATGCATCCAAAACTTCACTTTTTTCTTTTCATTAGATACACCCATACTTTTCTTGAATAGTCATCAACAAAAGTAACAAAATAGTGCATACCTCCCAAATAAGCCACTTTGGTAGGTCCCCACACGTCACTGTGAACATAGTCCAGAATTCTTTCCGTATTGTCAATTGCTGAACCAAATTTTACCCTCGTCTGCTTGCCCAGAACACAATGTTTACATAATTCCAATTTGCAAGAATTTACACCTTTCAACAAGCCTTGCTTCGCCAAAGTCTGCAAAGCTTTTTCACCAGGATGTCCTAATCGCCTATGCCATAACCTGGTAGCCTCTGAATCTGCATCTTTCGTAGAAGCTGTTGATGTTGATCCAATAACTGTACTTCCATTTAAATAGTACAAGTTATTTCTTCTAGTGCCTTTCATCACCGTCAATACCCCAACTACTACCTTTAGTAATCCATCTCTCAAAGTGACTGTGAGCCCTTTAGATTCTAGGGCCCCTAATGAGATGAGATTTTTCTTCAAGCTAGGTACATAGCGAACATCTGTCAAGACTTGGATTGAGCCATCATGATTCTTCAATTTGATTGTACCTACTCCCATTGTCTTACAAGCACTGTCATTGCCCATAAAAACAACTCCACCTTCTAGTTCTTCAAGACTAGAAAACCAGTCCTTATTAGGACACATATGGTAAGTACATCCCGAATCTAAGATCCACTCATCCGTATGACATGTCATTGCCATACCAATCAAGCTAAAGTCTGACTCCTCATCATG